>NC_091287.1:208869352-209175781 GCF_032444005.1 Ranitomeya imitator | reverse complement strand
GCACACTGTTGTATAGACTGTACGACTGGTTCTAGTGCCATGACGAAGAGCAGTGGAGGCAGTGGGCAGCCCTGCCTCGTTCCGTTAAAAATTTGGAACGTGTCTGTGAGGGCTGCATTAATTCTAATTCTTGCCTTGGGCACTGTGTACATTCCCATAATTGCGTTTATTACTGAGGGAGGGGGAAGCAAATTTTATTAGTGATTCTTGTAGGAGCAGACAGTCTACCCTGTCGAATTCTTTTTCAGCCTATACTCATTAATTGCTTCACTAGGCATTCATGTTGCATTAAGTGTAGAATTTTGTATGTATTATCTTTTCCTTCTCTCCCTTTCACAAATCCAGTTTGGTGTAAAGAGATGATTTGAGGCAACACGATCGCAACCCTGTTAGCCATCATTCTAGCATATAATTTTAGATCTGTATTCAACAATGAAATTGGCCTGTAGCTGCCACACTGCTCCGTCTTTTCCTTCTTTATAAAACAGCGAGATTCCGGCATCCAGAAGTTGGCGTGGTCCTCTTCAACGTTCTGAAGAGAGTTACACATATTGAGGAGATGAGGGAGTAATTTTTCAGAATAGGATTTGTAATAGTATGCTGTAAAACCATCTGGTCTGGGGCCTTCCCCTATGGGCAACTCAACAGGGCAGACTGGAGCTCACCAAGCGTAAATGATCTGGCTAGTTGTTGTTGCTGAGTAGTAGTTAGGTGTGGAAGATTTAGATTTTTTAAGAATGTTTTAGTGTCTCGCCTTCTTTGAGATTTTGCTTGCTCCCCTTAATTTGGGCATAATTGATAAAGGGTTTTGTAATAATGTTAAAATTCAGTTTCTATTTGGGAATAATTCTGGGTTTTGGAGCCATCTTTAGTTCTAAAGGAGTGTATAAAGGTGCTGGCCTGTCTCTTCTAAATTAGTGACATGGTTAATTTGGAAGCATTATCTCCATGAACAAATATACAGTTTCTCCAGGATGCAAAAGATTTTGCAGATTGTTCTCTTAACCCCTTTCTGACCTCGGACGGGATAGTCCGTCCGAGGTCAGAAGCCCCGCTTTGATGCAGGGCCCGCACCAAAGCCGGGACATGTCAGCTGTTTTGAACAGCTGACATGTGCCCATAATAGGCGTGAGCAGAATCGCGATCTGCCCATGCCTATTAACTAGATAAATGCCGCTGTCAAACGCAGACAGCGGCATTTAACTACCGCTTCCGGCCGGGCGGCCGGAAATGACGTCATCGCTGACCCCCGTCACATGATGGGGGGTCGGCGATGCTTGTATATTGTAACCATAGAGGTCCTTGAGACCTCTATGGTTACTGATCGCCGGTAGCTGTGAGCGCCACCCTGTGGTCGCAATTCTGCTACATAGCAGCGAACAGCAGATCGCTGCTATGTAGCAGAGGCGATCGTGCTGTGCCTGCTTCTAGCCTCCCATGGAGGCTATTGAAGCATGGCAAAAGTAAAAAAAAAAAAGTAAAAAAAATGTGAAAAAAATAAAAAAAATATAAAAGTTGAAATCACCCCCCTTTCGCCCCAATCAAAATAAATCAATAAAAAAAAAATCAAATCTACACATATTTGGTATCGCCGCACTCAGAATCGCCCGATCTATCAAATAAAAAAAAGCATTAACCTGA
Source organism: Ranitomeya imitator (assembly GCF_032444005.1). Lineage (NCBI taxonomy): Eukaryota > Metazoa > Chordata > Amphibia > Anura > Dendrobatidae > Ranitomeya > Ranitomeya imitator. The sequence goes on along the minus strand of NC_091287.1, from coordinate 209,174,140 downwards.
TCGCTAAGCAGCGTAGCGAGAAAAAATTTGAAACGCCAGAATTACGTTTTTTTCAAAAGAACATATCTGCACCAAAATGCTATCATTAAAAACGTCATCTCGGCACGCAAAAAATAAGCCCTCAACCGACCCCAGATCATGAAAAATGGAGACGCTACGAGTATCGGAAAATGGCGCAATTTTTTTTTTTTTTTAGCAAAGTTTGAAATTTTTTTTCACCACTTAGGTAAAAAATAACCTAGTCATGTTAAGTGTCTATGAACCCATACTGACCTGGAGAATCATAATGTCAGGTCAGTTTTAGCATTTAGTGAGCCAAGCAAAAAAGCCAAACAAAAAAGTAGTGTGGGATTGCACTTTTTTTGCAATTTCACCGCACTTGGAATTTTTTTCCCGTTTTTTAGTACACAACATGCTAAAACCAATGATGTCGTTCAAAAGTACACCTCGTCCTGCAAAAAATAAGCCCTCACATGGCCAAATTGACAGAAAAATAAAAAAGTTATGGCTCTGGGAAGGAGGGGAGTGAAAAACGAACACGGAAAAACGAAAAATCCCAAGGTCATGAAGGGGTTAAGGTACCTTCACACATAATGATATCGTTAAGTATATCGTTGCAACGTCACGCTTTTTGTGACGTAGCAAGGATCCCGCTAATGATCTCGTTATTGTGTGACAGCGACCAACAATCAGGCCCCTGCTGGGAGATCGTTGGTCGTGGGGAATGATCAGGACCTTTTTTTGGTTGCTGATCACCCGCTGTCATCGCTGGATCGGCGATGTGTTCACTTGTAACCAGGGTAAATATCCGGTTACTAAGCGCAAGGCCGCGCTTAGTAACCCGATATTTACCCTGGTTACCATTGTAAAAGAAAAAAAAAAACAGTACATACTTACATTCTGATGTCTGTCACGTCCCCCGGCGTCCACAGGGTCAAAACTGCTTTCAGCAGGAGTGCTGCTAATGCAAGCGTTCCGGCCGAGAGCTTCCCTGCACTGACTGTCAGTGCCGGCAGTAAAGCAGAGCACAGCGGCGACGTCACCGCTGTGCTCTGCTTTATGGCCGGCACTGACACACTCAGTGCAGGGAAGCTGTCGGCCGGAGTGCTTGCATTAGCAGCGCTCCTGCTGAAAGCAGTTTTAACCCTGTGGACGCCGGGGACATGACAGACATCAGAATGTGATAGAAGAGAAAATCCAGCTTCCAAAAATATCCAATTTATTAAAGTTAAAATCCAAGGTCCAAAAACATGGTTCACAGGAGAGGAGATAGCAGCATGCTACGCGTTTCGAACACTAGGTTCTTTTTCAAAGCTGCCTACTATGCACCAGAATGAGGTTTAAATAGCAACTGTGACCAATCACAGTGAATCAATCCACACCTGATACATCAGTAATTATATACAATAAAAACGCAATGATAATGCAAAAGAGAAAAACAAAGAAAATATATAATACAGACATATAAAAAACATATAATATAACTAAACAGCATTGATCTCTCAGTAATGAAACATGATTTCCTTGCGAGCATTTAAACCCATGGGATAGCAAGTGTTAAGGCAAAACATTCAGTAGGCTTCACGCGTCATTAAGCGTCTTTTCAGATCTCCTCCTCTGGCTGTTATCAGAAGCTTTTCAATGCCGACAACCCGAAGGAATGCAGTATCTCTTTGATGACTGATAATAAAATGCTTAGAGGCGTGAGACATAGAGCGATTATTATTAGTAGAAACAACAATGTCAGTGATATGTTCAGAAATACGCGTCTTTAACATGCGAGTAGTGCAACCTATATAGCTTAAATTACATTTAATGCATGTTATCATATAAACTACATTCTTACTATTGCAGTTAATAAATTGCTGAATTTTGTGTTCTTGTCTGTTACTACTATCAGTAAAGGAATGCATAACAATGGAATGCGCACATGTGCGACATTTAGAAGCACCACAATGATAAAAGCCTTTATGATGTAACCATGTGTGGGAGACCTTGCTAGATTTAAATAGGCTGGGTGAAAGAATATCAGACAAAGTGGTAGCCTTTTTTGCAATCACCTGACAGCCTGAAGACAGAATTTTGGAGAGAATCTCATCCTCATAAAGAATAGGAATGTTTTTCAAAATAAGAGATTTGATGTTATTGTATTGAGGACTGTATTTAATGGAGCAGAAATTTTTTTGGTTTTGATGCAATTTACTCTTATTTTTAGATAACAGCATGTCACTGCGTTTTTTATGTTGTACTATATTTTTGGCTCTATCCAGAGACCAATTAGAGTAGCCTCTTTTTTCTAATTTTTTACAACACAAATCAGTCTCTTGCTTTAAAATGCTAGCATCACTACAATTTCTGGTTATTCTAGTCAGCTCACCCACTGGTATAGACTTTATTGTATGTCCAGGATGACTGCTGGACGCATGTAAAATACTATTACCAGATAAAGGTTTATGAAATGTGGAAGTGGCAATACCAGAGCCAACAGTACTATGCAGCATCAAGTCCAAAAAGGAAATCATGTGTGAATTATGGCTGCATGTAAAACAAAGATTAAATTCATTCGAATTGAGATAACTGAGGAACTCCGGTATGGTAGATTCATCGCCACTCCATATGAGGAGCAAATCATCGATATATCTACCATACCAGAATATGTCCATCAAAAATGGATTACGATCCGAATAAAGAAATAATTCCTCCCAGTATGACATTACCAAATTAGCAACGGATGGTGAATGTTTGCCTCCCATAGAAACTCCTTTACATTGGAGAAAAAACTGCTGATCAAAGAAAAAATAATTGTGAGTCATTAAAAAAACAATAACCTGCAAGATATAATTGCACAAATCAATGGTGTAATTACTGTACTTATGCAAATGAAATTCAAGTGCTTGAATAACAATATTTTGTGGAATGCAGGTGTACAGAGAGATGACATCACAACTTATCCATTGAAATCCATCACACCATACAATATTAGAGAGCTGATGTAAAACATCTCTCGAATCTCTCAAGAATCCTGGAACTCTCGTAACCAATGGCTGTAAGAGGGAATCTACCCATTGACTAAGATGTTCTGTTAGAGAGCCCATCCCTGATAATATAGGACGCATTGGTGGAGGTGTAACACCTTTATGTACCTTGGGTAAGCCATATATTGTAGGTATAATGGGGCAATCAACCTTTAGGTATTCAGCCTAGAGGCGCGGGGGCCGTAAACACCGCAGGAAACTTCCACATGGCTACCCGCAACAGAAAGTAACATCTTTTTCAGGTGATTTTTCTAATATTTTAAATATTTCCAGCTGTGATCTTTCAGTTGAACAATTGCAAGTGTTGTCTTTGGGACTTAAATATGCACCGGATCAACGATTTGATTTATTTCATACATTGATGGACATTAATAGATTTATTCGCAATTTGACAGTTAAAAGACATTTTTTTTAAACAGGAATCAACTGTCACTGCGGACACTTCTGTTGTTATAAATGAATTCTGTGATCACACATTTAATGAACAATGTCTTTTGATGAACTTGAACGAATTGAATGGTTCTAATGTATCTTTGAATCGCGATGTAAATCAAGCTGATCAATTCATAACAAAAAATCCATCATTCTACCCCATTCATTCGAGGGTAGACTGCATGGACAGATTCCAGGCTGTCATGGAACGAGATTTAAGATCTTTGGATATATATGTCCAGCAAGAAACTCACAAAGGTAATTTAAATTGGAAGCAGCGCAGAGCTCTCCTTGAAATTAAAAAAATGGACGAGATCACTATAAAAAAGGCAGACAAAGGTGGCCTAATTGTGGTGATGGACACATTGGTCTACAAAGAACAAATGAATGATCTCCTAAATGACAGCACCACGTATAGAAAATTACTCTCAGATCCTACATCTTCTTACAAAAAGGAATTGTTCAGTTTGATTGATGATGGTGCAGCTCTGGGTGTTCTTACTAGAACACATGCTGAATACCTAAAGGTTGATTGCCCCATTATACCTACAATATATGGCTTACCCAAGGTACATAAAGGTGTTACACCTCCACCAATGCGCCCTATATTATCAGGGATGGGCTCTCTAACAGAACATCTTAGTCAATGGGTAGATTCCCTCTTACAGCCATTGGTTACGAGAGTTCCAGGATTCTTGAGAGATTCGAGAGATGTTTTACATCAGCTCTCTAATATTGTATGGTGTGATGGATTTCAATGGATAAGTTGTGATGTCATCTCTCTGTACACCTGCATTCCACAAAATATTGTTATTCAAGCACTTGAATTTCATTTGCATAAGTACAGTAATTACACCATTGATTTGTGCAATTATATCTTGCAGGTTATTGTTTTTTTAATGACTCACAATTATTTTTTCTTTGATCAGCAGTTTTTTCTCCAATGTAAAGGAGTTTCTATGGGAGGCAAACATTCACCATCCGTTGCTAATTTGGTAATGTCATACTGGGAGGAATTATTTCTTTATTCGGATCGTAATCCATTTTTGATGGACATATTCTGGTATGGTAGATATATCGATGATTTGCTCCTCATATGGAGTGGCGATGAATCTACCATACCGGAGTTCCTCAGTTATCTCAATTCTAATTAATTTAATCTTTGTTTTACATGCAGCCATAATTCACACATGATTTCCTTTTTGGACTTGATGCTGCATAGTACTGTTGGCTCTGGTATTGCCACTTCCACATTTCATAAACCTTTATCTGGTAATAGTATTTTACATGCGTCCAGCAGTCATCCTGGACATACAATAAAGTCTATACCAGTGGGTGAGCTGACTAGAATAACCAGAAATTGTAGTGATGCTAGCATTTTAAAGCAAGAGACTGATTTGTGTTGTAAAAAATTAGAAAAAAGAGGCTACTCTAATTGGTCTCTGGATAGAGCCAAAAATATAGTACAACATAAAAAACGCAGTGACATGCTGTTATCTAAAAATAAGAGTAAATTGCATCAAAACCAAAAAAATTTCTGCTCCATTAAATACAGTCCTCAATACAATAACATCAAATCTCTTATTTTGAAAAACATTCCTATTCTTTATGAGGATGAGATTCTCTCCAAAATTCTGTCTTCAGGCTGTCAGGTGATTTCAAAAAAGGCTACCACTTTGTCTGATATTCTTTCACCCAGCCTATTTAAATCTAGCAAGGTCTCCCACACATGGTTACATCATAAAGGCTTTTATCATTGTGGTGCTTCTAAATGTCGCACATGTGCGCATTCCATTGTTATGCATTCCTTTACTGATAGTAGTAACAGACAAGAACACAAAATTCAGCAATTTATTAACTGCAATAGTAAGAATGTAGTTTATATGATAACATGCATTAAATGTAATTTAAGCTATATAGGTTGCACTACTCGCATGTTAAAGACGCGTATTTCTGAACATATCACTGACATTGTTGTTTCTACTAATAATAATCGCTCTATGTCTCACGCCTCTAAGCATTTTATTATCAGTCATCAAAGAGATACTGCATTCCTTCGGGTTGTCGGCATTGAAAAGCTTCTGATAACAGCCAGAGGAGGAGATCTGAAAAGACGCTTAATGACGCGTGAAGCCTACTGGATGTTTTGCCTTAACACTTGCTATCCCATGGGTTTAAATGCTCGCAAGGAAATCATGTTTCATTACTGAGAGATCAATGCTGTTTAGTTATATTATATGTTTTTTATATGTCTGTATTATATATTTTCTTTGTTTTTCTCTTTTGCAATATCATTGCGTTTTTATTGTATATAATTACTGATGTATCAGGTGTGGATTGATTCACTGTGATTGGTCACAGTTGCTATTTAAACCTCATTCTGGTGCATAGTAGGCAGCTTTGAAAAAGAACCTAGTGTTCGAAACGCGTAGCATGCTGCTATCTCCTCTCCTGTGAACCATGTTTTTGGACCTTGGATTTTAACTTTAATAAATTGGATATTTTTGGAAGCTAGATTTTCTCTTCTATTTTTTTCTATTGTTTCACGTGAAGACTGCACGGCATCCGGGCTTCCCCCACAACAAATGCCTAGTAGGTGAGCTGGTTTCTCTCCATTTTTTTTTTTCCTTTTGTATCAGAATGTGAGTATGTACTGTTTTTTTTTTACTTTTACAATGGTAACGAGGGTAAATATCGGGTTACTAAGCGCGGCCCTGCGCTTAGTAACCCGATGTTTACCCTGGTTACCCGGGTGCTGCAGGGGGACTTCGGCATCGTTGAAGACAGTTTCAACGATGCCGTAGTCATTCCCCTGATCGTTGGTCGCTGGAGAGAGCTGTCTGTGTGACAGCTCCCCAGCGACCACACAACGACTTACCAACGATCACTGGTCGTGATCGTTGGTAAATCGTTTAGCGTAACGGTACCTTAAGAAGGTCTTTCAATTTTTGTCTTTAGGCTGTAAGTTCTATGAGAGTTTGTGGCAATAATGATTTCTTATGTTGAGACTCTAGACATATTATGTCTTCATGGAGAGAGTCCATTTCTTGATTTTTTTATTTTGTTTAAATGGGACACAATAGAGATGAGTTCTCCCCTGATCACGGCTTTATGTGCCTCCCAAATTACTGAAGGTGGGACCTCAGCATTATTGTTTAATTCAAAATATGTTGAATAGCCTTATTAATACACAATTTAGTGGAGGGGTTATCCAAAAGGGACTCATTCAGTCGCCATGATCTGCAGGGGGAAAATTGTTTAGAAAGGTGCAGGTCAACTGTCACATAAGAGTGGTCAGAGAAGAGGGAGGGAATTAGGTTTATCTGTTGAATTTTGGGCAATAGAGTTCTAGGGGCAAAGAGGTAATCGATTTGATTGTATGAACCATGTGGATGTGAGTAGTATGTATAATCTCTCTTAGTCAGATGCATATAGCGCCATGGGTCTATTAAGTTTAGTGAGTGAAGAGCAGCTTTAATCCTGGCCAAATCTTTTAGTGAGATCGCACTTTTTTTTTGTTGTGTCTATGGTTGGTTCAAGAGTCAAATTAAGATCTCCACCCAGAATGAGTAAACCTTTTCTAAACTCTCTAATTTTCTTAAATACAGCCAAAAGCCATTTTAGCTGTTTTTTGTTCGGCGCATAAATATTACAGATGGTAACAGCCACACCTGCCAATATTCCCTTTAACAAAAGGAAGCGACAATCTGCATCAGCCAACTAGTCACGAAGAAATGGTATACCCTTTGCTGTGGCTATTGAGACTTCTTTTGATTTGGTTTCGGGTGAGGTGGCGTGGAACCATCTGTCATAGTATGCTTTCCCAAATGAGGGAACTTTGCTCTCAGTGAAGTGTGTCTCTTGTAAAAGTAACAGGTCTCTACCTTTTTTCTTAAAGTGTGCAAATTGTATCTTCAGAGAGGAAGAGAACTAGAACTCTAGTGCCACCTATTGGAAGTAGCAATCCTAACAGTCAATTTTGACCCTTTACCAAGCCTTGTCACATGACTTAGGATAATAGGCAAACCAGAATCTCAATTTGCAGACACTGTGTTTCGGGGTACTGCCCCTCGTCAATGCAAAGGGGAGATCTGGTTTGGCTGATTGAGAGGCGTCTGACTGGGATCCAAGAAGTATCGTTTCTCCTTGTAGAGAGTGACATGATAAGCATGTCGAGGTGAGGAGACTTAAAGCCCCAATGCTCCTCTGGGAAATATGCAAATTGTCTCTTCAGAGAGGAAGAGAACTAGAACTCTATTGCCACCTATTGGAAGTAGCAATCCTAACAGTCAATGTCGACCCTTTACCGAGCCTTCCAATAGGTGGCACTACAGTTCTAGTTCTCTTCCTCTCTGAAGAGACAATTTGCTGATCTCAACTTTGCACTGACGAGGGGTACCCCGAAACACAGTGTCTGCAAATTGAGATTCTGGTTTGGCTATTATCCTAAGTCATGTGACAAGGCTCGGTAAAGGGTCGACATTGACTGTTAGGCCGGCGTCACACTAGCGAGTTTTACGGACGTATGAGCGCATAAAATTCATCCGTAAAACACGCATTACACATGGCCCAATGATTCTCAATGGGTCAGGTCCTATCAGCCGTATATAACGCATCTGTATTATGCGGCTTTTGTACGGCCATACAAAATCGCAGCATGCTGCGTTTGTCACCGTATTGCGCAAATAATATGCCAATGAAAGTCTATGGGGGCGAGAAAAATACGGATTACACACGGACCAGCAGTGTGACTTGCGAGAAATACGCAGCGGTGTTAGAGAGAAAAGCCGGTAATTCAGTGCGGTGTACAGTAAAATCACACTGACAGCTTACAATAGAATAGGTAGAATAAATGTGTACACATAGAATAGGTATATATATATATATATATGTATATATGTCATTGAGACACATATATGTATATATATTAATATTTCATACAGCGTGAGATAGCTTTAAAGCCGGTAATTCAATTGCCGGCTTTTGATATCTCCTACCTAAATCCGACATGATATGAGACATGGTTTACATACAGTAAACCATCTCATATCCCCATTTTTTTGCATATTCCACACTACTAATGTTAGTAGTGTGTATGTGCAAAGTTTGTGCGCTGTAGCTATTAAATTTAACCCCTTTCTGCCATTAGACGTACTATTGCGTCCATGTGGGGTGGGCTTTACTTCCCAATGACGCAATAGTACGTCATATGCGATCGGCAGAGCTCACGGGGGGAGCGCCGCCGATCGCGGCCGGGTGTCAGCTGTTTATCGCAGCTGACATCCGGCACTATGTGCCAGGAGCGGTCACGGACCGCCCCCGGCACATTAACCCCCGGCACACCGCGATCAAAGATGATCGCGATGTGCCGGCGGTACAGGGAAGCACCGCGCAGGGAGGGGGCTCCCTGCGGGCTTCCCTGAGCCCCCCGCAGCAACGCGATGTGATCGCGTTGCTGCGAGGGTCTCACCTCCCTCCCTGCTCCCTCCAGCCCCGGATCCAAGATGGCCGCGGATCCGGGTCCTGCAGGGAGGGAGGTGGCTTCACAGAGCCTGCTCAGAGCAGGCACTGTGAAGCAGCCTGCACTCCTATCAGATCAGTGATCTGACAGAGTGCTGTGCAAACTGTCAGATCACTGATCTGTGATGTCCCCCCCTGGGACAAAGTAAAAAAGTAAAAAAAAAAAATTTCAAATGTGTAAAAAAAATAAAAAAAAATATTCCAAAATAATGAAAAAAAAAAAAAATATTATTCCCATAAATACATTTCTTTATCTAAATAAAGAAAAAAAACAATAAAAGTACACATATTTAGCATCGCCGCGTCCGTAACGGCCCGACCTATAAAACTGGCCCACTAGTTAACCCCCTCAGTAAACACCGTAAGAAAAAAAAAAAAAACGAGGCAAAAAACAACGCTTTATTATCATACCGCCGAACAAAAAGTGGAATAACACGCGATCAAAAAGACAGATATAACTAAGCATGGTACCGCTGAAAGCGTCATCTTGTCCCGCAAAAAACGAGCCGCCATACAGCATCATCAGCAAAAAAATAAAAAAGTTATAGTCCTGAGAATAAAGTGATGCAAAAATAATTATTTTTTCTATAAAATAGTTTTTATCGTATAAAAGCGCCAAAACATAAAAAAATGATATAAATGAGGTATCGCTGTAATCGTACTGACCCGAAGAATAAAACTGCTTCATCAATTTTACCAAACGCGGAACGGTATAAACGCCTCCCCCAAAAGAAATTCATGAATAGCTGGTTTTTGGTCATTCTGCCTCACAAAAATCGGAATAAAAAGCGATCAAAAAATGTCACGTGCCCGAAAATGTTACCAATAAAAACATCAACTCGTCCCGCAAAAAACAAGACCTCACATGACTCTGTGGACCAAAATATAGAAAAATTATAGCTCTCAAAATGTGGTAACGCAAAAAATATTTTTTGCAATAAAAAGCGTCTTTCAGTGTGTGACGGCTGCCAATCATAAAAATCCGCTAAAAAACCCGCTATAAAAGTAAATCAAACCCCCCTTCATCACCCCCTTAGTTAGGGAAAAATTTAAAAAATGTATTTATTTCCATTTTCCCATTAGGGCTAGGGTTAGAGTTAGGGCTAGGGTTAGGGCTAGGGCTAGGGCTAGGGTTAGGGCTAGGGTTAGGGCTAGGGTTAGGGTTAGGTTTAGGGCTAGGGTTAGGGTTAGGGCTAGGGTTAGGGCTAGGGTTAGGGTTAGGGCTAGGGTTAGGGTTAGGGCTAGGGTTAGGGTTAGGGTTAGGGCTAGGGTTAGGGCTAGGGTTAGGGCTAGGGCTAGGGTTAGGGTTAGGGCTAGGGTTAGGGCTAGGGCTACAGTTTGGGTTGGGGCTAAAGTTACAGTTAGGGTTTAGATTACATTTACGGTTGGGAATAGGGTTGGGATTAGGGTTAGGGGTGTGTCAGGGTTAGAGGTGTGGTTAGGGTTACTGTTGGGATTAGGGTTAGGGATGTGTTTGGATTAGGGTTTCAGTTATAATTGGGGGGTTTCCACTGTTTAGGCACATCAGGGGCTCTCCAAACGCGACATGGCGTCCGATCTCAATTCCAGCCAATTCTGCGTTGAAAAAGTAAAACAGTGCTTCTTCCCTTCCGAGCTCTCCCGTGTGCCCAAACAGGGGTTTACCCCAACATATGGGGTATCAGCGTACTCAGGACAAATAGGACAACAACTTTTGGGGTCCAATTTCTCCTGTTACCCTTGGGAAAATACAAAAGTCGGGGCTAAAACATATTTTTTGTGGGAAAAAAAAAGATTTTTTATTTTCACGGCTCTGCGTTATAAACTGTAGTGAAACACTTGGGGGTTCAAAGTTCTCACAACACATCTAGATTAGTTCCCTGGGGGGTCTAGTTTCCAATATGGGGTCACTTGTGGGGGGTTTCTACTGTTTAGGTACATTAGGGGTTCTGCAAATGCAATGTGACGTCTGCAGACCATTCCATCTAAGTCTGCATTCCAAATGGCGCTCCTTCCCTTCCGAGCTCTGCCATGCCCTCAAACGGTGGTTTCCCCAACATACGGGGTATCAGCGTACTCAGGACAAATTGGACAACAACTTTTGGGGTCGAATTTCTCCTCTTACCCTCGGGAAAATACAAAACTGGGGGCTAAAAAATAATTTGGGGGGGAAAGATTTTTTTTTTTAATTTTCACGGCTCTGCGTTACAAACTGTAGTGAAACACTTGGGGGTTCAAAGCTATCACAACACATCTAGATGAGTTCCTTAGGGGGTCTAGTTTCCAAAATGGTGTCACTTGTGGGAGGTTTCTACTGTTTAGGTACATTAGGGGCTCTGCAAATGCAATGTGACACCTGCAGACCATTCCATCTAAGTCCTCATTCCAAATGGAGCTCCTTCCCTTCCGAGCCCTCCCATGCGCCCAAACAGTGGTTCCCCCCCACATATGGGGTATCAGCGCACTCAGGACAAATTGGACAACAAATTGTGGGGTCGAATTTCTCCTGTTACCCTCGGGAAAATACAAAACTGGGGGCTAAAAAATAATTTTTGTGGGAAAAAATTTTTGTTTTATTTTTACGGCTCTCCATTATAAACTTCTGTGAAGCCCTTGGTGGGTCAAAGCGCTCAGCACACATCTAGATAAGTTCCTAAGGGGGTCTACTTTCCAAAATGGTGTCACTTGTGGGGGGTTTCTACTGTTTAGGTACATTAGGGGCTCTGCAAACGCAATGTGACACCTGCAGACCATTCCATCTAAGTCTGCATTCAAATGGCACTCCTTCCCTTCTGAGCCCTCCCATGTGCCCAAACAGTGGTTCCCCCCACATATGGTGTATCATCGCACTCAGGACAAATTGGGCAACAAATTTTGGGGTCCAATTTCTCCTGTTACCCTCAGGAAAATACAAAACTGGGGGCTAAAAAAATAATTTTTGTGGGAAAAAAATTTTGTTTTATTTTTACGGCTCTGCATTATAAACTTCTGTGAAGCACTTGGTGGGTCAAAGTGCTCACCACACCTCTAGATAAGTTCCTTAGGGGGTCTACTTTCCAAAATGGTGTCATTTGTAGGGGGTTTCAATGTTTAGGCACATCAGTGGCTCTTCAAACGCAACATGGCGTCCCATCTCAATTCCTGTCAATTTTGCTTTGAAAAGTCAAACGGCGCTCCTTCCCTTCCGAGCTCTCCCATCCACCCAAACAGTGGTTTACCCCCACATATGGGGTATCAGCGTACTCAGGACAAATTGTACAACAACTTTTGGGGTCCAATTTCTTCTCTTACCCTTGGGAAAATAAAAAATTGGGGGCAAAAAAATAATTTTTGTGAAAAAATATGATTTTTTATTTTTACGGTTCTACATTATAAACTTCTGTGAAGCACTTGGTGGGTCAAAGTGCTCACCACACCTCTAGATAAGTTCCTTAGGGGGTCTACTTTCCAAAATGGTGTCACTTGTGGGGGGTTTCAATGTTTAGGCACATCAGTGGCTCTTCAAACGCAACATGAGGTCCCATCTCAATTCCTGTCAATTTTGCTTTGAAAAGTCAAACGGCGCTCCTTCCCTTCCGAGCTCTCCCATCCGCCCAAACAGTGGTTTACCCCCACATATGGGCTATCAGCGTACTCAGGACAAATTGTACAACAACTTTTGGGGTCCAATTTCTTCTCTTACCCTTGGGAAAATAAAAAATTGGGGGCGAAAAGATAATTTTTGTGAAAAAATATGATTTTTTATTTTTACAGTTCTACATTATAAACTTCTGTGAAGCACTTGTTGGGTCAAAGTGCTCACCACACCTCTAGATAAGTTCCTTAGGGGGTCTACTTTCCAAAATGGTGTCACTTCTGGGGGGTTTCAATGTTTAGCCACATCAGGGGCTCTCCAAACGAAACATGGCGTCCCATCTCAATTCCAGTCAATTTTGCATTGAAAGTCAAATGGCACTCCTTCGCTTCCGAGCTCTGCCATGCGCCCAAACAGTGGTTTACCCCCACATGTGGGGTATTGGCATACTCAGGACAAATTGTACAACAATGTTTGGGGTCCATTTTCTCCTGTTACCCTTGGTAAAATAAAACAAATTGGAGCTGAATTAAATTTTTTGTGAAAAAAAGTTAAATGTTCATTTTTATTTAAACATTCAAAAAATTCCTGTGAAGCACCAGAAGGGTTAATAAACTTCTTGAATATGGTTTTGAGCACCTTTAGGGGTGTAGTTTTTAGAATGGTGTCACACTTGGGTATTTTCTATCATATAGACCCCTCAAAATGACTTCAAATGAGATGTGGTCCCTAAAATAAAATGGTGTTGTAGAAATGAGAAATTGCTGGTCAACTTTTAACCCTTATAACTCCCTAACAAAAAAAAATTTTGTTTCCAAAATTGTGCTGATGTAAAGTAGACATGTGGGAAATGTTATTTATTAAGTATTTTGTGTGACATATCTCTGTGATTTAATTGCATAAAAATTCAAACTTGGAAAATTGCGAAATTTTCATAATTTTCGCCAAATTTCCGTTTTTTTCACAAATAAACGCAGGTACTATCAAATAATTTTTACCATTGTCATGAAGTACAATATGTCACGAGAAAACAATGTCAGAATCACCAGGATCCATTGAAGCGTTCCAGAGTTATAACCTCATAAAGGGACAGTGGTCAGAATTGTAAAAATTGGCCCGGTCATTAACGTGCAAACCACCCTTGGGGGTAAAGGGGTTAAGGGTTAAATTGCGGAAAAAATTGGCGTGGGCTCCCGCGCAATTTTCTCCGCCAGATTAGTAAAGCCAGTGACTGAGGGCAGATATTAATAGCCTGGAGAGGGGTCCATGGTTATTGCCCCTGTTATGAAAGGTAATTCAGTACCACAATGGACATAGAGGTCAGCGCACATACAGTGACCTGGCAATAACCCAAAAAAACAAGAACGAGCTCTGAGACGTGGGAACTCTGTTGACCGCAATCCCTAATCCTCTCCAACCACACTAAAGGCAGCCGTGGATTGCGCCTAACGCTCCGTATGCAACTCGGCACGGCCTGAGAAACTAGCTAGCCTGAAGATAGAAAATAAGCCTACCTTGCCTCAGAGAAATACCCCAAAGGAAAAGGCAGCCCCCACATATAATGACTGTGAGTTAAGATGAAAAGACAAACGTAGAGATGAAATAGATTTAGCAAAGTGAGGCCCAACTTTCTGAACAGAGCGAGGATAGGAAAGGTAACTTTGCGGTCAACACAAAACCCTACAAAAACCACGCAAAGGGGGCAAAAAGACCCTCTGTACCGAACTAACGGCACGGAGGTACACCCTCTGCGTCCCAGAGCTTCCAGCAAGCAGTAAAAAACAAATAGACAAGCTGGACAGAAAAAAACAGCAAACAAATAGCAAAGAGTAACTTAGCTATGCAGAGTATCAGGCCACAGGAACGATCCAGGAGGAAACAGGTCCAATACTAGAACATTGACTGGAGGCCAGGATCAAAGCACTAGGTGGAGTTAAATAGAGCAGCACCTAACGACTTCACCACATCATCTGAGGATGGAAACTCAGAAGCCGCAGTACCACTTTCCTCCACCAACGGAAGCTCACAGAGAGAACCAGCCGAAGTACCACTTGTGACCACAGGAGGGAGCTCTGCCACAGAATTCACAACAGTACCCCCCCTTGAGGAGGGGTCACCGAACCCTCACCAGAGCTCCCAGGACGACCAGGATGAGCCATATGAAAGGCACGAACAAGATCGGGAGCATGGACATCAGAGGCAAAGACCCAGGAATTATCTTCCTGAGCATAACCCTTCCACTTAACCAGATACTGGAGTTTCCGCCTTGAAACACGAGAATCCAAAATCTTCTCCACAATATACTCCAACTCCCCCTCCACCAAAACCGGGGCAGGAGGATCAACAGATGGAACCATAGGTGCCACGTATCTCCGCAACAATGACCTATGGAATACGTTATGTATGGAAAAAGAATCTGGAAGGGTCAGACGAAAAGACACAGGATTAAGAACCTCAGAAATCCTATACGGACCAATAAAACGAGGTTTAAACTTAGGAGAGGAAACCTTCATAGGAATATGACGAGAAGATAACCAAACTAAGTCCCCAACCCGAAGTCGGGGACCCACACAGCGTCTGCGATTAGCGAAACGTTGAGCCTTCTCCTGGGACAAAGTCAAATTGTCCACTACATGAGTCCAAATCTGCTGCAACCTGTCCACCACAGTATCCACACCAGGACAGTCCGAAGACTCAACCTGCCCTGAAGAGAAACGAGGATGGAACCCAGAGTTGCAGAAAAACGGTGAAACCAAGGTAGCCGAGCTGGCCCGATTATTAAGGGCGAACTCAGCCAAAGGCAAAAAGGACACCCAGTCATCCTGATCAGCAGAAACAAAGCATCTCAGATATGTTTCCAAGGTCTGATTGGTTCGTTTGGACTGGCCATTAGTCTGAGGATGGAAAGCCGAGGAAAAAGAAAAGTCAATGCCCATTCTACCACAAAAGGCTCGCCAAAACCTCGAAACAAACTGGGAACCTCTGTCAGAAACGATATTCTCTGGAATGCCATGTAAACGAACCACATGCTGGAAAAACAATGGCACCAAATCAGAGGAGGAAGGCAATTTAGACAAGGGTACCAAATGGACCATCTTAGAGAAGCGATCACAGACCACCCAAGTGACTGACATCTTTTGAGAGACGGGAAGTTCTGAAATAAAATCCATAGAGATATGTGTCCAAGGTCTCTTCGGGACCGGCAAGGGCAAAAGCAACCCACTGGCACGAGAACAGCAGGGCTTAGCCTGAGCACAAATCCCACAGGACTGCACAAAAGTACATACATCCCGCGACAGAGATGGCCACCAAAAGGATCTAGCCACTTACTCTCTGGTACCAAAGATTCCAGGATGACCAGCCAACACCGAACAATGAACCTCATAGATTACTTTATTCGTCCACCTATCAGGGACAAACAGTTTCTCCGCTGGGCAACGATCAGGTTTATTAGCCTGAAATTTTTGCAGCACCCGCCGCAAATCAGGGGAGATGGCAGACACAATTACTCCCTCTTTGAGGATACCCGCCGGCTCAGATACACCCGGAGAGTCGGGCACAAAACTTCTAGACAGAGCATCCGCCTTCACATTTTTAGAGCCCGGAAGGTATGAAATCACAAAGTCAAAACGGGCAAAAAACAACGACCAACGAGCTTGTCTAGGATTCAACCGCTTGGCGGACTCGAGATAAGTCAAGTTCTTATGATCAGTCAAGACCACCACGCGATGCTTAGCTCCTTCAAGCCAATGACGCCACTCCTCGAATGCCCACTTCATGGCCAGCAACTCTCGATTGCCCACATCATAATTTCGCTCAGCAGGCAAAAACTTCCTGGAAAAGAAGGCGCATGGTTTCATCACCGAGCAATCAGAACTTCTCTGCGACAAAACAGCCCCTGCTCCAATCTCAGAAGCATCAACCTCGACCTGGAACGGAAGCGAAACATCTGGTTGACACAACACAGGGGCAGAAGAAAAACGACGCTTCAACTCTTGAAAAGCTTCCACCGCAGCAGAAGACCAATTGACCACATCAGCACCTTTCTTGGTCAAATCGGTCAATGGTTTAGCAATACTAGAAAAATTGCAGATGAAGCGACGATAAAAATTAGCAAAGCCCAGGAACTTTTGCTACCTTTTCAGAGATGTCGGCTGAGTCCAATTATGGATGGCTTGGACCATAACAGGGTCCATCTCGATAGTAGAAGGGGAAAAGATGAACCCCAAAAATGAAACCTTCTGAACACCAAAGAGACACTTTGATCCCTTCACAAACAAAGAATTAGCACGCAGGACCTGAAACACCGTTCTGACCTGCCTCACATGAGACTCCCAATCATCCGAGAAGATCAAAATGTCATCTAAGTACACAATCAGGAATTTATCCAGGTACTCTCGGAAGATGTCATACATAAAGGACTGAAACACTGATGGAGCATTGGCAAGTCCGAACGGCATTACTAGATACTCAAAATGGCCCTCGGGCGTATTAAATGCAGTTTTCCACTCATCGCCTCGCTTAATACGCACAAGATTATACGCACCATGAAGATCTATCTTGGTGAACCAACTAGCCCCCTTAATCCGAGCAAACAAATCAGATAACAATGGCAAGGGGTACTGAAATTTAACCGTGATCTTATTTAGAAGGCGGTAATCTATACAAGGTCTCAGTGAACCATCCTTCTTGGCTACAAAAAAGAACCCTGCTCCTAATGGCGACGATGACGGGCGAATATGCCCCTTCTCCAAAGACTCCTTCACATAACTCCGCATAGCGGCGTGCTCAGGCACAGATAAATTAAACAGTCGACCTTTTGGGAATTTACCACCAGGAATCAAATCGATAGCACAATCACAATCCCTATGCGGAGGTAGGGAATCGGACTTGGGCTCATCAAATAAATCCCGGTAATCAGACAAGAACTCAGGAACCTCAGAAGGGGTGGATGACGAAATAGTCAGAAATGGGACATCACCATGTACCCCCTGACAACCCCAGCTGGACACAGACATGGATTTCCAATCTAATACTGGATTATGGACTTGTAGCCATGGCAACCCCAACACGACCACATCATGCAGATTATGCAACACCAGAAAGCGAATAACCTCCTGATGTGCAGGAGCCATGCACATGGTCAGCTGGGTCCAGTACTGAGGCTTATTCTTGGCCAAAGGCATAGCATCAATTCCTCTCAATGGAATAGGACACTGCAAGGGCTCCAAGAAAAACCCACAACGCCTAGCATACTCCAAGTCCATCAAATTCAGAGCAGCGCCTGAGTCCACAAATGCCATGACTGAATATGATGACAAAGAGCAGATCAAGGTAACAGACAGAAGAAATTTTGACTGTACCGTACCAATGGTGGCAGACCTAGCGAACCGCTTAGTGCGCTTAGGACAATCAGAGATAGCATGAGTGGAATCACCACAGTAGAAACACAGCCCATTCAGACGTCTGTGTTCTTGCCGTTCAACTCTGGTCAAAGTCCTATCGCACTGCATAGGCTCAGGTTTAAGCTCAGGTAATACCGCCAAATGGTGCTCAGATTTACGCTCGCGCAAGCGTCGACCGATCTGAATGGCCAAAGACATAGACTCATTTAGACCAGCAGGCATAGGAAATCCCACCATGACATCCTTAAGGGCTTCAGAGAGACCTTTTCTGAAAATAGCTGCGAGCGCACCTTCATTCCACTGAGTGAGTACGGACCACTTTCTAAATTTCTGACAATATACCTCTATCTCATCCTGACCCTGACACAGAGCCAGCAAATTCTTCTCTGCCTGATCCACAGAATTAGGCTCATCGTACAGCAATCCGAGCGCCAGGAAAAATGCATCGATATTACTTAATGCAGGATCTCCTGACGCAAGAGAAAATGCCCAGTCCTGAGGGTCGCCACGCAAAAAAGAAATAACGATCCTAACTTGTTGAACTGGGTCACCAGAGGAGCGAGGTTTCAAAGCCAGAAATAGTTTACAATTATTTTTGAAACTCAGAAATTTAGTTCTATCTCCAAAAAACAAATCAGGAATAGGAATTCTCGGTTCTAACATAGAATTCTGAACCACAAAGTCTTGAATACTTTGTACTCTTGCCGTGAGCTGATCCACACATGAAGACAGACCTTTAATGCCCATTGCTACACCTGAGTCCTGAACCACCCAAATGTCTAGGGGGGAAAAAAGGCAAAACACAGTGCAGAGAAAAAAAAATGGTCTCAGAACTTCTTTTTTCCCTCTATTGAGAATCATTAGTACTTTGGGCCTCAGCGCACATACAGTGACCTGGCAATATCCCAAAAAAACAAGAACGAGCTCTGAGACGTGGGAACTCTGTTGACCGCAATCCCTAATCCTCTCCAACCACACTAAAGGCAGCCGTGGATTGCGCCTAACGCTCCCTATGCAACTCGGCACGGCCTGAGAAACTAGCTAGCCTGAAGATAAAAAATAAGCCTACCTTGCCTCAGAGAAATACCCCAAAGGAAAAGGCAGCCCCCACATATAATGACTGTGAGTTAAGATGAAAAGACAAACGTAGAGATGAAATAGATTTAGCAAAGTGAGGCCCAACTTTCTGAACAGAGCGAGGATAGGAAAGGTAACTTTGCGGTCAACACAAAACCCTACAAAAACCACGCAAAGGGGGCAAAAAGACCCTCCGTACCGAACTAACGGCACGGAGGAACACCCTCTGCGTCCCAGAGCTTCCAGCAAGCAGTAAAAAACAAATAGACAAGCTGGACAGAAAAAAACAGCAAACAAATAGCAAAGAGTAACTTAGCTATGCAGAGTATCAGGCCACAGGAATGATCCAGGAGGAAACAGGTCCAATACTAGAACATTGACTGGAGGCCAGGATCAAAGCACTAGGTGGAGTTAAATAGAGCAGCACCTAACGACTTCACCACATCACCTGAGGAAGGAAACTCAGAAGCCGCAGTACCACTTTCCTCCACCAACGGAAGCTCACAGAGAGAACCAGCCGAAGTACCACTTGTGACCACAGGAGGGAGCTCTGCCACAGAATTCACAACATGTCCCCCCCTGGCTAAAAACATCTGCCCCCAGTCACCCCAGAAAAGGCACATCTGGAAGATGCGCCTGTTCTGGCACTTGGCCACTCTCTTCCCATTCCCGTGTAGCGGTGGGATATGGGGTAATGAAGGGTTAATGTCACCTTGCTATTGTAAGGTGACATTAGGCCAGATTAACCCCTTCATGATCCAGCCTATTTTGACCTTAAAGACCTTGCCATTTTTTGCAATTCTGACCAGTGTCCCTTTATGAGGTAATAACTCAGGAACGCTTCAACGGATCCTAGCGGTTCTGAGATTGTTTTTTCGTGACATATTGGGCTTCATGATAGTGGTAAATTTAGGTCAATAAATTCTGCCTTTATTTGTGATAAAAACGGAAATTTGGCAAAAATGTTGAAAATTTCGCAATTTTCACATTTTGAATTTTTATTCTGTTAAACCAGAGAGTTATGTGACACAAAATAGTTAATTTCTCATTTTTACAACGAAATTTACAAAACCATTTTTTTAGGGACCACCTCACATTTGAAGTCAGTTTGAGGGGTCTATATGGCTGAAAATACCCAAAAGTGACAACATACTAAAAAATGCACCCCTCAAGGAACTCAAACCACATTCAATAAGTTTATTAACCCTTCAGGTACTTCACAGCAGCAGAAGCAACATGGAAGGAAAAAATGAACATTTAACTTTTTAGTCACAAAAATTATCTTTTAGCAACAATTTTTTTATTTTCCCAATGGTAAAAGGAGAAACTGAATGATTAAAGTTGTTGTCCAATTTGTCCTGAGTACACTTATACCTCATATGTGGGGGTAAACCACTGTTTGGGCACACGGCAGGGCTTGGAAGGGAAGGAGCGCCATTTGACTTTTTGAATGAAAAATTGGCTCCACTCTTTAGCGGACACCATGTCACGTTTGGAGAGCCCCCGTGTGCCTAAAAATTGGAGCTCCCCCACAAGTGACCCCATTTTGGAAACTAGACGCCGAAAGGAACTTATCTAGATGCATAGTGAGCACTTTGAAACCCCAGGTGCTTCACAAATTGATCCGTAAAAATGAAAAAGTACTTTTTTTTCTCAAAAAAATTTTTTAGCCTCAATTTTTTCATTTTCACATGGGCAACAGGATAAAATGGATCCTAAAATGTGTTGGGCAATTTCTCCTGAGTATACCGATACCTCACATGTGGGGGTAAACCACTGTTTGGGCACATGGTAAGGCTCGGAAGGGAAGGAGCGCCATTTGACTTTTTGAATGAAAAATTATCTCCATCGTTAGCGGACACCATGTCGCGTTTGGAGAGCCCCTGTGTGCCAAAACATTGGAGCTCCCCCACATGTGACCCCATTTTGGAAACTAGACCCCCCAAGGAACTTATCTAGATGCATATTGAGCACTTTAAACCCCCAGGTGCTTCACAGAAGTTTATAACGCAGAGCCGTGAAAATAAAAAATAATTTTTCTTTCCTCAAAAATGATTTTTTAGCCTGGAATTTCCTATTTTGCCAAGGGTAATAGGAGAAATTGGACCACAAATGTTGTTGTCCAGTTTGTCCTGAGTACGCTGATACCCCATATGTGGGGGTAAACCACTGTTTGGGTGCACGGCAGGGCTCGGAAGGGAAGGCACGCCATTTGGCTTTTTAAATGGAAAATTAGCTCCAATCATTAGCGGACACCATGTCACGTTTGGAGAGCCCCTGTGTGCCTAAACATTGGAGATCCCCCACAAATGACCCAATTTTGGAAACTAGACCCCCAAAGGAACTAATCTAGATGTATGGTGAGGACTTTGAACCCCCAAGTGCTTCACAGAAGTTTATAACGCAGAGCCATGAAAATAAAATAAAAAAATTATTTTCTCAAAAATGATCTTTTAGCCTGCAATTTTTTATTTTCCCAAGGGTACCAGGAGAAATTTGACCCCAAAAGTTGTTGTCCAGTTTCTTCTGAGTACGCTGATTTCCCATATGTGGGGGTAAACCACTGTTTGGGCACATGCCGGGGCTCGGAAGTGAAGTAGTGACGTTTTGAAATGCAGACTTTGTTGGAATGCTCTGCGGGCGTCACGTTGCGTTTGCAGAGCCCCTGATGTGGCTAAACAGTAGAAACCCCCCACAAGTGACCCCATTTTGGAAACTAGACCCCCAAAGGAACTTATCTAGATGTGTGGTGAGGACTTTGAACCCCCAAGTGCTTCACACAAGTTTATAACGCAGAGCCATGAAAATAAAAAAAAAAAATTATTTTCTCAAAAATGATCTTTTAGCCTGCAATTTTTTATTTTCCCAAGGGTACCAGGAGAAATTTGACCACAAAAGTTGTTGTCCAGTTTCTCCTGAGTGTGCTGATACCCCATATGTGGGGGTAAACCACTGTTTGGGCACATGCCGGGGCTCGGAAGTGAAGTAGTGACGTTTTGAAATGCAGACTTTGATGGAATGCTCTGCGGGCGTTACGTTGCGTTTGCAGAGCCCCTGATGTGGCTAAACAGTAGAAACGCCCCACAAGTGACCCCATTTTGGAAACTAGACCCCGAAAGGAACTTATCTAGATGTGTGGTGAGCACTTTGAACCCCCAAGTGCTTCACAGAAGTTTATAACGCAGAGCCGTGAAAATAATAAATACGTTTTCTTTCCTCAAGAATAATTATTTAGCCCAGAATTTTTTATTTTCCCAAGGGTTACAGGAGAAATTGGACCCCAAAAGTTGTTGTCCAGTTTCTCCTGAGTACGCTGATACCCCATGTGTGGGAGTATACCACTGTTTGGGCACACGTCGGGGCTCAGAAGGGAAGTAGTGACTTTTGAAATGCAGACTTTGATGGAATGGTCTGCGGGCGTCACGTTGCGTTTGCAGAGCCCCTGGTGTGCCTAAACAGTAGAAACGCCCCACAAGTGACCCCATTTTAGAAACTAGACCCCCCAAGGAACTTATCTATATATGTGGTGAGCACTTTGAACCCCCAAGTGCTTCACAGACGTTTACAACGCAGAGCCGTGAAAATTAAAAAATCATTTTTCTTTCCTCAAAAATGATGTTTTAGCAAGCATTTTTTTATTTTCACAAGGGTAACAGGAGAAATTGGACCCCAGTAATTGTTGCTCAGTTTGTCCTGAGTACACTGATACCCCATATGAGGGGGTAAACCACTGTTTGGGCGCACGTCAGGGCTCGGAAGTGAGGGAGCACCATTTGACTTTTTGAATACAAGATTGGCTGGAATCAATGGTGGCGCCATGTTGCGTTTGGAGACCCCTGATGTGCCTAAACAGTGGAAACCCGTCAATTCTACCTCCAACACTAACCCCAACACACCCCTAGCCCTAATCCCAACTGTAGCCATAACCCTAATCACAACTCTAACCACAACCCTAATTCCAACCCTAACCCTAAGGCTATGTGTCCACGTTGCGGATTCGTGTGAGATTTTTCAGCATCATTTTTGAAAAATCCGTGGGTAAAAGGCACTGCGTTTTACCTGCGGATTTACCGCAGATTTCCAGCGTTTTTTGTACAGATTTCATCTGTGGATTCCTATTGAGGAACAGGGGTAAAACGCTGCGGAATCCGCACAAAGCATTGACATGCTGCGGAAAATACAACGCAGCGTTTCCGCACGGTATTTTCCGCACCATGGGCACAGCGGATTTAGTTTTCCATAGGTTTACATGGTACTGTAAACCTGATGGAACACTGCTGTGGTGATGCGCCCTCTGCTGGATGTCCTTCGAGCATGGGAAAAAATCAGAAAAGTTCCCAGGCTCGAGTTCATATGAGGACATCCAGCAGAGGGCGCATCACCGCGAATGAAGGTAAATATAGCTCATTGACCTACTTTACCTTCATTCCCTGTGGTTTTACAGCCACGAGCACAGCTGCATTAGCAGAGCTCCTGGCTGTAATATATTTTAACCCCTTCAGATGGATTTACATCGTGGGACATTACAGATCTTCGGAAGGTATGTATATTGTTGGTTTATTATTTTTTCTTTGTTACAGAGCGAGGTTCTTCAGGTGGATTGAGAGTACAATAAAATATTACAACAACCTTTGTGTTTATTTCATTAAAATACTTTTTAATAATGTGTTTGTGTTTTTTTAACCCTTTACTACTATTGGATTAATAATGGATAGGTGTCATAATTGACGCCTCTCCATTATTAATCTGGCTTAATGTCCCCTTACAATAGCAAGGTGACATTAACCCTTCATTACCCCATATCCCACCGCTACACGGGAATGGGAAGAGAGTGGCCAAGTGCCAGAATAGGCGCATCTTCCAGATGTGCCTTTTCTGGGGTGGCTGGGGGCAGATGTTTTTAGTCGGGGGGGGGGGGTAATAACCATGGACCCTCTCCAGGCTATTAATATCTGCCCTCAGTCACTGGCTTTACTACTCTGGCGGAGAAAATTGCGTGGGAGCCCACGCCAATTTTATCCGCCATTTAACCCTTAAATTTAATAGCTAGAGCGCACAAACTTTGCACATACACACTACTAACATTAGTAGAGTGGAATATGCAAAAAAAATGGGGATATGAGATGGTTTCACATATCTCGCGCTGAATGAAATATAAATACAGTGTGTGTATATATATATATATATATATATATATATATATATACAGTATATGTGTGTGTCTCAATGACATATATATTTATATATATATATATATATATATATATACTGTATATATGTTTTAACGAACATTTGAGCCCATAAATCCATTAGATGTCGGGTTTGCAAGCCTGCGAGAAAATATCGCAGTACTGATGCCATACGGATTACATACGGAGGATGCCATGCGCAAAATACGCTGCCACACCCTGCCTACGGAGGAGATACGGATCACTATTTTGGGAACATTTCTGCATATTACGGCCGTAAAATACGGACTGTATTGTCTTACGCCAAGTGTGATGCCGGCCTTAGGATTGCTACTTCCAATAGGTGGCACTAGAGTTCGAGTCTCTCTGAAGAGACAATTTGCATATTTCCCAGAGGAGCATTGCAGCTTTAAGTCTCCTCACCTCGACATGCTTATCATGTCACTCTCCACAAGGAGAAACGATACTTCTTGGATCCTTCTTAAAGTGTGAAAGTGTTTGGCCTCCAGATGCTGGGAAATTGAACCCATTAGTGTTAAGAGTGAGTAATTTAAATACCTTTGGGTTGTTAGCCATCTGGAGGTGCAATGACAGGGAATGTTATCCCTCCACAAGAGAGATCCCAAGGTGCCTGAGGAGAAGAAAAGAGGAGGGGGAAGGGGGTAGAAGTGAAAAAGAGAGTAGAGGGGCAAGGAGGATTACAAAAATGAGGCATTTGGTTATGGGTTATCACAAGATGAAGTGAAACTAAATGCAATATAACAATAACTGATGAGCCGGAGAGCAGCTTATTGTCGCTAGCTAGTAGGGAAGGCAATTTAAACCTTCAGTAGTCATAATATTTGTTAACTGTATTTTTACTTTTAAAACAACATATAAACTTCACACTATTGGTTAACAGAGATTTTTGCAAAATTAGCTCACAGGAAAGTTCAGAGTTTTGTTCAAGATATTGACCAGAGTCACTA
Source organism: Ranitomeya imitator (assembly GCF_032444005.1). Classification (NCBI taxonomy): domain Eukaryota; kingdom Metazoa; phylum Chordata; class Amphibia; order Anura; family Dendrobatidae; genus Ranitomeya; species Ranitomeya imitator. The sequence goes on along the minus strand of NC_091287.1, from coordinate 209,148,961 downwards.
GGTTTCCAATCATCATGGTAGGCAATTCCTGTCGCCAGTCTGGCGATTTCCTCAGGTGTCCGGATCTTTGGTAGGGGTTGATCTTGAGACTTTCCATCTTGCCTTTTGTGATTTAGGTGTCGAGAACGGGTGACAAGGAGATGGGAGAAGGAGGGGTTGTAGTGCGGAGGCCACATGGAAAGTCTCAATACCTGGATATTGGTCCAGGGAGAGGCTTAAATGCTTGCATAGTTTTCGGATTTCTGCTGAGGATCTGGCTTGTAATCTCTTATCTTCAGTAATAATCTGGATCCCAAACGGGAAGAGCCATCTGTATTGTAATTTTTTCTGGAGCACAGCTTCAGTGAATGGTTTGAGTAGTTGTCGTTTCTTCAGTGTCATTGCTGAGAGGTCTTGGAATAGTTTGAGATGTGGACCTTCATATTTAGTATCCTGTGCCTCTTGAGCGCGTTTTAACAGCAAGTCTTTAGTGCGAAAGTCTAAGAATCTACACAGTACATCTCGAGGTGTCTCTCGCTGCTTAGGCTTGGGGCGTACTGCTCTGTGAATTCTTATTATTTCGATGCCTTGAGGGTCTTGTTTCAATAGAAGTGAACGGAATATCTCAGTCACAGCATTGTTTAAAGCATCAAAGGCAACAGACTCCGGAAGACCTTATATATGGATATTATTCCTGCGTTCCCAACTTTCATGATCATCTAGTGTGGAGTGGACCAGTTGAAGTTTTTCCTCTTGGGCTTTGATGCATGATAGAATAGCATTTGAGTGTTCCACATGTGTGGATTGTGCACTTTCTAGTGACTAAAGTCTATGACCCTGCTGAGATATTTCTTGTATAATGTCTGTTCACTCCTTTCCGATGGGTTCAAGGGCCTTGGATAAGATTTGTTTAATGAAGGAGCATGTCACAGGTTGGTCTTTGCAGCTAGAGCCGATATATAGATATCTGATATCAACCCCTTAATTAACTGTCCCCTTCTGCATATTCTCTCTAACTCAGATGGTTGAGTGATACTCATGGAGCCATATAGCTAAAACACTAGATGTTTTATCTGAATAAATTGAAAAAATTCTTTATTACTGATGGGAAATTTTGATCTAATAAAATCAAATGGGAGAATCTCCGAAGTGTCCCTAAATCTGCATATCTGAAAAGTCCTGCTGAGATCCATGGATGAACCATTGCTGGTTCTAAGCTATTTGAGATCAGAGGTTAATATATAACGGCTATCACTGGGTTACTAATAGAGGCCAAACCAAAGTGCTTCATGCATGAAAAACAAACTTCTATTGTAAACAGCATAGGACCCAGAAGGGGGGATGATATCTTGAAAGACTTAAGGTACCGTCACACATAACGATATCGTTAACGATATCGTTGCTTTTTGTGATGTAGCAACGATATCATTAAGGAAATCGTTATGTGTGACAGCGACCAACGATCAGGCCCCTGCTGGGAGATCGTTGGTCGCTGAGGAAAGTCCAGAACTTTATTTCGTCGCTGGACTTCCCGCTGACATCGCTGGATCGGCGTGTGTGACACCGATCCAGCGATGTCTTCACTGGTAACCAGGGTAAACATCGGGTTACTAAGCGCAGGGCCGCGCTTAGTAACCCGATGTTTACCCTGTTTACCAGCGTAAACGTTAAAAAAACAAACACTACATACTTACCTTCAGCTGTCTGTCCCCGGCGCTCTGCTTCTCTGCACTCCTCCTGCATCCTGTGTCAGCGCCAGCCAGCCGGAAAGCACAGCAGTGACGTCACCGCTCTGCTTTCCGGCTGACCGGCGCTGACAGTGCAGAGGAAAGCAGAGCGCCGGAGGACAGACACGGAATGTAAGTATGTAGTGTTTTTTTTTTTTTATGTTTACGCTGGTAACCAGGGTAAACATCAAGTTACTAAGCGCGGCCCTGCGCTTAGTAACCCGATGTTTACCCTGGTTACCGGGGACCTCGGGATCGTTGGTCGCTGGAGAGCTGTCTGTGTGACAGCTCTCCAGCGACCAAACCGACGCTGCAGCGATCGACATCGTTGTCGGTATCGCTGCAGCGTCGCTTAGTGTGACGGTACCTTTAGTTGTCCACAAAAGAGAATTCGGATGAAAGGGAACCAGCCATAACTTTTCTTTTTCAGGTCATTTACAATAAATCCATAACGAAGCCCACAAAGAAATCATATTTAAGTGAGCTGCCCAATAATATTTAATGATATCCAGGACCGATAGTCCCTTGTTAGGGCTGGCGGAATGCACCGCGTAAATATAGAGATAGTATAGGTGCGTTCGCAGCCCGGGGTCCACCGTGCAGGAGTGGAACCTGCTGCTAGTAAATGGCTACCTTCACTCGGTCTGTATAGCAGCAAACTGTTGCTTCACAGAGTCGCCGTTATTAAAGATAAAGCTGTGCCCTGTTAGCATTCACAGGGTGCAGCAAATGGATACTAGTGGGATCCTTGCCACTTACCCTCACTATGCTGGTGGTTGATCCCGCTCTGACTCTCGGTGGCTTTTGAGCCCGCGCCTGAGGACGCCCTGAGTCAGATGCTGAGATCAAAGAGGAGTTCCCACCCTACACTGACGGATTGTAAGGAGACAGTACCACAGCGGTGGTCACTGCAAGATAGACGCAGTATATTTTGTGCCTGGTGCTGGATGGCACTGTCTGGTGCTAGACAGCTACAACACTCGCGAGCATTCAACAACTCTAGGGATGGGAATGATTCGGAGCTTTCACCAGAAGAGGCATACATCCACGCACACACAAATACTGATTTATGCTAGCGCATGGCCTTACGGCCATGGAAACCTTTTATAGCTGTAGCAGTCAAGGACCTTCCTAGTGGTCCAATAGGAGCTGCTACAGGACCTGAGCATGTGACCCCCGACCTCCAATGGGAGGTCGTCCTGTGGGCATGCTCAGTATGGGAAAAGCAGGACTTAGTCCTTGAAATGCCTGCTCTCTGCTGATCAGTACTGGCTACAAAGGCAGAGCCTGGAAAGGCAGCAGTAACCAAGCACACAGTATCAGCTTGAGCCAGGCGCTGGGACCGACGTTTCTGCTGAGCAGGCTTCACTGCGGCTGGAGGAGAATGGGAGACCGCAGCAGACATGGTTCGAGCTTCCCCCTGTGCAGCGGCGGGAACTCAATTCATAACATGCCCCCGCCTCGCTACGCTTAAAGGCCGCAATGAGCAGCGGAGCCCGAATGTGCTCAACAGACTCCCAGGTCCTGTCCTCTGGGCCATTACCCTTCCAATCCACCAGATAGAATTTTTTGCCACGTACCACCTTACACTCCATGATAGCATTCACCTCAATCATCCGTGGACGAGCCTGATGTCCCTGCAGATGATTCAGAAAACCGGGACTTGTGAACGGGTTTTAGGAGGGACACATGAAAGGTGTCAGTGATAGCTAGGCGTGGAGGAAGGGCCAACCGATAGACCAGGGGTCCCCAACTCCAGTCCTCAAGGCCCACCAACAGGTCATGTTTTCAGGATTTCCTTAGTCTTGCCCAGGAAATAATTGCATCACCTGTGCAATGCAAAGGAAATCCTGTCTGCCACCGGCAGGGGGTAAAGTAGCCCAGCAGGCTGTTGCCGAGGAGACCGATTCTTGGTGCAGGAGACACAAGCCCAAATATAGACCCCGAAGTCACGGGCCATATGCAGTCACCAGTACATCTTCGCCAGAAACTCTAATGTCCTCTTGGTCCCAAAATGTCCACCCACGCTGGACGAGTGGGCGCAAGAGAGAACCTCCGGTCGCAAGTTAGATGGAACGAAAGTCTTGCCTGGGGCACAGACACTGGCGAAACCGAAGTAATAGTTCTCAGGCTCTCTGAAGGGACAGTAAGCCGAGGCTCCTCCTCCTCTGATGACACAAAGGAGCAGGAGAGAGCGTCAGCCCGAGTGTTCTTCTCCCTGGAGAGAAAATGGAGGGTAAAGTGGAACCGGGAGAAGAACAGGGACCATCTGGCCTGGCGAGAGAGTTTAGCCGCTTGACGGTTTGTACGTACACCAAATTCTTGTGGTCGGTGAATACATGGAAGGGGTAGCGAGCCCCCTCCAGAAGATGTTTCCACTCTGAAAAGGCCAACTTCATGGCAAGCAGCTCCCTGTCCCTGATGGAATAATTCCTCACCGCCAGTGTGAAGGTCTTGGAGAAGAAGAAGCAAAGATGCTTCCAACCTTGAGCATCCTTCTGGAAGAGGACTGCTCCAGCACCGACGGAAGAGAAATCCACCTCCATGATAAATGGTTTATCAACATCGGGGCAATGTAAAATGGGAGCGCCAGCGAAGTGTAACTTGATAGAGAAATAGGCCTTGAAGACCTCCTCCGACCACAATTTGGGATTAGCTCCCTTCTTGGTGAGGGCAACCATGGGAGCTACCAAAGTTGAGAAGTGTGGAATGAACTGGCAATAATAGTTGATGAACCCCATAAAGCGCTGCACCGCTTTGAGAGAATGGGGTTCCTGCCAGTCCATCACAGCCTGTTGTTTGTCAGGATCCATAGCCAATCCTGGGGCAGAGATGATATAGCCCAGGAAAGGCAAAGACTCCTGCTCAAACACACACTTCTCCAACTTGGCATAGAGGGAGTTTGCCCATAGGAGGTCGAAGACTTTGCAAACATCTCTCCGGTGCGAGTCTATATCTGGAGAGTAGATGAGAACATCATCCAGATAGACTACAACCGAGGGGGAGAGCACATCCCGGAAGATATCGTTTACAATGTCATGGAAAATGGCTAGGGCATTGCAAAGCCCGAAGGGCATCACCAGGTATTCATAGTGCCCATCCCTGGTGTTAAAAGCTGTCTTTCATTCGTTCCCCCCACGGATGCAAATCAGGTTGTAAGCACCCCACAGATCAAGCTTAGTATATACCCTCGCTTCCTGCAACCTATTGAAGAGCTCAGATATCAAGGGCAGAGGGTATTTATTCTTAACAGGTATGGCGGGTAAGACTCCTGTAATCTATGCATGGACGTAATTCTCCGTTCTTCTTCTGCACAAAGAAGAACCCAGCCCCTGCAGGTGACTCTGACTTCCTAATGAATCCTCTTGCCAGATTCTCCTGAATGTACTAAGACATTGCCTCTGTCTCCGGGAGAGATAACTGGTAGACTCGACCCCGGGGAGGCTCAGCACCAGGCAAGAGGTCAATAAGGCAGTCATAGGATCAGTTAGGAGGAGGGATCTCCACAGCCCTTTTGGAGAACACGTCCGCATATGGCCAATAGTGTTTGGGGAGGGAGGAAAGATCTGTGGGTACTTCAGTTGTAGCAAACTGAATGCACTCCCTCAGACATCTACCCCCACAAGATTCACTCCATCCCATAATTCTCCCTGAGGACCACTCTATATGAGGTAGTAGTAGTATATGAGTGGTAGTGTAGCCATGGTATCCTCAACAGGACCTTATCAATTCCCTCAGGAATGACAAGCAGAGATATAATCTCCTGATGAGATGGTGACATGGAGAGAGTAAATGGGATGGTTTGGTGTGTTATCTAAGAGGGCAGTGTCGACCCATTTACTACTCGTATGGTCACAGGTTTGGCGAGCATCACCCGTGGTATTGCGTGTCTCTGGGCAAAGACAGATGGCATAAAATTGCCCTCTGCCTCAGAATCCACGCAAAGCTCTACCGTAAGAGTAGCCTATGGTAGTTGTCTCCTTAAAGGACAGTTTGGAGGAAAACTTTGTGTGTACCTCTTCCTACAACCACTAGATGCTGACGTTTTTCCCGACCGCTGGGAACATCTGGAGGCAAGATGTTGTGAGTGCCGGCAAACATGACAGACCTTGAGTGCACGAGCGGTCCGGGACTTAGATCCCCCTCGTGACACCTCCATGGGCTCATGTGACTCGGACGCCTGGACTGGAGATTCCAAAGGTCTGGCGAAGGTGGGAGCCAGCCGAAACATCTGCCTACACTGGGCTCGCTCCAACCTTCACTCGGTAAAACGAAGGTCAATGCGAGTTGATACAGCTATTAGCTCCTCCAGTGTGGCAGGAATCTCCCTAGTGGCCAAAGCGTTCTTCACATGGTCAGCCAACCCCCTCCAAAATACAGGGATGAGGGCTTTATCCAGCCACTCCAGCTCAGATGCTAAAGTCCGGAAGTGGACTGCAAAATGGCTGACCAAGGACGATCCCTGGGTCAATGCCAGCAGTTGGTGCGCTGTGTCATGGGTGACTCGAGGTCCTAAAAAGACCTGTTTCAGAGTGCTCAGAAACAGCGGAGCACTCTGCACCACATGATCGTCATGCTCCCACTTCGGCGTAGCCCTCTGCAACGCCCTGTCTGACAGAAGGGATATAATGAATTCCACCTTTGCCCGCTCTGTGGGAAAACGTACAGCCAGAAGCTCGAGGTGTATAGTGCATGGGCTCACGAATCCCCTACATGACTTGCTATCACCAGAGTATTTATTTGGCAGCGGGAGGCGGGATAGGGTCAGAACATAGGTGGCAGTGGACAAACTTGCTGCAGCCACGCTAGCAGCCTGAACATCTACTGTGGTAACATCCACAGCTGATTTTGAATGCTTGAGAGCCGCCAACCTGCCCTCCAGCTGCTGAATGTTCGACTGCAGTCGCTGTTCGTCCACCATTACTAGCCAGACCCTGGCGCTAGTATAATGTTAGGGCTGGCAGAACACACATAGTAAATATAGAGATAGTATAGGTGCGTTTGCAGGCCAGGCTCCACCGTGCAGGAGTGGAACCTGCTGCTAGTAAATGGCAGCACTATATGGCGGTACTACGCCTGAATAGACACGGGTACTGTCACCCGGTCTGTATAGGAGCAAACTCTGTTGCTTCACAGAGTCGCTGGGATTAAAGATATAAAGATAACACTGTGCCCTGTTAGCATTCACAGGGTGCAGCAAATGGATACTAGTGGGATCCCTGCCACTCACCCCCACTATGCTGGTGGTTGATCCCGCTCTGACCCTCAGTGGCTTTTGATCCCGTGCCTGAGGACGCCCTGAGTCAGATGCTGAGATCAAATGGGAGTTCCCACCGTATGCTGACGTATTGTCAGGAGATGCTAAACTTAGCCTCACAGAGTGCGTACAGTAGAGCAGCAGAGGTCACTGCAGGATAGACGCAGTGTTTTTTGTGACTGGTGCTGAATGGCACTATCTGGCGCTAGACAGCTACAACACTCGCGAGCATTCATCAACTCTAGGGATGGGAATGATTCAGAGCTTTCACCAGAACAGGCATACATCCACACACACACAAATACTGATTTAAACTAGTGCATGGCCGTGCAGCCCTTTTATAGCTGTAGCAGTCAAGGACCTTCCTAGTGGTCCAATAGGAGCTGCTACAGGACCTGAGCCTGTGACCCCCGACCTCCAATGGGAGGTTGTCCTGTGGGCATGCTCAGTATGGTGAAAGCGGGACTTAGTCCCTGAAATGCCTGCTCGATGCTGATCAGTACTGGCTACAAAGGCAGAGCCTGGAAAGGCAGCAGTAACCAAGTGCACAGTATCAGCTTGAGCCAGATGCTGGGACCAACGTCTCTGCCGAGCAGGCTCCAATACGGCTGGAGGAGAATGGGAGACTGCAGCGGACATGGTTTGAGATTCCCCCTGTGCAGTGGCAGGAGCTCAATTACTAACAGTCCCTACTATGTCCCTATTTACTGTATGTAAACCATGTCTCATAGCCTGTCGGGTTTGATAAGGAGACAGCAAAAGCCGGCAATTGAATTACTGGCTTTTAAGCGATCTAGCTCTGTATTAAATATATATATATATATATACATATATATATATATATATGTCTCACTGATATATATATATATATATATATAGACTGTATATACGTTTTCACAAATATTTTAGCCCATGGATCCATTAAATGTCCATTTTGCAAGGTTGCGAGAAAAAAAAGCAGTACGGATGCCTTACGGATTACATATGGAGGATGACATGCGTATAATAAGCAGCCACACCCTGCCTAGGAATGACATACGGATCACTGTTTTGCGATCATTTCTGTGTATCACGCCAGTAAAAAACAGAAAGTATTTTCATACGACAAGTGTGACACTGGCCTAATAGTGATGAGCGAGCACTAAAATACTTGGGTACTCGACCAGAACAATGAGCCCAATGTAAGTCTTATGGGAGACCCGAGTATTTTTACCGCGATCCCCCCCAAGGGTCGTTTTAAGGTCTAAAAACGTCTGAAAATGATGGAAACACTGCTCAAATGACACAGGGACCTCATGGGGATTGCCCCTGGAAGCATTCCTGACTCCTAGTTCACAGCTTTAATCAATTTTTTCTGAGATTCATGCCATTTTTCCCGGTGCCACAAAAAACACATTAAAACGAAACCAAAACAGATTTTGCTGTGAAATATGTCAAGATACATCCTTTGCAGGTTAATGACTTGCCTGTAAGGCCAAATATTTAACCCCAGACCGAAAATTTCCTCCCCCACTTAGGCTTAGTTCAGACGCGACGTTTTTGAAGCGTTTTCAACTTTAAAATTGTTTTCAACTTTAAAATTGTTTTCAACCACTACAAATGCATTCACTGGGAAATGTCATTGTAACATTTAACAACCCTAGCTGGCCATGTGGTGTGTTACACATAAGCAGACCCATCTTGTTTAATGTACGAAGGAGGGACTCTTAAAGTCACAAAGCCTATTTTTACTGGTGCATCAGGCGGCATTAATCTTCTTAAAGGGCGATCATTAAACGGTTGTAGCCTAGGCTGTGAGTGGATGGGCTGCGAAGAATTACGGTGCACCACAATACCCCTTTCATAAGATGACATAAGATTCCTGAAAAAGTGTTGCATTGAATTCAAGGCCTGCCCTGCTAGCAACTCATATATGCACCCCATTACACCTTGTAACCCACATACTGGATGGGCCCAGGAAAATCTACTTCACAATATGCATTTTATACTCCCGTACTCCTTTGTTTTACACATTGGAAGCGAGGCCAGCACTTCTGCACAGTCATATGCACCCCATTACGCCTTGGACCCCACATACTGGATGGGTCCATGAAAATCCACTTCAGAATATGCATTTTGTAGTCCTGTAACTCCTTTGTTTTACACATTGGCAGCAAGGCCAGTGTTAGGGCTAGCGGAACGCACCAAATAATTAGAGAAAAGGAATAAGGTGCATTCTCAGCCCGGGGTCCACCTTGCAGAGATGGTACCTGCTGCTAAGCAATGACGGACTATATGGCGGTACAATGAGGATACACACGGATTAGCTTCACCCTGTGTGAAAGAAGCGAACCCTGTTGCGTCACAGGGCCGCAGTACTGCACGTAACAAAACTAATAATTTAATAGCACGAGAGTGCTAACTGTGCCGTACTGGCGGACGCCACTAACCACCCAGACTTGGGCTAAAGAAGCGCTCTAATGGTGCGTGGCGCCGTACTGGTGGTCACAGCAGTAGACACTGTTTCGTGTTTTAACGCTGTGAGTTCAGCCGGGCGCTAGATTGCAGCCATACCCCTTACGCGAACAGTCATACACAAGAGATGGGTTTTTTAAGGAACGACTTGCACTCATCAACACACACACGATTACAATTGCATACTAGCGCATGGCCGTGCGGCCATGCAAACCTTTTGTAGCTGCAGTATGTACAAGACCTTCCTAGAAGGACCAATGAGAAGCTGCCACAGAAGTTGACCACCTTCAGGACCTTCCTGGAGGACCAATGGGATCTGCTGCAGTATCTGAGCATGTGACCCTCGATCTCCAATGGGAGATCTTGCCCTGGGAATGCTCAGAAGGGGAAAAGCAGGACTTAGTCCCAAAAGCATCTGCTCGCTGCTGCCCAGCACTGGCTCCAATGGCAGAAGCAGGAAAAGCAGCAGTAACCGTTTGCACAGAGTGAGAATGAGCAAGACGCTGGGACCGACGTCTCCGCTGAGCAGGCTCCACTGCGGCTGATGCAGAATGAGAGACTGCAGCAGACATGGTTCAAGATTCCCCCTGTGCAGTGGCGGGAACTCGACTCCTAACATTACGCCCCCAGGGCCCCCCTCCTTGGGCCTCGCTATGCTCAAAGGCTGCAATGAGCAGCGGAGCCCGAATGTGCTCTACAGGTTCCCAGGTTCTGTCCTCAGGGCCGTCGCCCTTCCAGTCCACCACATAGTATATTTTGCCACGTACTACCTTGCACCCCACAATAGCATTCAACTCGTACTCGTCCGTGGACGAACCCGATGTCCCAGCAGATGACTCAGAAAACCAGGACATATAGATTGGCTTTAAAAGGGAAACATGGAAGGTGTCGGTTATACCAAGGCGTGGAGGAATAGCCAAACGGTAGACCACAGGGTTAACCTGTTCCAGAACCTTGAAAGGACCAATATAGCGAGGCGCAAACTTAGTGGACTCAACTCGCAGCCTAATGTTATGGGCGGAGAGCCACACCAAGTCGGCAGGAGCGAAGGTCGGAGCGGGGCAACGGTGAGCATCGGCAGAAACCCTCATTCTCTCCTTGGAAGCCCGAATAGCAACCTGGGTGCGGTCCCAAATGTCACTTGCCTCCACTGCCCAGTCTGCCACCCTGGAATCAGTGGATGACACAGGCATGGGCACAGGGACACGCGGATGCTGGCCGTAATTAAGGAGAAAAGGAGTCTGCCCAGTGGAATCGGCTACGGCGTTGTTCAGTGCAAATTCTGCCCAAGGTAGCAAAGATGCCCAGTCATCCTGCCTAGCAGAGACAAAATGTTGCAAATATGTCACCAGAGTCTGGTTGGCTCTCTCTACCAACCCATTCATCTCGGGATGATATGCAGAGCAGAGATTTAGTTCTATGCTGAGTAAACGACAGAGCTCTCTCCAAAACCGAGATGCGAACTGGGGACCTGTTATGAACAGGTAATTCAGAACCACAATGGACCTTGAAGTTCAGAGCACACAAAGTGACCTGACAATTAACAAAAACATAGGACGAGCTCTGAGACGTGGAAACTCTGCTGACCGCAATCCCTAATCCTATCCAACCACACTAAAGGTAGCCGTGGAGCGCTCCTGACCAGACCTATGCGCCTCGAGCACAGCCTGAGAAACTAGCTAGCCCTAAGAAGGAAAAATAAGCCTACCTTGCCTCAGAGAAATACCCCAAAGGAAAAGGCAGCCCCCCACATATAATGACTGTGAGTTGAGATGAAAATACAAACGCAGAGATGAAATAGATTTTAGCAAAGTGAGGCCCGACTTACTGAATAGACCGAGGATAGGAAAGATAGCTTTGCGGTCAACACAAAACCCTACAAACAACCACGCAGAGGGGGCAAAAAGACCCTCCGCACCGACTAACGGTACGGAGGTGCTCCCTCTGCGTCCCAGAGCTTCCAGCAAGCAAGAAAAACCAATATAGCAAGCTGGACAGAAAAAAACAGCAAACAAAAATGACACAAGCAAAACTTAGCTTATGCAGGACAGACAGGCCACAGGAACGATCCAGGAGGAAGCAAGACCAATACTAGAACATTGACTGGAGGCCAGGATCAAAGCACTAGGTGGAGTTAAATAGAGCAGCAGCTAACGACTTAACCTCATCACCTGAGGAAGGAAACTCAGAAGCCGCAGTACCACTCTCATCCACCAAAGGAAGCTCATAGACAGAACCAGCTGAAGTACCACTCACGACCACAGGAGGGAGCTTGGCCACAGAATTCACAACAGTACCCCCCCTTGAGGATGGGTCACCGAACCCTCACCAGAGCCCCCAGGCCGACCAGGATGAGCCACATGAAAGGCACGAACCAGATCGGCAGCATGGACATCAGAGGCAAAGACCCAGGAATTATCTTCCTGACCATAACCCTTCCACTTAACCAGATACTGGAGTTTCCGTCTCGAAACACGAGAATCCAAAATCTTCTCCACTATATACTCCAACTCCCCTTCAACCAAAACCGGAGCAGGAGGATCAATAGTTGGAACCACAGGTGCCACGTATCTCCGCAACAATGACCTATGGAACACGTTATGGATGGAAAAAGAAGCTGGAAGAGTCAAACGAAAAGACACAGGATTAAGAACCTCAGAAATCCTATATGGACCAATGAAACGAGGCTTAAACTTAGGAGAGGAAACCTTCATAGGAATATAACGAGATGACAACCAAACCAACTCCCCAACACGAAGTCGGGGACCCACACAGCGCCTGCGGTTAGCGAAACGTTGAGCCTTATCCTGGGACAAAGTCAAATTGTCCACTACATGAGTCCAAATCTGCTGCAACCTATCCACCATAGTATCCACACCAGGACAGTCCGAAGACTCAACCTGCCCTGAAGAGAAACGAGGGTGGAACCCAGAATTGCAGAAAAACGGCGAAACCAAAGTAGCTGAGCTGGCCCGATTATTAAGGGCGAACTCAGCCAAAGGCAAAAAGGACACCCAATCATCCTGATCAGCAGAAACAAAACATCTCAGATATGTTTCCAAGGTCTGATTGGTTCGTTCAGTCTGGCCATTTGTCTGAGGATGGAAAGCCGAGGAAAAAGACAAATCAATGCCCATCCTAGCACAAAAGGCTCGCCAAAACCTCGAAACAAACTGGGAACCTCTGTCAGAAACGATGTTCTCTGGAATGCCATGTAAACGAACCACATGCTGGAAAAACAATGGCACCAAATCAGAGGAGGGAGGCAATTTAGACAAGGGCACCAAATGGACCATCTTAGAGAAGCGATCACAAACCACCCAAATGACCGACATTCTTTGCGAGACGGGGAGATCCGAAATAAAATCCATAGAGATATGTGTCCAAGGCCTCTTTGGGACCGGCAAGGGCAAAAGCAACCCACTGGCACGAGAACAGCAGGGCTTGGCCCGAGCACAAATCCCACAGGACTGCACAAAAGAACGCACATCCCGCGACAGAGACGGCCACCAAAAGGATCTAGCCACCAAATCTCTGGTACCAAAGATTCCAGGATGACCAGCCAACACCGAACAATGAACCTCAGAGATAACTTTATTCGTCCACCTATCAGGGACAAACAGTTTCTCCGCTGGGCAACGGTCAGGTCTATTAGCCTGAAATTTTTGCAGCACCCGCCGCAAATCAGGGGAGATGGCAGACAAAATTACCCCCTCTTTGAGAATACCCGCCGGCTCAGGCAAACCCGGAGAATCGGGCACAAAACTCCTAGACAGGGCATCCGCCTTCACATTTTTAGAGCCCGGAAGGTACGAAACCACAAAGTCAAAACGGGAGAAAAACAGCGACCAACGAGCCTGTCTAGGATTCAACCGTTTGGCAGACTCGAGATAAGTCAAGTTCTTGTGATCAGTCAAGACCACCACGCGGTGCTTAGCTCCTTCAAGCCAATGACGCCACTCCTCGAATGCCCACTTCATGGCTAGCAACTCTCGATTGCCAACATCATAATTTCGCTCAGCAGGCGAAAATTTCCTGGAAAAGAAGGCGCATGGTTTCATCACTGAGCAATCAGAACTTCTCTGCGACAAAACAGCCCCTGCTCCAAATTCAGAAGCATCAACCTCGACCTGGAACGGAAGCGAAACATCTGGTTGGCACAACACAGGGGCAGAAGAAAAACTACGCTTCAACTCCTGAAAAGCTTCCACAGCAGCAGAAGACCAATTGACCACATCAGCACCCTTCTTGGTTAAATCGGTCAACGGTTTAGCAATACTAGAAAAATTATTGATGAAGCGATGATAAAAATTAGCAAAGCCCAGGAACTTCTGCAGACTCTTCAGAGATGTTGGCTGAGTCCAATCATAAATGGCCTGAACTTTAACAGGGTCCATCTCGATAGTAGAAGGGGAAAAAATGAAACCCAAAAATGAAACCTTCTGAACACCAAAGAGACACTTTGACCCCTTCACAAACAAAGAATTGGCACGCAAGACCTGGAACACCATTCTGACCTGCTTCACGTGAGACTCCCAATCATCCGAGAAGACCAAAATATCATCCAAGTATACAATCAGGAATTTATCCAGGTACTCTCGGAAGATGTCATGCATAAAGGACTGAAACACTGATGGAGCATTAGAAAGCCCGAATGGCATAACCAGGTACTCAAAATGGCCCTCGGGCGTATTAAATGCTGTTTTCCATTCATCGCCATGTTTAATACGCACAAGATTATATGCACCACGAAGATCTATCTTGGTTAACCAACTAGCCCCCTTAATCCGAGCAAACAAATCAGACAGCAGCGGCAAGGGGTACTGAAATTTGACCGTGATTTTATTTAGAAGGCGGTAATCAATACAAGGTCTCAGCGAACCATCCTTCTTGGCCACAAAAAAGAACCCTGCTCCCAATGGCGACGATGACGGGCGAATATGACCCTTCTCCAAGGATTCCTTTACGTAACTCCGCATAGCGGCGTGCTCAGGCACAGACAAATTAAACAGTCGACCTTTAGGAAACTTACTACCAGGAATCAAATCAATAGCACAATCACAATCCCTATGTGGAGGTAGGGCACTGGACTTGGGCTCATCAAATACATCCCGGTAATCCGACAAGAACTCTGGGACCTCAGAAGGGGTGGATGATGCAATAGACAGAAATGGAACATCACCATGTACCCCCTGACAACCCCAGCTGGACACAGATATTGATTTCCAATCCAATACTGGGTTATGGACTTGTAGCCATGGCAACCCCAACACGACCACATCATGCAGATTATGCAACACCAAAAAGCGAATATCCTCCTGATGCGCAGGAGCCATGCACATGGTCAGCTGGGTCCAGTACTGAGGCTTATTCTTGGCCAAAGGCATAGCATCAATTCCTCTCAATGGAATAGGATACTGCAAGGGATCCAAGAAAAACCCACAGCGCCTAGCATACTCTAAGTCCATCAAATTCAGGGCAGCGCCTGAATCCACAAATGCCATGACAGAATAGGATGACAAAGAGCAGATCAAAGTCACGGACAAAAGAAATTTCGACTGTACCGTACCAATGGTGGCAGACCTAGCGAACCGCTTATTGCGCTTAGGACAATCGGAGATAGCATGAGTGGAATCACCACAGTAAAAACACAACCCATTCTGACGTCTGTGTTCTTGCCGTTCAGCTCTGGTCAAAGTCCTATCGCACTGCATAGGCTCAGGTCCATGCTCAGATAATACCACCAAATGGTGCACAGTTTTACGCTCATGCAAGCGTCGAACGATCTGAATGGCCAAAGACATAGACTCATTCAGACCAGCAGGCATAGGAAATCCCACCATGACATCCTTAAGGGCTTCAGAGAGACCCTTTCTGAAAATTGCTGCCAGCGCACATTCATTCCATTGAGTGAGCACAGACCACTTCCTAAACTTCTGACAATATATCTCTACCTCATCCTGACCCTGACACAGAGCCAGCAAATTTTTCTCTGCCTGATCCACTGAATTAGGTTCATCACACAGCAATCCGAGCGCCAGAAAAAACGCATCAATATTACATAATGCAGGATCTCCTGGCGCAAGGGAAAATGCCCAGTCTTGAGGGTCGCCACGTAATAAAGAAATAATGATCTTAACTTGTTGAACTGGGTCACCAGAGGAATGGGGTTTCAAAGCCAGAAACAGTTTACAATTATTCTTAAAACTCAGAAACTTAGCTCTATCTCCAGAAAACAAATCAGGAATAGGAATTCTTGGTTCTAACATAGAATTCTGAACCACAAAGTCTTGAATATTTTGTATTCTTGCAGTGAGATGATCCACACAAGAAGACAGACCTTTAATGTCCATCACTACACCTGTGTCCTGAACCACCCAAATGTCTAGGGGAAAAGAAAGACAAAACACAGTACAGAGAAAAAAAAATGGTCTCAGAAATTCTCTTTTCCCTCTATTGAGAAGCATTAGTACTTTGGGCCTCCAGTACTGTTATGAACTGGTGATTCAGAACCACAATGGACCTAGTGGTTAAGAGCACACAAAGTGACCTGATAGTTACTAACATAGGATGAGCTCTGAGACGTGGAAACTCTGCTGACCACAATCCCTAATCCTATCATACCACACTAGAGGTTGCCGTGGAGCGCTCCTGACCAGACCTAGGCGCCTCGGGCACAGCCTGAGAAACTAGCTAGCCCTGAAGATAGAAAAATAAGCCTACCTTGCCTCAGAGAAATTCCCCAAAGGAAAAGGCAGCCCCCCACATATAATGACTGTGAGTAAAGATGAAAATACAAACACAGAGATGAAATAGATTTAGCAAAGTGAGGCCCGACTTACTGAATAGACCGAGGATAGGAAAGATAGCTTTGCGGTCAGCACAAAAAGCTACAAACAACCACGCAGAGGGGCAAAAAGACCCTCCGCACCGATTAACGGTACGGAGGTGCTCCCTCTGCGTCTCAGAGCTTCCAGCAAGCAAGAAAAACCAACATAGCAAGCTGGACAGAAAATATAGCAAACAAAAGTAACACAAGCAAAACTTAGCTTATGCAGGGCAGACAGGCCACAAGAACGATCCAGGAGAGAGCAAGACCAATACTGGAACATTGACTGGAGGCCAGGAACAAAGAACTAGGTGGAGTTAAATAGAGCAGCACCTAACGACTTAACCTCGTCACCTGAGGAAGGAAACTCAGAAGCCGCAGCCCCACTCACATCCACCAGAGGAAGCTCATAGACAGAACCAGCCGAAGTACCACTCATGACCACAGGAGGGAGCTTGACCACAGAATTCACAACACATTTAGCAGCCACTGAGCGTTGATTGGTGACGCAGTTCACCGATCAACACTCGTGCTCGCTTTTCTTTCTCACCCCTCTTTGCGCCACTTCCGTGCGCACATCCAGCAGCCGCCGAACTTTGATAAATGAAACAGTTCACTCATCAGAGCTCGTGGCTACTGTTTTACACTTTTCTTTTCACAGACATTTTTTCTCTGATTATGCTTCTTTCTTTTAGCTTTTTCTTTTCAGACAAAAGTTTACACCAATCACTATCCCCCACACACAAACAGTTAAAAATAAAGTGCTGACAGATTCACCATATTCATAAAATGTCATCCCGCCTGCCCAGTTCGTCCAACAACGCTATTCAGTGGAGGAGGAATATGTTTTCTTTGCCTCTGACACTGATAGCGAGGGAGAGGATCCCACATTTCTTTATTTTTCAGATTCTTCATCCTCTTCCCTTTCATCTTTCTCCTCTGGTCCTGCGTAACCGCCACGCAGACGTCACAGGACAGAAGATGAGGCAGCGCCCACCAATCCAGAAGATGAACCAGTGCACCCCATTAAGGACCCCATATGGGCCTCGCCCACCCAAAAATTATGAGCCACTGATTCCTGATTTTGTGGCAGAATCAGAAATCAATTTTTACACCACAGCCCTAACAGAAATAGACTTTTTCAAAGTCTTTTTCTTTGATGATTGTGTTAACCACATGGTGGGCCAAACTAATTTACTGTATATACTCGTCAATTTTTGGCCCAAATCCCCCGTTCATCATTTTCTAACTGGTCTCCTGTAGACACAGTTGAAATGATGCAGTTTTGGGGCCTGGTCCTTTACATGGGGATCCTGAAGAAGCCAGAACTTTGGCAATATTGGAGTGTTGATGTTTTATACAACACTCCAGTGTTCTGAGTGGTCATGGCCTGGACACGTTTTAAGGCCATCCACAAATTCCTGCATTGTAATGATAATGCACAGTGTCCACACGAGATGACCCCAACTTTGATGGTCTGTTCAAAGTTTGGCCGGTCATCAAACACTTCAACAAAAAGTTTGCTGAAGTGTACGTGCCTCAAAGGGAAATCTGCACGGATGAGTCCTTAGTTCATTTTAAGATTGAGGGAAGGCTCAAATTCCATCAGTACCTGCCCAGCAAGAGGGCCAGGTATGGAATAAAACTCTATAAGCTGTGTGAGAGTACCTCAGGGTCTTTACCTGGTTTACTGCAGATGGTAGGCCACAGTCCAGGGCACCGCCAACAGGTACATTAGGAATCCAGGCAGTCCAGAGACAAATGGAATTCTCTTGGCAGGTCAGGTTGGGAGCCTACCACTCTGCACTTGCTATGTCTGAGGTCCCTGCTGCCACTAAGTGTCCTAAGCAAAGTCCTTGTTGTCTCCCCTGTCCTGGGAGAGGTACCTGTATGGTAGGCAGCTTGAGCCGTTCTTTCTGGGGCTCTCTGCATGGTGACTCCAGGCTCCAGGGTGCTGCTGTACTACAGGTGCAAATGGGCTATGTTAATGTAATCCTATGCCCTCCCGTTCTACTCAGTGTCTTACTACTCCACAAAAGCCTCGGGCTCCCGGTTCCCGGATTCTCTGCGCACTGACTCCCTGGAGGTTTACTCCTGGCCTCCTGGAGTCCTGAATCTCCACTGTGCTCCCTTCCCGTCTGTCCTCGCACACAGACTGTCTGTACTAACTCAACTAACTCCACCTCCAAACCAGGATCTTTATTCGGGGAAGCTGCCCTATAACAGGGTTTTGAGCTCCCCCTCCTGGCCAGGATTTGGAAGGTGTTTTGTGTGTGGTTACCTACCAAAGGGAATCTCACTTGTCTCAAGACATACTAAACTCCCCGAGAGGAAGGCAGCACTACTGTGGTACCCGAACTCCTGGGGTGCCACACTGTCACCACTGCAGCAAGGCGGGGCACATTGCAAGATTCTGTAATTTAAATGAGTGACCCCTGGGGCAGAGGGCCAATCCCCAGGAGTAAGATGTCCAGGCCCACAAAGCTGGCTAGACAAGTATGTCGGAGGACGACCGGTCCTCCCAGTTGTGAATTACAGCATCCCAATGAAAGCTTTACTGGATACCACCTCTCAGGTGACGACTATGCCATATATTCTTTACAAACGGTACTGGGCTGACGGATATTACCCACGGCCCAGATAATGATATGACCATAGTCGCTAGCAATGACCAGTCTTTGCAACAAGTGGGGTATAAAGAAGTGACCATTAAGATTGGCCGAGTAGAATTGCAGTCACAAGGGTTGATTATAGTTGATATTGACAAATGAGAATGCCATCCTATGATCACTTTAGGCACCAATGTAATATAAAGGATAAATGCAAACAATAGGGACCTAAAACATAACATTTAATAAGACTATTTAAATGACATGACGCACATAATACAATCAGACACCAAATTAGCCACAACTAATCAACCAAAGAGGCTGATTCTAAGTCTAGAGACTGAATATAAGGCAGATTTTTTTTTCTTTTAAACCATCTCTATAGAGCAATCTGTAAAAGTGATAATTATTTGCAATACATTAGGCTATGTTCACATTTGCGTTGTGCGCCACTGCGTCGGCGACGCAATGCACAACGCAAATAAAAACGCACCAAAACGCACGCAAAAATGCTGCGCTTTGCGACGCATGCGTCGTTTTTTGCCGAAATTTGGACGCAAGAAAAATGCAACTTGTTGCGTTTTCTGCGCCCGACGCTTGCGGCAAAAAAAAAACGCATGCGTCGCACAACGCAGCACAACGCATGTCCATGCGTCCCCCATGTTAAATATAGGGGAGCATGACGCATGCGTCGCTGCAGCGTTTCCCGGCGCTGCGTCGGGAAACGCTAATGTGAACGTAGCCTTAGAGACAAAATGGTCCAGAAAACAAAATAGGTTATTATTACCACTGCCAATTGTATTTTAAATGTACCCTAGACTCTACATCAAGTAAATCATTACCACTGATAATTGAATAGCATTGTGTCAAAAAACAAATAGGAGGTTCACAACTTAATGGAACAATCTCACCAAGCAATGATGATACCACATGGAGGAACTCTTCTAATTTCGGTAAAAGGAATCCAAGGTTACAGCTAGGGATTATTCAAGACATCCATAAATAAGACCACCTCCCTACGTGTTTCATCCTGGAGGGGAATCATCAGGAGATATGGTAGTCACAGAATCATCGAATGATGGAGTACTCAGCCTTTTCCGGCATATACATAGAGCCTGTCTAATGAGAAGAATCCTTCACTCGGTTGAAATTGGCTCTCACAGGAGATGAAGCCCTGGCCCATCCTGACTATGACCAACCATTTGTACTTTTGTACTTTACACAGACGCCAGCAACAAGGGATTAGGAGCCGTGCTGTCACAAGTGCAGAAAGGCAGAGAGAGAGAGAGAGTGATTGCCTATGCCAGCAGGAAGCTTCATCCCACTGAAAAGAATCCTGACAACTACAGTTCCTTTAAACTGGAGTTCCTTGCCATAGTCTGGGAGGTAACGGAGTGCTTCAAGCACTACCTGGGTTCAGCGAAGTTTACTATCTATAAGGCCAGTAATCCAGTAACCCACCTGGAAACCACAAAGCTGGGTGCACTGGAGCAGCAATGGATGTCCGGCTGTCCAACTACGAGTTTACCATCAAGTACCAAGCGGGACAGAAGAACGCTGATGAGCTGTCCAGAAGGCCCAAATTACCAGATGAGTTAGAAGATCCCGAAGCATTCGAAGAAATTGATTTACCTGCCTTCCACCACCCAGCTGCAGCCCAACGCTCCCAGGGGGTAAGGAACAAGTGCTGCATCATGCAATAGGCCACTTTAAACCCATTGCCCCACCATGAGTGGGCAGAAACCTAAGATAGCGATCCAGCAGTCCACCTAGTAAAGGAGCTACTGACACAAGCTGACTCACACCCTGATCCAGATGCTCCACAGGAAACTCAGCAGTTGTGGAAGGAGTAGGGCAAGCTGTTCATCTATGAGGGTAAGCTGTGTCGAAGGAACATGAACCCACGCACTCATGAACTGGTCTGGCAGGTGGTAGTCCCGAAGCGGGATGCGCCAATGGTCTTATAGGTGTACCGCGATGGGGCAGGACACTTCAGATGGAAGAAGTTGAAGGTCCTACTTCGTGATAGATTCTAGTGGATTGCCATGAGGACAGCCATTGAGAAGTGGTGCCGAGAATGTGGCTCCTGCAACCTGCGCGGAAAGACCGTAACAGCCAGTGAGCCCCATTACAGCCAATTATCACCAAACAAGCTATTGAACTGGTAGCCAAGCTGTTTGGGCTATGTCTACGCCCTCACCATAGTGGACCATTACTAAGGCTCCTGGTAGTTCTGCCTGTTAAAGATCAAACAGTGAAGACAGCAGCCAAAGCGTTCCAAGTAGGGTTGAGCGAAACGGATCGGTCATTTTCAGAAGTCGTCGACTTTTGGCAAAGTCGGGTTTCATGAAACCCGATCCGATCACAGCGTGGGGTCGGCCACGCGGTCGGCGACCTTCGCGCCAAAGTCGCGTTTCTATGACGCGTTCAGCGCCATTTCTCAGCCAATGAAGGTGGACGCAGAGTGTCGGCAGCGTGATGATATAGGTCTCAGTCTCCACCATCTTAGAGAAGGGCATTAAAGTGATTGGCTTGATTTCTGCGGCATCACAGGGGCTATAAAGGGGTGTGCACGCCGACCGCCATCTTACTGCTGCTAATCTGAGCATAGGTAGAGGTTGCTGCCACTTCGTCAGAAGCAGGGATAGCGTTAGGCAGGGTACATTAACCCCCAAACCGCTTATACAGTAGCAATTTACACTGTCCAACACCATCTTTTGTTTGCAGGGACAGTGGAGTGTTTTTTGGGGTACATCAGCTCTGTAGCTTAGGCTGCCTTATAAGGCTCTCTGATAGCTGCATTGCTGTTTGTACGCCGCTGTGCAAACCAACTGCTTTTTTCAAAGCAAAAATCCTGTTGCTCCTTCCTTTCTGCACAGCTATCTTGTTTGTTTGTCCACACTTTTGACTTTTGTGTGCAGCAGTCCTTTTTATTGCTGCCTGCCATACTTTTCTGAGATTACTGTAGGGAGATAGTAATTGTAGTACAGTCCCTTTTTTTTTGTTATATCTCTTCAAGCCACTTTCTGCCACAGAAAATATCCTCTAATACAGTGGCCCAGATTTATTTACTAGTCTCCCTGAAAAAAAAAGGGGGCAGATTAAAATTGGCAAATCTGCATCAGTGCCAGTCCTGCCCGTGGCATCTGTCTTTCATTTTCTGCCATAGAAAATATACTGTATTACAGTGGGCCTCATTTCTTCACAATTCTCCCAGAAAAAATAAAACAAGTGGGAGATTAAGATTGGCAAATCTGCATCACTGCCAGTCCTGTGTGTGGCATCTGTCTTTAATTTTCTGCCACAGAAAACCTACTGTATAACAGTGGGCCTGATTTCTTCACAATTCTCCCAGAAAAAAATAAAACAAGTGGGAGATTAAGATTGGCAAATTTGCATCACTGCCAGTCCTGTGTGTGGCATCTGTCTTTCATTTTCTGCCACAGAAAACCTACTGTATAACAGTGGGCCTGATTTCTTCACAATTCTCCCAGAAAAAATAAAACAAGTGGGAGATTAAGATAGGCAAATCTGCATCACTGCCAGTCCTGTGTGTGGCATCTGTCTTTCATTTTCTGCCACATAAAATATACTGTATTACAGTGGGCCTGATTTCTTCACAATTCTCCCAGAAAAAAATAAAACAAGTGGGAGATTAAGATTGGCAAATCTGCATCACTGCCAGTCCTGTGTGTGGCATCTGTCTTTCATTTTCTGCCACAGAAAATATACTGCATTACAGTGGGCCTGATTTCTTCACAATTCTCCCAGAAAAAATAAAACAAGTGGGAGATTAAGATTGGCAAATCTGCATCACTGCCAGTCCTGTGTGTGGCATCTGTCTTTCATTTTCTGCCACAGAAAACCTAATGTATAACAGTGGGACTGATTTCTTCACAATTCTCCCAGAAAAAATAAAACAAGTGGGATTTTAAGATTGGCAAATCTGCATCACTGCCAGTCCTGTGTGTAGCATCTGTCTTTCATTTTCTGCCATAGAAAACCTACTGTATAACAGTGGGCCTGATTTCTTCACAATTCTCCCAGAACAAAATAAAACAAGTGGGAGATTAAGATTGGCAAATCTGCATCACTGCCAGTCCTGTCTGTGGCATCTGTCTTTCATTTTCTGCCACAGAAAACCTACTGTATAACAGTGGGCCTGATTTCTTCACAATTCTCCCAGAAAAAATAAAACAAGTGGGAGATTAAGATTGGCAAATCTGCATCACTGCCAGTCCTGTGTGTGGCATCTGTCTTTCATTTTCTGCCACAGAAAACCTACTGTATAACAGTGGGCCTGATTTCTTCACAATTCTCCCAGAAAAAATAAAAAAAGTGGGAAATTAAGATGGGCAAATCTGCATCATTGCCAGTCCTGTGTGTGGCATCTGTCTTTCATTTTCTGCCATAGAAAATATACTGTATTACAGTGTGTTAGGGTTGGCGGAACGCACCAAATATATAGTTTATTAGATGGAATTGGTGTGTTCGCAACCCGGGATCCACCGTGCAGGAAAGTACCTGCTGCTAAGTAAGACGGACTATATGGCGGTACTATAAGTATACATACAAGGGTTATCTTCACCCTGCGTGAAGGAAGCGATCCTGTTGCGTCACAGGACCGCGGTACCGCACATAGAGCGCGAGCAATAAGTCAGCGAACACAACCCCAACTAGGATTGAAGTCCGATTAGACCACTGCTGGCACAACACCGCAACTGGGTGTGTAAGGAAACTATCGAAATAGTAAATAAAGGCACAAGAGTGCGTGCGGTGCCGCACAAACGGACGCCGCTAACCACCCAGGCTTGGGTAAGGAAAGCGCACGGCGCCGTACAGGCGGTCACAGCAACTAGACGCTGTTATGTGTGTTTTATGCTGATGGCTAGTCGGGCGCTAGATAGCTACCATCATCCGCAAACAGTCAACAACACTAGGGAGGGATATTTAGGAGCTTTCATCCTTCGACATACATCCATCTACACACACACATAATTTCAAGACAATACTAGCGCATGGCCGTGCAGTCATGCGCAGTTTATATAGTTGCAGCACAGGAAGCTGCTACTGAAGTTTTTGCCCTTTCAGGACCTTCCAGAAGGACCAATGGAAAGTGCTGCAGTACCTGAGCATGTTTTGCCCTTTCAGGACCTTCCAGGAGGACCAATGGAATGTACTGCAGCACCTGGAGCAGAACAATATTGTATCATACAATTATTAGGTTCTGTAGAAGGACGTAGATCTGGGTATTTATTATGATGGAATATAGGCTGAACTGGATGGACAAATGTCTTTTTTCGGCCTTACTAACTATGTTACTATGTTACTATGTTATGTTACCTGAGCATGTGAGCGAACATGTGGCCCTCGACCTCCAATGGGAGACCCTGCCCTGGGCATGCTCAGTGTGAGTAAACAAGAACTTAGTCCCAGAGAGGCTCGCTCGCCGCAGATCAGTGCAGGGTACCATAGGAAAGCCAGAAAAGGCAGTAGTGACCCTATGCACCGAACCTTAAACGGGCCAGTGTAGCGAGGAGCAAACTTAGTGGACTCAACTCGCAGCCTGATGTTACGGGCGGAGAGCCACACTAAGTCGCCAGGAGCAAAGACCGGAGCGGGGCGCCGGTGTGTATCAGCCGAAACCCTCATTCTCTCCTTGGAGGCCCGGATGGCATCCTGTGTGCGGTCCCAGATGTCACGTGCCTCCACCGCCAAGTCTGCCACCCTAGAATCGGTGGATGACACGGGCATGGGCACAGGGACACGCGGATGCTGGCCGTAATTAAGGAGAAAAGGAGTTTGACCAGTGGAATCGGCTACGGCGTTGTTCCAGGCAAATTCCGCCCAAGGTAGCAAAGATGCCCAGTCATCCTGCCTAGCAGAGACGAAATGTCGCAAATATGTCACCAGAGTTTGGTTGGTTCTCTCCACCAACACATTCGTCTCGGGATGGTATGCAGAGGAGAAGTTTAACTCTATGCTGAGTAAACGGCAGAGCTCTCTCCAAAACCGAGATGCGAACTGGGGACCCCGATCGCTGACAATCTTATCAGGCATACCATGCAATCGGAAAAAGTGTTTAATGAACAACACCGCCAAGGCCCGTGCTGAGGGTAACCGAGGAAGCGGCACCAAATGCACCATCTTGGAGAAATGGTCGGTGACAACCCAAATAATGGAGCAGCCACGCGACTTGGGTAGACCCACCACAAAGTCTATCCCGACCATCTCCCAGGGCCTGTCTGCCACCGGTAGAGGGTAAAGCAACCCAGCAGGCCGTTGCCGAGGAGACCGATTCTGGGCGCAAGAAACGCACGCCTGAATATAGTCCTTGACATCTCGGGCCATATGCGGCCACCAGTATGTTCTCGCCAGCAGCTCAGATGTCCTCTTGGTCCCAAAATGCCCACCCACTCTGGAGGAGTGAGCCCAAGAGAGAACCTCCGGTCGCAAGTTAGCTGGTACGAAAGTCTTGCCTGGGGGCACAGACTCTAGGGAAACCGGAGCTACAGTTCTCAGGCTCTCAGAAGGGACAATAAGCCGAGGCTCCTCCTCCTCCGATGACACCACGGAGTGGGAGAGAGTGTCAGCACGAACGTTCTTCTCCCCAGAGAGGAAATGGAGAGTAAAATGGAACCGGGAGAAGAACAGGGACCATCTAGCCTGGCGAGAATTCAGCCGCTGGGCCGTTTGCAGATACACCAAGTTCTTGTGGTCAGTGAAGACTTGGAAGGGAAAGCGAGCTCCCTCCAAGAGATGTCTCCACTCCGAAAAAGCCAACTTCATGGCCAGCAACTCCCTGTCCCCAATGGAATAATTCCTCTCCGCTGGTGTGAAGGTCTTGGAGAAGAAGAAGCAAGGATGCTTCCGACCTTGAGCATCCTTTTGGAAAAGGACTGCTCCAGCACCAACGGATGAGGCATCCACCTCCAAGATAAATGGCTTATCAACATCGGGGCGATGTAGGATGGGAGCGCTAGCGAAGTGTGACTTGATCGAGAGAAAGGCTTTGGAGACCTCCTCTGACCACAGCTTGGGATTTGCTCCCTTCTTGGTGAGGGCAACCAAGGGAGCTACCAAAGTTGAGAAGTGTGGGATGAACTGGCGATAATAATTAATGAACCCCATAAAGCGCTGCACCGCTTTAAGAGAATGGGGTTCCTGCCAGTCCATTACAGCCTGTAGCTTGGCAGGATCCATAGCCAAACCCTGGGCAGAGATGATATAACCAAGGAAAGGCAAGGACTCCTGCTCAAACACACACTTCTCCAACTTGGCGTAGAGGGAGTTTGCCCGTAAGAGGTCGAAGACTTTGCGAACATCTCTCCGATGGGAGTCAATATCTGGAGAGAAGATGAGAATATCATCCAGATAGACTACGACCGAGGTGGTGAGCATATCCCGGAAGATGTCGTTCACAAAGTGTTGGAAAACGGCAGGGGCATTACAGAGCCCAAAGGGCATCACCAGATATTCATAGTGCCCATCCCTGGTGTTAAAAGCCGTCTTCCATTCATCCCCCTCACGGATGCGAATCAGGTTGTAGGCACCCCGCAGATCTAGCTTCGTAAATACCCTCGCTCCCCGTAGCCTATCAAACAGCTCAGATATCAGGGGTAATGGGTACTTGTTCTTAACGGTGATGGCGTTAAGACCCCTGTAGTCTATGCATGGACGTAAGTCTCCAGTCTTCTTCTGTACGAAGAAGAACCCAGGCCCTGCCGGTGACACTGACTTCCTAATGAATCCTCTTGCCAGATTCTCTTGGATGTACTGAGACATTGCCTCCGTCTCCGGGAGAGATAACGGATAGACTCGACCCCGGGGAGGCTCAGCACCAGGCAAGAGGTCAATAGGACAGTCATAGGGGCGGTGAGGCGGAAGGGTCTCCGCAGCTCTTTTGGAGAACACGTCTGCATAGGGCCAATAGTGCTTGGGGAGAGAGGAAAGATCTGCGGGTACCTGTGTAGTAGCAACCTGAACGCACTCCCTCTGACATCTACCCTCGCAGGATTTACTCCATCCCAAAATTCTCCCAGAGGACCACTCAATATGAGGAGAATGGTAGCGAAGCCATGGTATCCCCAACAGGACCTCATCAATTCCCTCAGGAATGACTAATAGGGAGATTATCTCCTGATGTGATGGAGACACAGATAGCGTGAAAGGAATGGTTTGGTGGGTAATCTGTGAGGGTAGTGTTGACCCATTTACCACTCGAACGGTCACAGGCTTGGCGAGTATCACCAAGGGTATTGCGTGACGCTGGGCAAAAGAGGAAGACATAAAATTACCCTCTGCCCCAGAATCCACGCATAGCTCGACCATAAGAGTGGATGGGCCTATGGTAATTGTCCCCTTGAAGGACAACTTTCAGGCAAACGTCGCCGTGTCTAGTGTACCTCCTCCAACTGCCACTAAACGCTGACGTTTCCCCGACCGCTGAGGACCCTTGGAGGCAAGATGTCCTGACTGCCGGTAAACATGACGGACCTTATGTGCACGGGCGGACTGAGACTTGGATCCCGCTCGTGTCACCTCTAAGGCCTCATGTGACTCGGACGCCTGGACTGGAGATTCCAAAGGTTTGGCGAAGGTGGGAGCCAGCCGAAACCTCTGCCTACACTGGGCTCGCTCCAACCTTCGCTCGTGAAAACGAAGGTCTATGCGAGTAGATATGGCTATGAGCTCCTCCAGTGTGGCGGGAATCTCCCTAGTGGCCAAAGCGTCTTTCACATGGTCAGCCAGCCCCCTCCAAAATACGGGAATGAGGATTTCATCTGACCATTCCAACTCAGACGCTAATGTCCGGAAGTGAACAGCAAAATGGCTGACCATGGTTGAACCCTGAGTCAAAGCCAGCAGCTGGAGCGCTGTATCATGGGTGACTTGAGGTCCTAAAAAGACCTGTTTCAGAGAGTCCAGAAACCGAGGAACACTCCGCACCACATGATCGTTGCGCTCCCACAGCGGCGTAGCCCACTCCAACGCTCTGTCCGACAAGAGGGAGATTATGAATCCCACCTTTGCCCGCTCAGTAGGGAAACGTGCAGCCAGGAGCTCGAGGTGTATACCACATTGGCTCACGAAACCCCTACAGGACTTACTGTCCCCAGAGTATCTCTCAGGCAAAGGAAGGTGAGATAGGGTCGGAACAGAGGTGGCAGTGGGTAAAGCTGCTGCAGCCACGCTAGCAGCCTGAACAGCTATTGCGGTAACATCCACCGCCGAGGTTGCACGCTCAAGAGATGCCAAGCGGCCCTCCAGCAGCTGGATGTACCCCTGCAATCGCTGTTCATCCGCCATTACTTTGCCAGATCCTGGCACTAGTATTCTGTTAGGGTTGGCGGAACGCACCAAATATATAGTTTATTAGATGGAATTGGTGCGTTCGCAACCCGGGATCCACCGTGCAGGAAATTACCTGCTGCTAAGTAAGACGGACTATATGGCGGTACTATAAGTATACATACAAGGGTTAACTTCACCCTGCGTGAAGGAAGCGATCCTGTTGCGTCACAGGACCGCGGTACCGCACATAGAGCGCGAGCAATAAGTCAGCGAACACAACCCCAACTAGGATTGAAGTCCGATTAGACCACTGCTGGCACAACACCGCAACTGGGTGTGTAAGGAAACTATCGAAATAGTAAATAAAGGCACGAGAGTGCGTGCGGTGCCGCACAAACGGACGCCGCTAACCACCCAGGCTTGGGTAAGGAAAGCGCACGGCGCCGTACAGGCGTTCACAGCAACTAGACGCTGTTATGTGTGTTTTGTGCTGATGGCTAGTCGGGCGCTAGATAGCTACCATCATCCGCAAACAGTCAACAACACTAGGGAGGGATATTTAGGAGCTTTCATCCTTCGACATACATCCATCTACACACACATATATTTTCAAGACAATACTAGCGCATGGCCATGCGGTCATGCGCAGTTTATATAGTTGCAGCACAGGAAGCTGCTACTGAAGTTTTTGCCCTTTCAGGACCTTCCAGAAGGACCAATCGAAAGTGCTGCAGTACCTGAGCATGTTTTGCCCTTTCAGGACCTTCCAGGAGGACCAATGGAATGTACTGCAACACCTGAGAATGTGAGCGAACATGTGGCCCTCGACCTCCAATGGGAGACCCTGCCCTGGGCATGCTCAGTGTGAGTAAACAAGGACTTAGTCCCAGAGAGGCTCGCTCGCCGCAGATCAGTGCAGGGTACCATAGGAAAGCCAGAAAAGGCAGTAGTGACCCTATGCACCGAATCAGCATCAGCGAGACACTGGGAGCGACGTCTCCGCTGAGCAGAGCCCACTGCGGCCGATACCGAATGGGAGACCGCAGCAGACACGGATCGAGATTCCCCCTGTGCAGCAGAGGAAACTCAACTCCTAACACAGTGGGCCTGATTTCTTCACAATTCTCCCAGAAAAAATAAAACAAGTGGGAGATTAAGATTGGCAAATCTGCATCACTGCCAGTCCTGTGTGTGGCATCTGTCTTTCATTTTCTGCCACAGAAAATATTCTGCTTTACAGTGGGCCTGATTTCTTCACAATTCTCCCAGAAAAAATAAAACAAGTTGGAGATTAAGATTGGCAAATCTGCATCACTGCCAGTCCTGTGTGTGGCATCTGTCTTTCATGTTCTGCCACTGAAAACCTACTGTATAACAGTGGGCCTGATTTCTTCACAATTCTCCCAGAAAAAATAAAACAAGTGGGATTTTAAGATTGGCAAATCTGCATCACTGCCAGTCCTGTGTGTAGCATCTGTCTTTCATTTTCTGCCATAGAAAATATACTGTATTACAGTGGGCCTGATTTCTTCACAATTCTCCCAGAAAAAATAAAACAAGTGGGAGATTAAGATTGGCAAATCTGCATCACTGCCAGTCCTGTGTGTGGCATCTGTCTTTCATTTTCTGCCACAGAAAACCTACTGTATAACAGTGGGCCTGATCTCTTCACAATTCTCCCAGAAAAAAAAAAAAAAAAAGTGGGATTTTAAGATTGGCAAATCTGCATCACTGCCAGTCCTGTCTGTGGCATCTGTCTTTCCTTTTCTGCCATAGAAAATATACTGTATTACACTGGGCCTGATTTCTTCACAATTCTCCCAGAAAAAATAAAACAAGTGGGAGATTAAGATTGGCAAATCTGCATCACTGCCAGTCCTGTGTGTGGCATCTGTCTTTCATTTTCTGCCACAGAAAATATACTGTATTACAGTGGGCCTGATTTCTTCACAATTCTCCCAGAAAAAATAAAACAAGTGGGAGATTAAGATGGGCAAATCTGCATCATTGCCAGTCCTGTGTGTGGCATCTGTCTTTCATTTTCTGCCACAGAAAATATACTGCATTACAGTGGGCCTGATTTCTTCACAATTCTCCCAGAAAAAATAAAACAAGTGGGAGATTAAGATTGGCAAATCTGCATCACTGCCAGTCCTGTGTGTGGCATCTGTCTTTCATTTTCTGCCACAGAAAACCTACTGTATAACAGTGGGCCTGATCTCTTCACAATTCTACCAGAAAAAAAAAAAAAAAAAGTGGGATTTTAAGATTGGCAAATCTGCATCACTGCCAGTCCTGTCTGTGGCATCTGTCTTTCCTTTTCTGCCATAGAAAATATACTGTATTACACTGGGCCTGATTTCTTCACAATTCTCCCAGAAAAAATAAAACAAGTGGGAGATTAAGATTGGCAAATCTGCATCACTGCCAGTCCTGTGTGTGGCATCTGTCTTTCATTTTCTGCCACAGAAAATATACTGTATTACAGTGGGCCTGATTTCTTCACAATTCTCCCAGAAAAAATAAAACAAGTGGGAGATTAAGATGGGCAAATCTGCATCATTGCCAGTCCTGTGTGTGGCATCTGTCTTTCATTTTCTGCCATAGAAAATATACTGTATTACAGTGGGCCTGATTTCTTCACAATTCTCCCAGAAAAAATAAAACAAGTGGGAGATTAAGATTGGCAAATCTGCATCACTGCCAGTCCTGTGTGTGGCATCTGTCTTTCATTTTCTGCCACAGAAAATATACTGCATTACAGTGGGCCTGATTTCTTCACAATTCTCCCAGAAAAAATAAAACAAGTGGGAGATTAAGATTGGCAATTCTGCATCACTGCCAGTCCTGTGTGTGGCATCTGTCTTTCATTTTCTGCCACAGAAAATATACTGTATTACAGTGGGCCTGATTTCTTCACAATTCTCCCAGAAAAAATAAAACAAGTGGGAGATTAAGATGGGCAAATCTGCATCATTGCCAGTCCTGTGTGTGGCATCTGTCTTTCATTTTCTGCCATAGAAAATATACTGTATTACAGTGGGCCTGATTTCTTCACAATTCTCCCAGAAAAAATAAAACAAGTGGGAGATTAAGATTGGCAAATCTGCATCACTGCCAGTCCTGTGTGTGGCATCTGTCTTTCATTTTCTGCCACAGAAAATATACTGCATTACAGTGGGCCTGATTTCTTCACAATTCTCCCAGAAAAAATAAAACAAGTGGGAGATTAAGATTGGCAATTCTGCATCACTGCCAGTCCTGTGTGTGGCATCTGTCTTTCATTTTCTGCCACAGAAAACCTACTGTATAACAGTGGGCCTGATCTCTTCACAATTCTCCCAGAAAAAAAAAAAAAAAAAGTGGGATTTTAAGATTGGCAAATCTGCATCACTGCCAGTCCTGTCTGTGGCATCTGTCTTTCCTTTTCTGCCATAGAAAATATACTGTATTACACTGGGCCTGATTTCTTCACAATTCTCCCAGAAAAAATAAAACAAGTGGGAGATTAAGATTGGCAAATCTGCATCACTGCCAGTCCTGTGTGTGGCATCTGTCTTTCATTTTCTGCCACAGAAAATATACTGTATTACAGTGGGCCTGATTTCTTCACAATTCTCCCAGAAAAAATAAAACAAGTGGGAGATTAAGATAGGCAAATCTGCATCACTGCCAGTCCTGTGTGTGGCATCTGTCTTTCATTTTCTGCCACAGAAAATATACTGCATTACAGTGGGCCTGATTTCTTCACAATTCTCCCAGAAAAAATAAAACAAGTGGGAGATTAAGATTGGCAAATCTGCATCACTGCCAGTCCTGTGTGTGGCATCTGTCTTTCATTTTCTGCCACAGAAAATATACTGCATTACAGTGGGCCTGATTTCTTCACAATTCTCCCAGAAAAAATAAAACAAGTGGGAGATTAAGATTGGCAATTCTGCATCACTGCCAGTCCTGTGTGTGGCATCTGTCTTTCATTTTCTGCCACAGAAAACCTACTGTATAACAGTGGGCCTGATCTCTTCACAATTCTCCCAGAAAAAAAAAAAAAAAAGTGGGATTTTAAGATTGGCAAATCTGCATCACTGCCAGTCCTGTCTGTGGCATCTGTCTTTCCTTTTCTGCCATAGAAAATATACTGTATTACACTGGGCCTGATTTCTTCACAATTCTCCCAGAAAAAATAAAACAAGTGGGAGATTAAGATTGGCAAATCTGCATCACTGCCAGTCCTGTGTGTGGCATCTGTCTTTCATTTTCTGCCACAGAAAACCTACTGTATAACAGTGGGCCTGATTTCTTCACAATTCTCCCAGAAAAAAATAAAACAAGTGGGAGATTAAGATTGGCAAATCTGCATCACTGCCAGTCCTGTCTGTGGCATCTGTCTTTCATTTTCTGTCACAGAAAATATACTGTATTACAGTGGGCCTGATTTCTTCAATATTCTCCCAGAAAAAATAAAAAGGGGGAGATTTTTATTGGTAGTGTGTGCATCTGCGTCAGTCCTGTTAGTGGCATATCTGTCTGCCACTTAAGCTGTGTACTGTTATATAGTGGGCCTGATTTTCCCTGCAGTCTCACCCACCTATAAAGGGAGATATAAATTCACCACAAGATTGAGTACACCTTGTAACTTGTTTTACAGTAACAAATACCGTTTGTTTGGTTACATGTTTCAAACAATGAGGAAGTCTGGTGGAAGAGGTCGTGGCCG
The DNA here is from genome assembly GCF_032444005.1 of Ranitomeya imitator. NCBI lineage: Eukaryota > Metazoa > Chordata > Amphibia > Anura > Dendrobatidae > Ranitomeya > Ranitomeya imitator. Next base: position 209,116,095 of record NC_091287.1, on the reverse strand, counting down.
TGGGCGGTCATTGTCAGCTGGTAATGATGGTAGTGGTGGTGGAGCATCAGGTGGTCGTGGGAAAAGCAATATAGCACCTAAGTCTCGAGTTGTTGAGCCTGCATCATCGTCTGGCTACACAAGGCCTCAAACACTCCCTTTTCTGGGAGTAGGAAAACCGCTTTTAAAGCCGGAGCAGCAGGAACAAGTTTTGGCTTTCCTTGCTGACTCTGCCTTTAGCTCTTTTGCCTCCTCTTCGGAAAGTGCAAAATATAAAAGCAGCACGTCGTCAGTGGATGTTCACGATCAGGGACAAGTCGCTTCCTTGACTACTTCACCAAGAACCACAGAAAAGGATGCGTCAGGCGACACAACGGGTTACTCTATGGAGCTCTTTACACATACCGTTCCTGGGTTCGAAAGGGAAATTGTTAACAGGCCATGCCCATTACCAGATGAATCGGACATGGAGTGCACAGATGCACAGCCACAGCCAGATTACTATGCTGTTCCTTTGACTCAGATCAGAACATTGCCCTCGCAGTGTACTGATCCAGAATCTGACCCTGATGAGACTATGGAGCTCCGTCACGAACGCTAAAGCACCGGATTACATGGTGACACAGAGGAAGTTGCACACGACATAGAGGCCGGCGTAACACTCGGCGTAAGGCAATACGGTCCGTATATTACGGCCGTAATACGCTGAAAAGTCCCCAAAATAGTGGTCCGTAGCTCCTCCGTAGGCAGGGTGTTTCAGCGTTTTTTGCGCATGGCATCCTCCATATGTAATCCGTATAGCATCCGTACTGTGTGTTTTTCTCGCAGGCTTGCAAAACCGACATACGGCTATACAAGGGATCCATGTGTTAAAAAAAAAAACATACAGTATACTGTATATATATATATATATATGTCAGTAGACACATATATGTATATATATTAATATTTCATACAGCGCGAGATAGCTTTAAAGCCGGTAATTCAATTGCCGGCTTTTGCTATCTCCTTCCTAAACCTGACATGATATGAGACATGGTTTACATAGAGTAAACCATCTCATATCACCATTTTTTTTTGCATATTCCACACTACTAATGTTAGAGGGCGCCCTCTGCTGGTTGTCCTCATATGAACTCGAGCCTGGGAGCTTTCTAGGAAAGTTCCCACTCTCGAGGAACAACCAGCAGAGGGCGTCTCACCGCAAATGAAGGTAAATATAGGTCATTGACCTACTTTACCTTCATTCCCCGGGGTTTTGCAGCCAGGAGCACCGCTGCATTAACAGAGCTCCTGGCTGAAAAATATTTTAAACCCTTCGGATGGATTTACATCGTGGGACCTTACAGATCTTCGGAAGGTATGTATATTGTTGCTTTATTTTTTATTTTTTTGTTACAGAGCGAGGGTCTTCAGATGGATTGAGCATAGAATAATTTATTACAACAACCTTTGTTTTTATTTCATTAAAATAATTTTTAATAATGTGTTTGTGTTTTTTTTAACCCTTTACTACTGTTGGATTAATAATGGATAGGTGTCATAATTGACGCCTCTCCATTATTAATTTGGCTTAATGTCACCTTACAATAGCAAGGTGGCATTAAACCTTCATTACCCCAAATCCCACCGCTACACGGGAATGGAAAGAGAGTGGCCAAGTGCCAGAATAGGCGCATCTTCCAGATGTGCCTTTTCTGGGTTGGCTGGGGGCAGATGTTTTTAGCCGGGGGGGGGAAGGCAATAACCATGGACCCTCTCCAGGCTATTAATATCATCCCTCAGTCACTGGCTTTACTACTCTGGCGGAGAAAATTGCGCGGGAGCCCACGCCAATTTTTTCCGCCATTTAACCCTTTATTTTAATAGCTAGAATGGCCAAATTTTGCATATACACACTACTAACATTAGTAGTGTGGAATATGCAAAAAAAAAATGGTGATATGAGATGGTTTACTGTATGTAAACCATGTATCATATCATGTCGGGTTTAGGAAGAAGATAGCAAAAGCCGGCAATTGAATTACCGGCTTTAAAGCTATCTAGCGCCGTATGTAATAATAATTTATATACAAATATGTGTCTCACTGACATATACAGTGGGGCAAAAAAGTATTTAGTCAGTCAGCAATAGTGCAAGTTCCACCACTTAAAAAGATGAGAGGCGTCTGTAATTTACATCATAGGTAGACCTCAACTATGGGAGACAAACTGAGAAAAAAAAATCCAGAAAATCACATTGTCTGTTTTTTTATCATTTTTTTTGCATATTATGGTGGAAAATAAGTATTTGGTCAGAAACAAACAATCAAGATTTCTGGCTCTCACAGACCTGTAACTTCTTCTTTAAGAGTCTCCTCTTTCCTACACTCATTACCTGTAGTAATGGCACCTGTTTAAACTTGTTATAAGTATAAAAAGACACCTGTGCACACCCTCAAACAGTCTGACTCCAAACTCCACTATGGTGAAGACAAAAGAGCTGTCAAAGGACACCAGAAACAAAATTGTAGCCCTGCACCAGGCTGGGAAGACTGAATCTGCAATAGCCAACCAGCTTGGAGTGAAGAAATCAACAGTGGGAGCAATAATTAGAAAATGGAAGATATACAAGACCACTGATAATCTCCCTCGATCTGGGGCTCCATGCAAAATCCAACCCCGTGGGGTCAGAATGATCACAAGAATGGTGAGCAAAAATCCCAGAACCACGCGGGGGGACCTAGTGAATGAACTGCAGAGAGCTGGGACCAATGTAACAAGACCTACCATAAGTAACACACTACGCCACCATGGACTCAGATCCTGCAGTGCCAGACGTGTCCCACTGCTTAAGCCAGTACATGTCCGGGCCCGTCTGAAGTTTGCTAGAGAGCATTTGGATGATCCAGAGGAGTTTTGGGAGAATGTCCTATGGTCTGATGAAACCAAACTGGAACTGTTTGGTAGAAACACAACTTGTCGTGTTTGGAGGAAAAAGAATACTGAGTTGCATCCATCACACACCATACCTACTGTAAAGCATGGTGGTGGAAACATCATGCTTTGGGGCTGTTTCTCTGCAAAGGGGCCAGGACGACTGATCTGGGTACATGAAAGAATGAATGGGGCCATGTATCGTGAGATTTTGAGTGCAAACCTCCTTCCATCAGCAAGAGCATTGAAGATGAAACGTGGCTGGGTCTTTCAACATGACAATGATCCAAAGCACACCGCCAGGGCAACGAAGGAGTGGCTTCGTAAGAAGCATTTCAAAGTCCTGGAGTGGCCTAGCCAGTCTCCAGATCTCAACCCTATAGAAAACCTTTGGAGGGAGTTGAAAGTCCGTGTTGCCAAGCGAAAAGCCAAAAACATCACTGCTCTAGAGGAGATCTGCATGGAGGAATGGGCCAACATACCAACAACAGTGTGTGGCAACCTTGTGAAGACTTACAGAAAACGTTTGACCTCTGTCATTGCCAACAAAGGATATATTACAAAGTATTGAGATGAAATTTTGTTTCTGACCAAATACTTATTTTCCACCATAATATGCAAATAAAATGTTAAAAAAACAGACAATGTGATTTTCTGGATTTTTTTTTCTCAGTTTGTCTCCCATAGATGAGATCTACCTATGATGTAAATTACAGACACCTCTCATCTTTTTAAGTAGTGGAACTTGCACTATTGCTGACTGACTAAATACTTTTTTGCCCCACTGTATATATATATATATATATATATATATATATATATATATATATATCTAGCTATTCCATGTGTACACATTTATTATACCTATTCTAATGTAAGCTGTCAGTGTGATTTTACTGTACATCGCACTGAATTGCCGGCTTTTCTCTCTAACACCACTGCGTATTTCGCGCAAGTCCCACTGCTGGTCCGTGTGTAATCCGTATTTTTCTGGCTTCCGTAGACTTTCATTGGGGTTTTTTTTGTGCAATACGTTGACAAACGCAGCATGCTGCGATTTTCTACGGCCGTAGAAAGCCGTATAATACTGATCAGTAAAATACGGCAGATAGGAGCAGGGGCATAGAGAATAATTGGGAAGTTTGTTAGGCGTGTTTTACGGACGTATTTTATGCGCTCATACGTCCGTAAAACTCGCTAGTGTGACGCCGGCCAGAAGAGGAGGTCATAAATGACGCAGTTGTTGACCCCGATTGGCAGCCATTGGGGGAACAGGGTGCAGGCAGCAGTAGCTGTGAAGCGAAGGAGGAGGAGCAGCTGCAGCAGGCATCAACATCGCAACATGTTTCATCTGGCAGGCCCATATCTGGCCAAAAACGTGTGGCAAAACAAAAACCAGTTGTAGGACAGCGTGGCCATCCGGTTAAAGAAACTCAGTGTGCAATGCCTGAAAAGTAGTGTTGAGCATTCCGATACCGCAAGTATCGGGTATCGGCCGATACTTGCGGTATCGGAATTCCGATACCGAGATCCGATATTTTTGTGATATCGGGTATCGGTATCAGAAGTGTAAAATAAAGAATTAAAATAAAAAATATTGTTATATTCACCTCTCCGGCGGCCCCTGGACATCAGCGGGAGGATCCGGCGTCCGGCACGGCTTCTTTCTTCAAAATGCGCGCCTTTAGGACCTGTGGTATGACGTCCCGGCTTCTGATTGGTCGCGTGCCGCCCATGTGACCGCCACGCGACCAATCAGAAGCCGCGACGTCATTCCTCAGCTAAAGTCCTAGAATGAGCGCCTTCTAGGACCTGAGGAATGACGTCGCGGCTTCTGATTGGTCGCGTGGCGGTCACATGGGCGGCACGCGACCAATCAGAAGCCGGGACGTCATTCCACAGGTCCTAAAGGCGCGCATTTTGAAGAAAGAAGCCGTGCCGGACGCCGGATCCTCCCGCTGATGTCCAGGGGCCGCCGGAGAGGTGAATATAACAATATTTTTTATTTTAATTCTTTATTTTACACTTTAATATGGATCCCAGGGCCTGAAGGAGAGTTTCCTCTCCTTCAGACCCTGGGATCCATGAGGATACATTCCGATACTTGATGTCCCATTGACTTGTATTGGTATCGGATATCGGTATCGGCGATATCCGATATTTTTCGGGTATCGGCCGATACTATCCGATACCGATACTTTCAAGTATCGGACGGTATCGCTCAACACTACTGAAAAGGTATCCGAGAGTAGAAAGAGTGCAGTCCGGCATTTTTTTAACCAACGTCCAAATGATCAGTGCAAAGTAATCTGTAAGAAATGCTCAAGGACCTTCAGCAGAGGTCAGAATGTTAAAAGTCTAAATACAAGTTGCATGCGTAGACATTTAAACACCATGCACTTGCAAGCCTGGACTAACTACCAAATGTCCCTTAACGTTGTTGCACCCTCTCACAATGAAGCTAGTCAGCAACGCTACACCGGCACCCCCGCTAGTTCCACCATCTGCAGCTCTCCAATCCAGCTCACCCTACATGAGACTCTCGTTAGGAAAAGAAAGTACACATCCTCGCATCCGCGTACACAGGGTTTGAACGCCCACTGTTGTGAATTCTGTTGTTAAGCTCCCTCCTGTGGTCATGAATGGTACTTCAGCTGGTTCTGTCCATGGGCTCCCTCTGGTGGCTGTGAGTGGAGCTGCTGCTTCTGAGGTTCCTTCCACAGGTGACGAGGTTAATTCGTTAGCTGACTGCTCTATTTAACTCCACCTAGATCATTGCTCCATGCCACCTGTCAATGTTCCAGTATTGGTCTAGTTCGCTCCTGGATCGTTCTTGTGACCTGTCTTCTCAGCAGAAGCTAAGTTCCTGCTTGTTTTTCTCTGTTTGCTATTTTTTCTGTCCAGCTTGCTATTTTGATTATTGTCTTGCTTGCTGGAAGCTCTGGGACGCAGAGGGAGCGCCTCCGCACCGTGAGTCGGTGCAGAGGGTCTTTTTGCGCCCTCTGCGTGGTCTTTTTGTAGTTTTTGTGCTGACTGCAAAGTTACCTTTCCTATCCTCTGTCTGTTCAGTAAGTCGGGCCTCACTTTGCTAAATCTAGTTCATCTCTGTGTTTGTAATTTTCATCTTTACTCACAGTCATAATATGTGGGGGGCTGCCTGTTCCTTTGGGGAATTTCTCTGAGGCAAGGTAGGCTTTATTTTTCTATCTTTAGGGCTAGCTAGTTCCTTAGGCTGTGACGAGGCGCGTAGAGAGCGTCAGGAGCGTTCCACGGCTATTTCTAGTGTGTGTGATAGGATTAGGGATTGCGGTCAGCAGAGTTCCCACGTCTCAGAGCTTGTCCTGTATTATTAGTAACTATCAGGTCATTCTGTGTGCTCTTAACCACTAGGTCCATTATTGTCCTCACCACCAGGTCATAACAGCCCACATTGCTAGACTAATCTCATTAGAGATGACGCCCTACCGGTTAGTTGAAAGCGAAAATTTCAAAGCCCTGATGGACTACGCTGTACCACGCTACGAGTTACCAAGTCGACACTTCTTTTCGAGAAAAGCCATCCTAGCCCTCCACCAGCATGTAAAAGAACGCATCGTCCATGCACTCACGTAATAAAGAAATAATGATCTTTACTTGTTGAACTGGGTCACCAGAGGAGCGGGGTTTCAAAGCCAGAAATAGTTTACAATTATTTTTGAAATTCAGAAACTTAGCTCTATCTCCAGAAAATAACTCAGGAATAGGAATTTTAGGTTCTAACATAGGATTCTGAACCACCAAATCTTGAATGTTCTGTACACTTATAGCGAGATTATCCATCAAAGAGGATAGACCCTGAATGTCCATGTCTACACCTGTGTTCTGAACCACCCTGATGTAAAGGGGAAAAGAAAGACAAAACACAGTGCAAAGAAAAAAAAATGGTCCCAGAACTTTTTTTTTTCCTCTATTGAGAAGCATTAGTACTTTGGGCCTCCAGTACTGTTATGAACTGGTGATTCAGAACCACAATGGACCTGGTGAATACGAGCACAGAAAATGACCTGATAGTTGCTAATCACATAGGACGAGCTCTGAGATGTGGTAACTCTGCTGACCGCAATCCCTAATCCTATCATACCACACTAGAGGTAGCCGTGGAGCGCTCCTGACCAGACCTAGGCGCCTCGGGCACAGCCTGAGAAGCTAACTAGCCCTGAAGATAGAAAAATAAGCCTACCTTGCCTCAGAGAAATTCCCCAAAGGAAAAGGCAGCCCCCACATATAATGACTGTGAGTAAAGATGAAAATACAAACACAGAGATGAAATAGATTTTAGTAAAGTGAGGCCCGACTTACTGAATAGACCGAGGATAGGAAAGATAGCTTTGCGGTAAGCACAAAAACCTACAAACAACCACGCAGAGGGCGCAAAAAGACCCTCCGCACCGACTAACGGTACGGAGGTGCTCCCTCTGCGTCCCAGAGCTTCCAGCAAGCAAGACAAACCAATATAGCAAGCTGGACAGAAAAAATAGCAAACAAAAGTAACACAAGCAGAACTTAGCTTATGCAGGGCAGACAGGCCACAAGAACGATCCAGGAGAGAGCAAGACCAATACTGGAACATTGACTGGAGGCCAGGAACAAAGAACTAGGTGGAGTTAAATAGAGCAGCACCTAACGACCTAACCTCGTCACCTTAGGAAGGAAACTCAGAAGCCGCAGCCCCACTCATATCCACCAAAGGAAGCTCATGGACAGAACCAGCCGCAGTACCACTCATGACCACAGTAGGGAGCTTGACCACAGAATTCACAACAGAAACCACTGGGTAAATCTGACAGGGAGAAGGACTTGGGGATCCTAGTTAATGATAAACTTACCTGGAGCAGCATCTGCCAAGGCAAACAGGATCATGGGGTGCATTAAAAGAGGTCTGGATACACATGATGAGAGCATTATACTGCCTCTGTACAAATCCCTAGTTAGACCGCACATGGAGTACTGTGTCCAGTTTTGGGCACCGGTGCTCAGGAAGGATATAATGGAACTAGAGAGAGTACAAAGGAGGGCAACAAAATGAATAAAGGGTGGTGAGAATCTGGAATTGCTTGCCTGAGGAGGTGGTGATGGCGAACTCAGTCGAGGGGTTCAATTAAGGCCTGGATGTCTTCCTGGAGCAGAACAATATTGTATCATACAATTATTAGGTTCTGTAGAAGGACGTAGATCTGGGGATTTATTATGATGGAATATAGGCTGAACTGGATGGACAAATGTCTTTTTTCGGCCTTACTAACTATGTTACTATGTTACTATGAGGATGATGGGGATGAGTATTTTTTGGATGAGGAAGCTTCTCAGGGGGCAATAGAAACTGGTGGCGTTGCAAGGTCGGGTTCAGGGTTTTTGAGGGAGACAAGTGACGTTGATTTGCCAGAAACTGCCCCTCAAACCAGCACAAGCGCAGATTTGACAACTGGAACATTGGCCCACATGGCGGATTATGCCTTGCGTATCCTCAAAAGGGACCCACGCATTATAAAAATGATGACCGATGATGATTACTGGTTGGCCTGCCTCCTTGATCCTTGCTATAAAGGCAAATTGCAAAATATCATGCCACATGAGAACCTCGAACAAATATTGGCAACCAAACAAGCAAGTCTTGTAGACCGTTTGATTCAGGCATTCCCTGCACACAGCGCCAGTGATGGTTCTCACAAGAGCTGCAGGGGGCAACAGGGCAGAGGTGTTAGAGGTGAACAAACCAGAAGTGGCGTTGGACAGAGGGGTTTTCTGACCAGGTTGTGGAGTGATTTCGCAATGACCGCAGACAGGACAGGTACTGCAGCATTAGTAGTGTATAATCCAGATGATTCGTCAAACTCAATCTGACAGGTGCCCCGCCCCCTATCAAAGTGTATCAAAGTGTGTAACCCCTCCCCTCCCCTTGTCTGACGGCTGGTATCCAGCTGTCCCTCCTTGTTTGATTTCCCCCTTTTGATATAGTTTGATATATTTTAATTTGTTGCAGTTTGATATTATTCACGTATTTGATTTATATTAGATGTTCGAGTTTGATTCTGTAAGCTGTGTTTTATTCACAGTGTACACATATAGTGCAGAACTTTTGTTTTATAACACACCAAGCTGTTTATTTGTGAGGGGTCCTTTATATATATATATATATATATATATATATATATATATATATATATATATATATATAATATGCTTTACACATATAGTGCAGAACTTTTGCTTTATAGCACACCAAGCTGTTTATTTGTGTCTCTACTGACCATTAACTAAATGCTTATTTACACAAACAGAAAAGTTATTTGTGTCTCTACTGACCATTAACTAAATGCTTATTTTCACAAACAGAAAAGACAGATTTTCTGTTTGTACCTGTATTGTACCTGTAGGGTTATGTAGGGTTATCTGCGGGTCAGTGGTTTATAACACCTAGGTCAATTGTTTTTGTATTCGCTTTCTCAGAAAAGTTATTTGTGTCTCTACCTTTCTCAGAAAAGTTATTTGTGTCTCTACTGACCATTAACTAAATGATGGTCACCTTATTTACACAAACAGAAAAGTTATTTGTGTCTCTACTGACCATTAACTAAATGCGGGTCACCTTTTTTTCACAAACAGAAAAGACAGATTTTCTCTTTTGTAACTGTAGGGTTATGTAGGGTTATCTGCGGGTCATGTGCACATTATGTATGTGGGCATGTTACAACACACGCAAGTAAGAAGCGGTGTGTTTTATACGAATATAAAACCAAAGACACGATATTGTAAAAATTTAAAAAGATTTTATTTCTCACAATAAAACAACATCTCAAAGACATTTCAATACTATAAAAATTCTTACAGAATATAAAAAGTAAAAAATTCTTACAGAATATAAAAAGTAAAAACATTAATACATCTCAAAGACATTTCAATACTATAAAAATTCTTACAGAATATAAAAAGTAAAAACATTAAATAGTACAATGAACATACATCATTACACTTCTTACAAAATAATTAATATAGCGTTACAAGGTGAGTACAGCATTTTAGCCAGTACATTCTTTACATCGTGAGCCACATGGTTTGTAGTATCGGTAGAGACCTTTTCTTAGGTAGCAGAGTTCCACGTGTGGTACCTAATGACGGGGAATGTAAAGATTGAATTGTACGGGGCGCCGTAGCTAACTTCAGCGGTGTAGATACAGAGCGTGTCTCACTGTTGGTAATTTTTAATTCATCTAAAAGCTTCCTAGTAGCGGGGTTGCCCACAACTGTAGACGGCATATTTAGCTCGGCCATAGCCTGCATAAATGAATCCCAACCCGGCGGTAAATTTCTACTGTTCAGAGCATGGCTCTGCGTTGTACTACGTACCAAATCCAGTAAGTTAGACCCTGGTATTACGGATCCTTTGAAAATAAATTCAGCATTATTATTCCATGCTGTGACATTTTTATTTTGCAGCAGCCTGTTTAGTAAAAATTCAGCATTCTTTTTATATCTTTGGTTTATATGGCCGACAATTTCAGCGATCTCATGATTTTTATCAGAGTCGGTATTTGGCAATTGTTGCTGACCAGGATCAGGAGTGCTAACGAGATTTAAAGCCGTTACTTCTTTTGAGCTGTGTCGCGTATGTACCAACTAGCGTTGTAGCACAGAGCTATACATTTTAATTTTCACATCATCGGGAATGTTACGACGCTGTAAAATGTCGCTAATTTCACCATCAAGGCGTCGAATAACACTGTCGCGTATGTTATCTGTAGTACCTGGTCTTAGTTTGTCTAGCTCCTGTTTGGGGACTAGATACATTTTTGCTGCATGCTCCATTATCTTCCGGCGATCAGGCTTGTTATTATTGGAATTGCAAAAGCTAAAAGAGGGCCGATAAACCCACCGGCCTGTTTTAGTAGGCGCTTCTTTTTCTTTATGGGTTGAGATCTGTCGCTCAGGGTTCTTATAGCTTTACGCCACTTCTTTAATATACCTTTTTGGCGCTCTTTCAGCGGAATCCTGCCTTTTAAGATATTTAAAGCAATCTCGCCTATGGCTGTAATTAAATCATTGCTTGCATCGCGCAAAATAGACTTTCTGACAGCGGGGGTTGCTTTCACTAGGGTTTTTAAGAGAGCCCAGTTACGCCGGAGCCTCTCAGACATCTTTACATCACAACGCACACAGCGTAGAATGTCTGATACCGGGTAAAATTCACTTTTTAGAAGTGTTTTTCTTTTGAACATAGGCAGCGGGCAACGCGGGTGGATACAACCCAGTCCTTAAACGCAGATCCTCAGGCGTATTAGCTCTCAAATCTACAAGCAAATACCCGTAAGGCTCCCGCGTGGCATCCTCAAAAGCTTCTAGGAAAAAACGTGTTTTTCCGGGACACATCTGACGAGCTAGAGTTTAAATTTGTAATTTATCTCGGGGGTTATACATGTACTTTGTGTTTAAATTTATCGTACGGCATTTCTTGCCCTGACAAAATATGTTTTGCACCAGGTAGAAAATGCTGAGATTTCTGTGGTGCACATACTTGGTAAAGGCTTTTTCTATCTCACAATTCTCACTAGCACTCTCCATGAGATCATCAACAATCGCCAAATTCACCTTCTCCGGTGGGAATAATTCGTCATCTACGAATGTATTCGGCAGACCCTCCACAAATCTGGCGTGGGGAAAAGAGAGAGAGATTTCATCATATAGTTTTTGCCAACACGAATAAAACCATACAATATTATCAGGTTTCTGAGAAAAATTAGCTTCAATATTATATAGCAGCTGTTTTACAAAATAGCTCTTTCCAGAATTAGACGGGCCTGCTAGAATGCACGAGAATGGGTGCTGCAGATGCGTATCCATCACAATACTCGACTAATACCCAAAAGGTAATGTTGTGAAATCTTCTAATAGTCGGCGCTTTGTATAAACGCACTTTTGTGTTTTGCGTAATGGCCTTGTTTCAATATCCCAGTACTTTTTATTTCTCACAATGGACGCCTGCTGTACGACAATACGTTTCTGAGTTTCTGCGGCAGAATTGCGCGGGTAGTCCAGAACTAGATCTTTCAGACTGTTGAAATTAATAGATTGAGAGTTACCAACATTTAGTGTTATCCCCTTAACTTTTAAGACAGTTTTACCGGTGTTGAGTTTGTAGCAGTAAGTTTTGGGGCCCGCGGATACAAATTCTGTGATGTGTGTACCATCGGGTATTTCACTGGTCAGCTCCCCCAGGTAATCGCCTAAAGGCGGTTGCCACTCACCAGCTCTCTGTACAAAAATAACTGAGTCGTGATAAAGGCACCTCTCCTGCAGCCGGTCCAGCAGCGAATAGAGCTCTAACCGAGCATACGCTGTTGTAAAACACGCTATAAAAATGTTTGTGTTTTTGTTGAGTGTGTGGTGGCCTTTTACATATTTCCAGTTAACGGTTGCAGTGTCATCATCAAGGAAATGTAACATCGAAATGTCATAGTAAGGCAGGAACAAATACTTAAAAAGCTCATCTGGATCCCTAACAATGCTGGTACATGATAGATTAGATCTCTGAGCAAACTTTCCCCATAAAGAATTTAAGAAAAGCTTGGAGATCTGTCGCTTAGCAGGATTGACAGCTATATTTTCAGGCCGTAATTGGACACCTTCTTTTTCAAGAAAAGAGTCAATGTACTGCCGTTTCTTGGCGTCATCAGTGCACCAGCTAGGATAACCAGAGGCTTCCTGCTTATCCCTAAGATGTAATTTAATGTAAGGCGCAAACAGATCATTAGTGGTTTTAGGAAAATGCCATATTTCATAGATGTGAGCGATCCGATACCCTTTTTCTATAGCCATCTCGAGCTCTATAGTGCACCAGGTGCCTGTCAGCGCCCGTTCTTCATCACTGTGGGCACAAATATCTGCCTGGGAATTTGCAGCGCATGTGTAGCAAAGGGGAAACATTAATTTTTTGTTGAGTTTTACCGGTAGAACTGGAAAAAATAAATCTCTCGGCGGGTAGACCTTGACTCTAGCAATACCAAAGTATTTTTTAATGAATCCAAAATTGTCGTAGATGATGTCTGGATGGCCTACAGGGTATGTTTTAGTTTTGTTTACAAAGGGGTACAGACTGGTGAAATCGTAGTAATTAGTGTTGAGCGATACCTTCCGATATCGGAAAGTATCGGTATCGGATTGGATCGGCCGATATTCAAAAAATATCGGATATCGCCGATACCGATACCCGATCCCAATGCAAGTCAATGGGACCAAAATATCGGAATTAAAATAAACCCTTTCTTGCCTTGTAGGTTCATTCTACATGAAGGAAAACAACTAAGAATAATGCCGGATGTATTTGGGGAGGTGGCGGAGATATTAAAGTCATAGAGGTTTATCCCAATCAAATAGAATAGCATGTTTTTTGTTTTTTTTTAAGACGTTCGGAGTGACAAAGATATTGACTATGTAAATTTTTTTTTTATTTTGTCAGATATTGATGTTTCACTATTCCACGCCCTTCCCCTTCTTTTTTTTCTTTTTTTTTTTTTTCTTTTCCCACACTTTCATCTTCATCATCATCAGCATCTTTGACATCAACTTCTTCTTCACCTTATTCATCTTCTTCTTCATCCTTTACCTTTTTTTTTTTTTTTTTATTACATTCTTCATATTCATTTTATTCAACTATTATTATTCTTCCTATTCTACATATTCTTTTTATTCCACTGTTATTATTCTTCCTATTCTACTTCTTCATCATATTCTCATTTGTGACAGGCATTCCCGTAGTTGTTATCTATAAAAGTTGGAAGATTACACCTTCCGTTCTGCCAGTCACAAAAGTTACATTTGTCCGCGTTCAGTTTGGCCTGCAGCATCAGGCTTTATCCAGGGGCACCACGAGGAGGAACGGACTCACCCCCATACACTGCTTAGTCTTCTTCTGCATATAATTTAGATAATATCTTTTGCTCTGATATTAAGTCTTATGCTTAATGTTCTTCTGCTCTTTGTTCTGCAGCCTCTGGTTCTTCTGCTTCTCGGTCTTCCATGTCGTCGTCTCCAGGGTCGTCGTCTCCAGTGTCGTCATCTCCGCCGTCGTCGTCTCAGCCGTCGTCGTCTCCGCCGTCGTCGTCTCCGCCGTCGTCGTCGTCGTCATCGGGGTGGTCTTCCGGGTCGTCGTCGTCGTCATCGGGGTGGTCTTCCGGGTCGTCGACTTTAGGGTCTTCAACTTGGAAATGTAGCAGAAGGTACAAGAAGGCTGAGAAAATGCCAAGAACCAGCTGATGGAACTGGAACTCGGATGGCTACCCGAAGGTTCAAGAGCCTATGGAACTACCGAGGACCAGCTGACGTTACTGGAACCCGGTTACTAAGCAGGAGGTACCCGTGCTAAAAAGCACTACCAAGGACCGCCTGACGTTGGCGGAACTCGGATACCCAGAAGGAGGCACCTAAGCCAAAGGCTCTGCCCGGAACCAGCTGACGGTACTGGAACCAGGATGGGTAGCAGAAGGTACAAGAGCAAAAGACACTGCCGAGAACCAGCTGACGGTGCTGGAACCAGGTGGTGGACCTGAAGGCCCACAGGAGAGGAGAGAACAGCTAGGCCGCGAGGCAGCCGCAGTTACCGAACCCGACAGCACCACGACGGGGCAAGCATAGGCGTCTCAGTGAGCTTGACACAACCCGGAAACAGCTGACGGTGCTGAAACCAGGCTTGGCACGAGGGAGTACCTGTGTCAAAAACACTGCCGAGAACCAGCTGGCGTTGCTGGAACCCAGATGCGTTGCCCCAGTGTGCAAGAGCCAATGGCACGACCGAGGACCAGCTGACGGTGCTGGAACCCGGTTACTAAGCTGTAGGTGCCCGCACTTAAAAGCACTACCAAGGACCGCCTGACGTTGGCGGAACTCGGATACCCAGGAGGAGGCACCTAAGCCAAAGGCTCGGCCTGGAACCAGCTGACGGTGCTGGAACCAGGAGGTGGACCCGAAGGCCCACAGGAGAGGAGAGAACAGCTAGGCCGCGAGACAGCCGCAGTTACCGAACCCCAACAGTCCTACAGGGGGAGCTGGGCCTACTGGCACTACAGAACCAGCCTTGACTACCAGTTCACGCAGCCCACATAGGAAGCTCCTAAACTGGAGGCACCCTGGAGTTGGCTAACCCGAACGCACCAAGACGGGGCAAGCATAGGCGTCTCAGTGAGCTTGACACAACCCGGAAACAGCTGACGGTGCTGAAACCAGGCTTGGCACGAGGGAGTACCTGTGTCAAGAACACTGCCGAGAACCAGCTGGCGGTGCTGGAACCCAGATGCGTTGCCCCAGTGTGCAAGAGCCAATGGCACGACCGAGGACCAGCTGGCGGTGCTGGAACCCGGTTACTAAGCTGTAGGTGCCCGCACTTAAAAGCACTACCAAGGACCGCCTGACGTTGGCGGAACTCGGATACCCAGGAGGAGGCACCTAAGCCGAAGGCTCGGCCTGGAACCAGCTGACGGTGCTGGAACCAGGAGGTGGACCCGAAGGCCCACAGGAGAGGAGAGAACAGCTAGGCCGCGAGGCAGCCGCAGTTACCGAACCCAGCAGTCCTACAGGGGGAGCTGGGCCTACTGGCACTACAGAACCAGCCTTGACTACCAGTTCACGCAGCCCACATAGGAAGCTCCTAAACTGGAGGCACCCTGGAGTTGGCTAACCCGACTGCACCATGACGGGGCATGCATAGGCGTCTCAGTGAACTTGACACAACCCGGAAACAGCTGACGGTGCTGAAACCAGGCTTGGCATGAGGGAGTACCTGTGACAAGAACACTGCCGAGAACCAGCTGGCGGTGCTGGAACCCAGATGCGTTGCCCCAGTGTGCAAGAGCCAATGGCACGACCGAGGACCAGCTGGCGGTGCTGGAACACGGTTACTAAGCTGTAGGTGCCCGCGCTTAAAAGCACTACCAAGGACCGCCTGACGTTGGCGGAACTCGGATACCCAGAAGGAGGCACCTAAGCCAAAGGCTCGGCCTGGAACCAGCTGACGGTGCTGGAACCAGGTGGTGGACCTGAAGGCCCACAGGAGAGGAGAGAACAGCTAGGCCGCGAGGCAGCCGCAGTTACCGAACCCCAACAGTCCTACAGGGGGAGCTGGGCCTACTGGCACTACAGAACCAGCCTTGACTACCAGTTCACGCAGCCCACATAGGAAGCTCCTAAACTGGAGGCACCCTGGAGTTGGCTAACCCGACCGCACCACGACGGGGCAAGCATAGGCGTCTCAGTGAGCTTGACACAACCCGGAAACAGCTGACGGTGCTGAAACCAGGCTTGGCACGAGGGAGTACCTGTGTCAAGAACACTGCCGAGAACCAGTTGGCGGTGCTGGAACCCAGATGCGTTGCCCCAGTGTGCAAGAGCCAATTTCACGACCGAGGACCAGCTGACGGTGCTGGAACCCGGTTACTAAGCTGTAGGTGCCCGCGCTTAAAAGCACTACCAAGGACAGCCTGACGTTGGCGGAACTCGGATACCCAGGAGGAGGCACCTAAGCCAAAGGCTCGGCCTGGAACCAGCTGACGGTGCTGGAACCAGGAGGTGGACCCGAAGGCCCACAGGAGAGGAGAGAACAGCTAGGCCGCGAGGCAGCCGCAGTTACCGAACCCAACAGTCCTACAGGGGGAGCTGGGCCTACTGGCACTACAGAACCAGCCTTGACTACCAGTTCACGCAGCCCACATAGGAAGCTCCTAAACTGGAGGCACCCTGGAGTTGGCTAACCCGACCGCACCACGACGGGGCAAGCATAGGCGTCTCAGTGAACTTGACACAACCCGGAAACAGCTGACGGTGCTGAAACCAGGCTTGGCACGAGGGAGTACCTGTGACAAGAACACTGCCGAGAACCAGCTGGCGGTGCTGGAACCCAGATGCGTTGCCCCAGTGTGCAAGAGCCAATGGCACGACCGAGGACCAGCTGGCGGTGCTGGAACACGGTTACTAAGCTGTAGGTGCCCGCGCTTAAAAGCACTACCAAGGACCGCCTGACGTTGGCGGAACTCGGATACCCAGGAGGAGGCACCTAAGCCAAAGGCTCGGCCTGGAACCAGCTGACGGTGCTGGAACCAGGTGGTGGACCCGAAGGCCCACAGGAGAGGAGAGAACAGCTAGGCCGCGAGGCAGCCGCAGTTACCGAACCCCAACAGTCCTACAGGGGGAGCTGGGCCTACTGGCACTACAGAACCAGCCTTGACTACCAGTTCACGCAGCCCACATAGGAAGCTCCTAAACTGGAGGCACCCTGGAGTTGGCTAACCCGACCGCACCACGACGGGGCAAGCATAGGCGTCTCAGTGAGCTTGACACAACCCGGAAACAGCTGACGGTGCTGAAACCAGGCTTGGCACGAGGGAGTACCTGTGTCAAGAACACTGCCGAGAACCAGCTGGCGGTGCTGGAACCCAGATGCGTTGCCCCAGTGTGCAAGAGCCAATGGCACGACCGAGGACCAGCTGGCGGTGCTGGAACCCGGTTACTAAGCTGTAGGTGCCCGCGCTTAAAAGCACTACCAAGGACCGCCTGACGTTGGCGGAACTCGGATACCCAGGAGGAGGCACCTAAGCCAAAGGCTCGGCCTGGAACCAGCTGACGGTGCTGGAACCAGGAGGTGGACCCGAAGGCCCACAGGAGAGGAGAGAACAGCTAGGCCGCGAGGCAGCCGCAGTTACCGAACCCCAACAGTCCTACAGGGGGAGCTGGGCCTACTGGCATTACAGAACCAGCCTTGACTACCAGTTCACGCAGCCCACATAGGAAGCTCCTAAACTGGAGGCACCCTGGAGTTGGCTAACCCGACCGCAACACGACGGGGCAAGCATAGGCGTCTCAGCGAGTTTGACACAACCCGGAAACAGCTGACGGTGCTGAAACCAGGTTTGGCACGAGGGAGTACCTGTGACAAAAACACTGCCGAGAACCAGCTGGCGGTGTGGAACCCAGATGCGTTGCCTATTAAAGATTGTCTTCCTAGAGCCCCAAGTAGCGGTGCTGGAGCAAAGGGTAAGCAGGGGGAGCAGAGTGTAGGCCGAAGCCTGCACTGGAGGCAGCTTTGTGTCAGCGTTGCGTTTGCAGGACACTTTGCCGGCTACACAGTGTGGGAACAGCTGGCGTTGCTGAACCCCACTAACACAATGGCGGGTGTTTTTCTCTGTGCAGCTAGCACTTGCGGGCAAAAACTAGCGATGTTAGAGCCCGTGGTGAAGCAGGAGGAGGAGGAGGAGAGGAGCAGATTGTAGGCCGAAGCCTAGTTGAACCAATTTCAAAGGAAACCTTTAACCCCCCCTCAGGTGTTACAAAGTACAAGAGACACACCTTGTGCAGTATTAATGCTGCACAAGTGAAAGGTTGCTCTATTAATTTGTCTACTTGCACACGCTGAATGAAAGACGTACACAATTTTGCCCATTCTACAGTCAAACTGTAGTGGATGCGTGACTTGGCTTTTTAAGGAGACGCAGCACAGGTGTCCCAAATAACGCCTTGGTGCTTGGCGCAGCTTCCTGAGCGTTGTTATTTGCTGTACAGGAGTCAGCACTCTTGTGTTATCCCTTGGCAATGCCCTGTTAGAGCTGCCCGTCTTATGACCTCATTTCATGTTGGCCGGTCCGATTAACGATGGCCATAAATCCCAGACCCACAGTGCCTTTTCCTAAAGTCACACTGCGGTGCTGGGATTCGTGGCCTTGTGCAGTAAATATGTTCGCCGCTCACACATGTCCTTACACCAGCTTCAGACTGGGCGGCCTCAGCTGATCCCTTATCGCATGCCGCGGCCATGAGGCCGCACAGTCAGAAGAAGGCGGAAGGAGGGGAGTGAAGACAGGGGAACATATGCACTGCTCGTGCCCATCAATCACACCCTCGCAGTCAAAATATATGAGACAACGAGGGGCGTTGTGTCGGGCAGGGCGGACGCACAGGCACAGCCAGCCAACCAATGATGTCAGAAGACGGGCAGCGGTAACAATGGGGGTGCTGCGTGTCATTAGAAAGGAAAGTCACACCTCAGGGACAGTGGAATGGTCTCTAATGAGACACATTTTGTACGTGTTGAGTTCCACGTGGGCAAGGAGAAAAAAGTCAGCCACCTTGTACAAATGCAGCAGTACTGCTGTACAAGGTGGCTGTTATACATAGAAACACCTGGGGGTGGGGGGCAGGCTCCCTTCAATTTCAGTTCATGTGCCTGCGTGGCGTTTGCAGGACACGTTGCCGGCTACACAGCAGGGGAACAGCTGGCGGTGCTGAACCCCACTAACACATTGGCTGGTGTTTTTCTCTGTGCAGCTAGCACTTCCGGGCAGAAACTGGAGGTGTTTGAGCCCAGGGTCAGCAGGAGGAGGAGAGGAGCAGAGTGTAGGCCGAAGCCTGCACTGGTGGCAGCTTTTGGTCAGTTGTGCCAGCGTGGCTTGTGCTGGACACGATGCCGACTACACAGCAGGGGAACAGCTGGCGGTCCTGAACCCCACTAACACATTGGCTGGTGTTTTTCTCTGTGCAGCTAGCAGTTCCGGGCAAAAACTAGCGGTGTTTGAGCCCAGGGTCAGCAGGAGGAGGAGAGGAGCAGAGTGTAGGCCGAAGCCTGCACTGGTGGCAGCTTTTGGTCGGTTGTGCCAGCGTGGCTTGTGCTGGACACGATGCCGGCTACACAGCAGGGGAACAGCTGGCGGTGCTGAACCCCACTAACACATTGGCTGGTGTTTTTCTCTGTGCAGCTAGCAGTTCCGGGCAAAAACTAGCGGTGTTTGAGCCCAGGGTCAGCAGGAGGAGGAGAGGAGCAGAGTGTAGGCCGAAGCCTGCACTGGCGGCAGCTTTTGGTCGGTTGTGCCAGCGTTGCTTGTGCTGGACACGATGCCGGCTACACAGCAGGGGAACAGCTGGCGGTGCTGAACCCCACTAACACATTGGCTGGTGTTTTTCTCTGTGCAGCTAGCACTTCCAGGCTACAACTGGCGGTGTTATAGCCCAGGGTCAGCAGGAGGAGGAGAGGAGCAGAGTGTAGGCCGAAGCCTAGTTGAACCAATTTCAAAGGTAACCTTTAACCCCCCCTCAGGTGTTGCAAGGTACAAGAGCCACACCTTGAACTGCATTAATGATGCACAAGTCAAAGGTTGCTCTCTTAATTTTGCTCCTTGCACACGCTGAATAAAACACGTACACTATTTAGCCCATTATACTGTCAAACAGTAGTGGAGGCGTGACTTGTCTTTTTAAGGAGACGCAGCACAGGTGTACAAATTTACACCTAGGTGCTGGGCGCAGATTCCTTACCGTTGTTATTTGCAGTACAGGAAACTGCGCTCTTGTGTTATCCCTTGGCAATACCCTGTTAGTGCAGGCCGTCTCATGACCTCATTTCATGTTGGCCGGTGCGGTTAACGATGGCCATAAATCCCAGACCCACAGTGCCTTTTCCTAAAGTCACACTGCGGTGCTGGGATTCGTGGCCTTGTGCAGTAAATATGTTCGCCGCTCACACATGTCCTTACACCAGCTTCAGACTGGGCGGCCTCAGCTGATCCCTTATCGCATGCCGCGGCCATGAGGCCGCACAGTCAGAAGAAGGCGGAAGGAGGGGAGTGAAGACAGGGGAACATATGCACTGCTCGTGCCCATCAATCACACCCTCGCAGTCAAAATATATGAGACAACGAGGGGCGTTGTGTCGGGCAGGGCGGACGCACAGGCACAGCCAGCCAACCAATGATGTCAGAAGACGGGCAGCGCTAACAATGGGGGTGCTGCGTGTCATTAGAAAGGAAAGTCACACCTCAGGGACAGTGGAATGGTCTCTAATGAGACACATTTTGTACGTGTTGAGTTCCACGTGGGCAAGGAGAAAAAAGTCAGCCACCTTGTACAAATGCAGCAGTACTGCTGTACAAGGTGGCTGTTATACATAGAAACACCTGGGGGTGGGGGGCAGGCTCCCTTCAATTTCAGTTCATGTGCCTGCGTGGCGTTTGCAGGACACGTTGCCGGCTACACAGCAGGGGAACAGCTGGCGGTGCTGAACCCCACTAACACATTGGCTGGTGTTTTTCTCTGTGCAGCTAGCACTTCCGGGCAGAAACTGGAGGTGTTTGAGCCCAGGGTCAGCAGGAGGAGGAGAGGAGCAGAGTGTAGGCCGAAGCCTGCACTGGTGGCAGCTTTTGGTCAGTTGTGCCAGCGTGGCTTGTGCTGGACACGATGCCGACTACACAGCAGGGGAACAGCTGGCGGTCCTGAACCCCACTAACACATTGGCTGGTGTTTTTCTCTGTGCAGCTAGCAGTTCCGGGCAAAAACTAGCGGTGTTTGAGCCCAGGGTCAGCAGGAGGAGGAGAGGAGCAGAGTGTAGGCCGAAGCCTGCACTGGTGGCAGCTTTTGGTCGGTTGTGCCAGCGTGGCTTGTGCTGGACACGATGCCGGCTACACAGCAGGGGAACAGCTGGCGGTGCTGAACCCCACTAACACATTGGCTGGTGTTTTTCTCTGTGCAGCTAGCAGTTCCGGGCAAAAACTAGCGGTGTTTGAGCCCAGGGTCAGCAGGAGGAGGAGAGGAGCAGAGTGTAGGCCGAAGCCTGCACTGGCGGCAGCTTTTGGTCGGTTGTGCCAGCGTTGCTTGTGCTGGACACGATGCCGGCTACACAGCAAGGGAACAGCTGGCGGTGCTGAACCCCACTAACACATTGGCTGGTGTTTTTCTCTGTGCAGCTAGCACTTCCAGGCTACAACTGGCGGTGTTATAGCCCAGGGTCAGCAGGAGGAGGAGAGGAGCAGAGTGTAGGCCGAAGCCTAGTTGAACCAATTTCAAAGGTAACCTTTAACCCCCCCTCAGGTGTTGCAAGGTACAAGAGCCACACCTTGAACTGCATTAATGATGCACAAGTCAAAGGTTGCTCTCTTAATTTTGCTCCTTGCACACGCTGAATAAAACACGTACACTATTTAGCCCATTATACTGTCAAACAGTAGTGGAGGCGTGACTTGTCTTTTTAAGGAGACGCAGCACAGGTGTACAAATTTACACCTAGGTGCTGGGCGCAGATTCCTTACCGTTGTTATTTGCAGTACAGGAAACTGCGCTCTTGTGTTATCCCTTGGCAATACCCTGTTAGTGCAGGCCGTCTCATGACCTCATTTCATGTTGGCCGGTGCGGTTAACGATGGCCATAAATCCCAGACCCACAGTGCCTTTTCCTAAAGTCACACTGCGGTGCTGGGATTCGTGGCCTTGTGCAGTAAATATGTTCGCCGCTCACACATGTCCTTACACCAGCTTCAGACTGGGCGGCCTCAGCTGATCCCTTATCGCATGCCGCGGCCATGAGGCCGCACAGTCAGAAGAAGGCGGAAGGAGGGGAGTGAAGACAGGGGAACATATGCACTGCTCGTGCCCATCAATCACACCCTCGCAGTCAAAATATATGAGACAACGAGGGGCGTTGTGTCGGGCAGGGCGGACGCACAGGCACAGCCAGCCAACCAATGATGTCAGAAGACGGGCAGCGCTAACAATGGGGGTGCTGCGTGTCATTAGAAAGGAAAGTCACACCTCAGGGACAGTGGAATGGTCTCTAATGAGACACATTTTGTACGTGTTGAGTTCCACGTGGGCAAGGAGAAAAAAGTCAGCCACCTTGTACAAATGCAGCAGTACTGCTGT
The DNA here is from genome assembly GCF_032444005.1 of Ranitomeya imitator. Classification (NCBI taxonomy): domain Eukaryota; kingdom Metazoa; phylum Chordata; class Amphibia; order Anura; family Dendrobatidae; genus Ranitomeya; species Ranitomeya imitator. The sequence continues at coordinate 209,093,502 of NC_091287.1, read as the reverse complement.
ACAAGGTGGCTGTTATACATAGAAACACCTGGGGGTGGGGGGCAGGCTCCCTTCAATTTCAGTTCATGTGCCTGCGTGGCGTTTGCAGGTCACGTTGCAAGCTACACAGCAGGGGAACAGCTGGCGTTGCTGAACCCCACTAACACATTGGCTGGTGTTTTTCTCTGTGCAGCTAGCACTTCCGGGCAGAAACTGGAGGTGTTTGAGCCCAGGGTCAGCAGGAGCAGGAGAGGAGCAGAGTGTAGGCCGAAGCCTGCACTGGTGGCAGCTTTTGGTCAGTTGTGCCAGCGTGGCTTGTGCTGGACACGATGCCGACTACACAGCAGGGGAACAGCTGGCGGTGCTGAACCCCACTAACACATTGACTGGTGTTTTTCTCTGTGCAGCTAGCACTTCCGGGCAGAAACTGGAGGTGTTTGAGCCCAGGGTCAGCAGGAGGAGGAGAGGAGCAGAGTGTAGGCCGAAGCCTGCACTGGTGGCAGCTTTTGGTCAGTTGTGCCAGCGTGGCTTGTGCTGGACACGATGCCGGCTACACAGCGGGGGAACAGTTGGCGGTGCTGAACCCCACTAACACAATGGTGGGTGTTTTTCTCTGTGCAACTAGCATGTCCGGGCAGAAACTGGCGGTGTTTGAGCCCAGGGTCAGCAGGAGGAGGAGAGGAGCAGAGTGTAGGCCGAAGCCTGCACTGGTGGCAGCTTTTGGTCAGTTGTGCCAGCGTGGCTTGTGCTGGACACGATGCCGACTACACAGCAGGGGAACAGCTGGCGGTGCTGAACCCCACTAACACATTGACTGGTGTTTTTCTCTGTGCAGCTAGCAGTTCCGGGCAAAAACTAGCGGTGTTTGAGCCCAGGGTCAGCAGGAGAGGAGCAGAGTGTAGGCCGAAGCCTAGTTGAACCAATTTCAAAGGTTACCTTTAACCCCCCCTCAGGTGTTGCAAGGTACAAGAGCCACACCTTGTGCAGCATTAATGCTGCACAAGTAAAAGGTTGCTCTATTTAATTTGCTCCTTGCACACGCTGAATAAAACACGTACACTATTTAGCCCACTATACTGTCAAACAGTAGTGGAGGCGTGACTTGTCTTTTTAAGGAGATGCAGCACAGGTGTCAAAATGTACACCTAGCTGCTGGGCGCAGATTCCTGAGCGTTGTTATTTGCTGTACAGGAGTCTGCGCTATTGTGATCCCTTGGCCATGCGCTGTGAGCGCTTCCTGTCTTCTGACCTCATTTCATGTCGGCCGTTGCGGTTAGCGATGGACATGAATCCCAGACCCACAGTGTGTTTTCAAAAAATCACACTGCGTGGCTGGGATTCGTGGCCTTGTGCAGTAAATAGGTTTGCCGCTCACACATGTCCTTACACCTGCTTCAGACTGGGCGGCCTCAGCTGATCCCTTATCGCCTACCACGGCCAGGAGGCCGCACAGTCTGAAGAAGGCGGAAGGAGATGAGTTAAGACAGGCGAACATATGCACTGCTCGTGCCCATAAACCACACCCTCGCTGACAAAATAAATATGACAACGAGGGGTGTTGTTTCTAGCAGGGCGGATGCACAGGCGCAGCCAGCTAACCATGATGACAAAAGACGGGAAACGCTACCAAGGGGGGTGCTGTGTATCATTAGAAAGGAAAGTCACACCTCAGGGACAGTGGAATGGTCTTAATGAGACACATTTTGTACGTGTTGAGTTCAACGTGGGCAAGGAGAAAAAGTCAGCCACCTTGTACAAATGCAGCAGTACTGCTGTACTAGGTGGCTGTTATACATAGAAACACCTGGGGGGGTGGGGCCAGGTTCCCTTTAATTTCAGTTCATGTGCCTGCGTGGCGTTTGCAGGTCACGTTGCCGGCTACACAGCAGGGGAACAGCTGGCGTTGCTGAACCCCACTAACACATTGGCTGGTGTTTTTCTCTGTGCAGCTAGCACTTCCGGGCAAAAACTAGCGGTGTTTGAGCCCAGGGTCAGCAGGAGGAGGAGAGGAGCAGAGTGTAGGCCGAAGCCTGCACTGGTGGCAGCTTTTGTTCTGTTGTGCCAGCGTGGCTTGTGCTGGACACGTTGCCGACTACACAGCAGGGGAACAGCTGGCGGTGCTGAACCCCACTGACACATCACCTAGTGTTTTTTCTGTGTAGACAACACTTCCAGGTGGCAACTGACAGTGTTGAAACCCAGGGAATCAAAGAGGAGCAGAGTGTAGGCCGAAGCCTGCAGTGGAGCAAGTTGAAAGGGAACCTTTAACCCCCCCCCCCCCCAGGCATTTGTTGCTGAAAGAGCCATCTTGTACAGCAGTAATACTGCACATGGAAAATGGTGGCTCCGAAAATTATGCTCCTTGCAAACGCTGAAGGCTGAAGTACACACTCATATAATGTGTCCCCTCACACCGTCAAACCATCCCGGAAGTGGGACTTTCCTTTGTAATGTGACACAGCACAGCCGTCATTCCAACCCCCTTGGTGCCGGGCGCCACCTCCTCAACGTTGTTTGGTTCTGTCACGGAGCCCGCGCTGTAATGTTATCCCTTGGCCATGCACAGTTAGCGGTGGCCGTCTTCTGACATCATGTAGGTGTCAGGCTGGCAGTGCCTGTGCGTCCAAGCTGCCTGAGATCCAACCTTGCAGTGTCATCTAATGTAGTCCCACTGCGGGCCAGGGATCCATGGGCATGCGCAGTGCATATCATCGCCTCTCACTCACCTCCTTCCTGCTTCTTCAGACTGTGCGGCGTCACGGCCGTGGCATGCTATTAGGGATCAGCTGACGCCGCCTAGTCTGAAGAAGCGTGAAGAAGGGGAGTGAGAGGCTAGTAGATGCACTGCGCATGGCCATGGATACCAGGCCCACTGTGGGATCACATTAGACGACACTGCGAGGTGTGATTTCGGGCAGCGTGGACGCACAGGCGCAGCCAGGTCGACAACAAATGATGTCAGAGGACGGGCAGCGCAAACTGTGCATGGCCAAGGGATAACATAACAGCGCAGGGTCCATGACGGAATCAAACAACGCTAAGGAGGCAGCGCACGGTGCCAAGGGGGTAGCAATGACGGCTGTGCTGCGTCACATTACAAAGGAAAGTCCCACCTCCGGGACGGTTGGACGGTGTGAGGGATCACATTACATGAGTGTGTAGTTCAGCGTTTGCAAGGAGCATAATTTCAAGAGCGACCTTTCCCTTGTGCAGTATTAGTGCTGCACATGGTGGCTCTTTCAGTAAGAAACGCCTAGGGGGGGGGGGGACAGGTCCCCTTACATTTTAGTTGTGCCAGCGTGGCGGTCGCATGACATGTTGCCGGATACACAGTTGGGGATCAGCTGACGTTACTGAACCCCAATAACAGAGGAGCGACTGTTGACTGTGCACACAGCACTTCCAGGCACCAACTGGCGGTGTTAGAGCCCAGGGACAGCAGGAGGAGCAGATTGGAGGTATTGCCGCACACACAGCTGGGGATCAGCTGACGTTACTGAACCCCAATAACAGAGGAGCGACTGTTGACTGTGCAGACAGCACTTCCAGGCACCAACTGGCGGTGTTAGAGCCCAGGGACAGCAGGAGGAGCAGATTGGAGGTATTGCCGCACACACAGCTGGGGATCAGCTGACGTTACTGAACCCCAATAACAGAGGAGCGACTGTTGACTGTGCAGACAGAACTTCCAGGCACCAACTGGCGGTGTTAGAGCCCAGGGACAGCAGGAGGAGCAGAGGAACAGAGTGTAGGCCGAAGCCTGATTGTAGCAAGTTGAAAGGGAACCTTTAACCCCCCCCAAGACGTTTGTAGCTGAAAGAGCCATCTTGTGCAGCACTAACGATGCAAAAGGAAAAGGTGGTTCTTTTAATTATGCTCCTTGCAAACACCGAAGTAAACACTAAAAATGTGTCCCCTTATACTGTTAAACCGTCCCAGAGGTGCGAATTTCCTTCGTAATGGGACACAGCACAGCTGACATTCCTATCCCATTGGTGCCGTGCGCTGCCTCCTCAGCATTGTTTTAAGCTGTCACGGAGCCTGCGCTGTTCTGTTAGCCCTTGGCCATGCCCAATTAGCGCTGCCTGTCTTCTGACATAATTTGGTGTCAGGCTGTCACTGCCTGTGCGTCCACGCTGCTCCAGATCCCACCTCGCAGTCTCGTCCAACGTAATCCCACTGCGGGCCTTGGAACCATGGACATGCACAGTGCATATCCTCGACTCTCACTCCCCTCCTTCCCTCTTCTTCAGACTGTGCGGTGTCACGGCCGTGGCATGCTATTAGGGATCAGCTGACGGCGCACAGTCTAAAGAAGGCGGAGGGAAATGAGCGAGAGCCCGAGGGGAAGATATGCACTGCGCATGCCCATGGATCCCAGGCCCGCAGTGTGACTCAATCAGAAGACACAGCGAGGTGGGATCCCGGGCAGCGCGGCCGCACAGGCGCAGCCAGCCTGACACCAAATTATGTCAGAAGACAGGCAGCGCAAATAGGGCATGCCCAAGGGATAACAGAACAGCGCATGCTCCGTGACAGCTTAAAACAACGCTGAGGAGTCAGCGCATGGCACCAAGGGGGTAGGAATGACGGCTGTGCTGCGTCACATTGTGAAGGAAAGTCCCAGCTCCGGGACAGTATAACGGTATCAGTGAACACATTTTATAAGTGTTAAGTTCTGCGTGTGCAAGGAGCTAAAAAAAAAGAGCTACCTTTTCCTTGTGCAGCATTACTGCTGCACAAGATGGCTCTTTCAGTAACAAACGACGGGGGGGGGGGGACAGGTTCCCTTACATTTAGGTTGTTGTGCCAGCGTGGCGGTCGCAGGACACATTGCCGGCTACACAGCTGGGGATCAGCTGACGTTACTGAAACCCAATAACACTGGGTCGTATGTTTTTACTGTGCAGCCTGCACTTCTGAGCCGCAACTGGCGGTGTTGGAGCCCAGGAATAGCAGTTCAGGTGGTAGAAAGATGAACACAGCAGGAGACCTGGATGACACCCAATTACTTAATCAGGCAGAGGAGTGGCAAATTCCTGCGAGATCCAGGCCTGGTTCATTTTCAGGAAAGTAAGCCGGTCAACGTTATCGGAGGATAGTCGCATGCGACGGTCTGTTAGTACACCACCTGTGGCACTAAAGACACGTTCCGATAAGACACTAGCCGCAGGGCAAGCCAGCACCTCCAATGCATACTGGCTTAGCTCTGGCCATGTATCCAGCTTAGAGACCCAAAACTTGAACGGGGAAGAGCCGTCTGGGAGTACAGTAAGAGGGCAAGCCATGTAGTCTGTCACCATCTGACGGAACCGTTGCCTCCTGCTGACTGGAGCCGCCGGTGATGGTGTAGACATTTGGGGCGGGCACACAAAAGTGTGCCAGAGTTGTGCCATACTGGGCTTGCCTTGGGCAGAGGCACTGCTTCTGCTCCCTCTTTGGGCAGAGCCTCCCCCACTGCCTCGACGCACTGAGCTGCTTTGTAAAGCACTAGCAGCACTCCTCTCAGTTGGACAGGAGAAGATGATGGAATTCACCAGTGTGTCGTGGTACTCCCGCAATTTACGCTCCCGGGTCAACGCAGGGATGAGGTTTTGGACGTTGTCCCGGTAGCGAGGATCGAGGAGGGTGAACACCCAATAATCAGGCATGTTGAGAATGTGGTCGATGTGGCGGTCGTTTCTCAGGCACTGCAGCATGAAATCCACCATGTGCTGCAGAGTGCCAACTGGCCCAGAAACGCTGTCCCCTGCTTGAGACATGATCTCTGCCCGCTCGTCATCACCCCACCCTCGCTGTACACACTGACCACTGGACAATTGTGTCGCTCCCTCCTCTGGACGGAGCTCTTCCTCCTCCATTGACTCCTCCTCATACTCCTCACAAATTGGCCCCTGCGTACCCCTTTGTGAGGAACCACGTGGCGCTGACTCTCCAGAAGCTGATGGAAAAGGTGACTCCTCATCCTCCACCTCTTCCACAACATCATCCCTTAACCCTTGCAAAGTTTGCTGAAGCAGGCAGATAAGGGGGACAGTCATGCTGACTAGTGCATCATCTGCACTTGCCATCCGCGTGGAATAATCAAAAGGACGCAAAACCTGGCAGACGTCCTTCATAGTGGCCCACTCTGTGGTTGTGAAGTCTGATCGGCGCTGACTGCGACTTCTTTGCGCCTGATGCAGCTGGTACTCCATAACTGCTTGCTGCTGCTCACACAACCGCTCCAACATATGTAACGTGGAATTCCACCGGGTAGGTAGGTCACATATGATGCGGTGTTCCGGAAGGCGGAATCGGCGCTGCAGAGCAGCAATGCGGGATCTGGCCAAGCTGGAACGCCGCAAGTGAGCACACTCTAGGCGGACCTTGTGCAGCAGGGCATCAAGATCCGGATAGTCCCTCAGAAAACTCTGCACAACCAAATTGAGCACATGTGCCAGACATGGGATATGAGTGAGGTTGCCAAGGGCCAAAGCTGCCACCAGATTTCGGCCATTGTCACACACTACCATGCCTGGCTGGAGATTCGCTGGCAGTAACCACACATCGCTCTCCTGCTTGATGGCATTCCAGAGCTCCTGCGCTGTGTGGCTTCGATGCCCCAATGAAACTAGTTTCAAGACGGCCTGCTGACGTTTGGCCACGGCTGTGCTCATGTCGGTCATAGGTAAACGTTCACGGGTCCATGTGGAGGTGGACTGTGACGGATCCTGCAGAGAGGAATCTGAGGAACTGGTGTAAGAGGAGGAGTCGGTGCGTACAGACTGGATTCCTGCAATCCTTGGAGTGGGCAGGACACGTCCTGCGCCACTCGCACGATCTGTACCTGGCTCAACAACATTAACCCAATGGGCAGTGAGGGAAACATATCGCCCCTGTCCATGCTGACTAGTCCACGCATCGGTGGTGAGGTGGACCTTGCTACTGACGGCGTTCAGTAGCGCATGTTTTATGTTTGCCTCAACATGCCTGTGCAGGGCAGGGACAGCCTGCCTGCTGAAGTAAAAGCGGCTGGGCACCTTGTACTGTGGGACTGCCAATGCCATCAAGTCACGGAAGCTGTCAGTCTCCACCAGCCTGAACGAGAGCATTTCCAGGGACAACAGTTTGGCAATGCCTGCATTCAGAGCCTGTGCTCGGGGGTGGTTGGCCGAGAATGCCCGCCTTTTCTCCCATGCCTGTACTACCGATGGCTGTAGAGTAGACTGGGAGTGTGAGGATGACTGGGAAGGTGGTGCTGTGGGTGGAATTACACTAGGTCTCTGGACAACAGTGGAGGAAGAGGCAACACGAGATGAAGAGGTGGTAGCTGCCGCTGTTGGTTGGCCTACGTCTTCACTGTGTTTCTGTAACTCCACCGCGTGCCTGGTCCGCACATGTTTCCACATATTTGTGGTATTGAGGTTGCTGACATTTTTCCCTCTTTTTACTTTCTGATGACACAGCTTGCATTTGACAAAACAAATGTCATCTGCAACTGTGTCAAAAAAGGACCAGGCACTGCAAGTCTTGGGAGCGCCCTTTTTGGCTTTGGAAAGAGACAGGCTCCTAACGGGTGCCAAAGTGGAGGCTACAGGCTCCGCAGTCTTCCCCCTCCCTCTCCCTCTTTGGCCCGTAAGAAGAAGCTCTTCCTCAGAGCTGCTCCCACCACCTTCCTGTTCCTCACGCCACGATGGGTCAAGGACCTCATCATCTCCACTACCCTCTGCCACCAACTGCTCCTCCTGGGTAGTCTCGGCAGCACAGTACGCATCAGAAAGCGGCACCTGAGTTTCATCATCAGATGCGTACTGCGCTGTGGTCACCGGAGGCACTGGCCCACCTGCCTCTTCAGAGTCAGAGAGAAAAAGCTGTTGGGCATCACTGCACACTGCCTCTTCTTCCATTTCTCCAATGCTGCTTGGCTGGCCCCCTGTTTCCAAGCCAAGAGATTCAGAGAACAGAAGTAGAGACGGCTCCTGTCCTGGGCTCTCTGACTGCCTGGCCAATTTGGCAGGTGGTGAAGAGACAGATGGCTGCTCTCCAGTGCTCTGTGCCTGAGAGGATGTGGCACTAACTGAAGTCGATGCTTCAATTTGGTCTTCACGCAGCAGCGGTGCACGGCGCTCTCCGACAAAACTGCGCATGAAGGACTGTTCCCTGCTGAAACTGAGTGACGACGAGTCACCGGCGCCCGCAGCAGGCACAGAATCACCACGTCCTCTCCCTGCTCCTCTCCCTGCTCCGCGCCCATGCCCACGTGCCTTACTCCCTGCCCTCTTCATCTTGGTTGACAGATAAAGATAAGCAGAAAAGTACTAAGGCCTTAGCGTGCTTATTCCTGAAATGCTCCTCCTAACAGGTGTAAGAAACACTAATGTTGTAAAGTGTGGACTAAACTTTATTATTTTTCAAATGTGGCCTACACAAGTGTTAAGTTGTGTTTGGTGAACTTTACTTTTTTTTTTTGTGCAGATCGGGCTACAGAGCTAGTTTAAATCACACGGAGACCGTGCAGACAGCCGTAAACGGCGCTGCAAGGCCAAAAAACCCTCCTCTAGGTTATCCTATGTAGTGTTTTTCCACTATTTAGCTGGAGACGGGTGGAAAGACACTAATAGGAATTTTTTTTTTTAAATTTTAAACAGGCTGCACTATTTGAAAAAAAGGAAATTGTTTTTCAAGGTATGAGGCAGTAACGCACCCTGAGCTGAATCCAACCGGCTATAGCTGCACACAGACTACAGGGCGAGCTGCGCTCACACGGAGACCGTGCAGGCAGCCGTAAACGGCGCTGCAAGGCCCAAAAACCCCCCTCTAGGTTATCCTATGTAGTGTTTTTCCACAATTTAGCTGGAGACGGGTGGAAAAACACTAATAGGGAATTTTTTTTTTTATTTTTAAACAGGCTGCACTATTTGAAAGAAAGGAAAATTTTTCTCAAGGTATGAGCCAGTAACGAACCCTGAGCTGAATCCAACCGGCTATGGCTGCACACAGACTACAGGGCGAGCTGGGCTCACACGGAGACCGTGCAGACAGCCGTGAACGGCGCTGCAAGGCCCAAAAACCCCCCTCTAGGTTATCCTATGTAGTGTTTTTCCACAATTTAGCTGGAGACGGGTGGAAAAACACTAATAGGGAATTTTCTTTTAAATTTTTAAACAGGCTGCACTATTTGAAAGAAAGGAAAATTTTTTCTCAAGGTATGAGCCAGTAACGAACCCTGAGCTGAATCCAACCGGCTATGGCTGCACACAGACTACAGGGCGAGCTGGGCTCACACGGAGACCGTGCAGACAGCCGTAAACGGCGCTGCAAGGCCCAAAAACCCCCCTCTAGGTTATCCTATGTAGTGTTTTTCCACAATTTAGCTGGAGACAGGTGGAAAAACACTAATAGGAAATTTGAGAAAAAATGTGCAGCAGGCTGCACTATGAGCAAAAAAGGACAACTGTGTGAGGCAGTGTGAATCCCCCCTGAGCTGAATACAACCGGGTATATGGCTGCACACAGACTACAGAGTGAGCTGCACACACACACACACACAGAGACCTTGCAGAACGCTGTTAAAGCAGCGCTGCAAGGCAAGAGCAAGGTGAACAGTGAAGAACACACAGCGTTTTGCTAAATTAGCCTTTGGAAAGGAAAATAAAGCAATTAGCTAGCTCAACTGGCCCTCAGTTAGAACACAGCGTCCTGTCCCTAACTGAAATCACAGCAGAGTGAGCGCAAAATGGCGGCAGCGTTTTTTATAGTGCAGAGTGACATCATTTCAGCAGCCAATCACAGCCTTGCCAGTACTTACATGCCCACCATGCTAAACAGGATGTGCCCACACTTCCAATCATTCCTCATTGGCTGCTGCGTGCAGTTTGAATTTTGGGAACTTCTGATTCCGGTATCCGATACGCGGGAAGTATCGGAATTCGGTATCGGAATTCCGATACCGCAAATATCGGCCGATACCCGATACTTGCGGTATCGGAATGCTCAACACTAGTAGTAATGTAAAGTCTCCCCTTCTTCCAGATGGTGATAGAGCTTAATGGCGTTAGTTCGTTCGCCATAAAGCGCATCACGGGGGTCTAAAGGAACGGGGAATTCCATCTGGCGGAGAAATGCTTGAAGGTTAGAATCATTTCAATCATTTCATTCCACTCATGTTCCCACAGCAGTCTTACTGTGTACCCGCAGCACTGTAAGTAACGCTTTTTAGCTAAAAAGGTGTAATATAACTGGCCGTAGGACGTACTTGTGACCTTATTTGTGTCATTTTCATTATAGCACACGGGGCATCCGTGGTAAAAACACCCCTGAAATTCAAAGGCTATGTGCTGGCCGCTAACATAGGCATAACCATCTAGAAAATACTTCCCGACCTGTTTTTCACCGCCTCTCAAAGCGTGCTGTATGTCGATGTTCTCGGAGTGGGCTACATACATGAGCCACTGTATAGCGGGTGTCGAGTAGCGCTTTTTTGCCTTGTGATAATTATCACCAGGTAAAATGGCGATTGTCTTTTTTGGAAGAAATTTAAACCGGTACATTGTCATGCACACCGAGGCCAGGGTGATGAGCTGAAAAGGATCAACACATCTGCTCACTACAATCCTTTGCTTTTGACGCTTACAGTATTTTTTTACATTTTTCTGCGTCATCTGCATAATATGCTCTCTATAGATCTCGCAGGCGTGTCTCAAAATTTCAACAGTAAAGTATATCGTGGCACAGCTGTGTCGGTGCTCAAGAGAGGTTTCCCACACCAGTAGAGTTGAGCGACCTTGACCTTTTTAGAGTCGAGCCGGGTTTCGCGAAACCCGACTATCTCAAAAGTCGGGTCGAGTGGAATCGGCCGATTATGACGTAAAGTCGGGATCGACCGAAACACGAAACCCAATGCAAGTCAATGGGGCAGCATAGTCGGCAGTGAGTGGGGGCCAGGAAAACACCTAGAGTGCCCATTTTAATGTCAAAACCATCCATTCTTCTTAATGAAGCTTGTCAAGCGTAATTTACCTTATAATAATTGGAAGGCATTTGAAATTGGGGGTCATTTGGCTAAAGTTGTGGTGGGTAGGGCTGGTTCAAGTTATTAGTGGGCCCAGGAAATCTGGACCACGTCACGGCAGTGGAGCAGGGAGAGGTAAGTATTTCAACTTTGCAAGTGCTGTGAACCTGAGCAAGCAGGGGCGGCCCACTCGTTGGCATTGGCACTGGCACAGGGCCCCTCAAAGTACAGCGGTGTGTTTGCACGGCGGGGGCGCCTCCCACCGGCAGCAACACTTTTGCGTACTATGAGAGGCCCTGTGCCAGTGACGTCGCCAACTAGTATTCCTCCCCCCACCTGATGAAGGAACCTGCACTTTCATCTGCACCTTCCTCTTTGTCCCCGTGTAAGGTGGTATGGTATGCGGGAAGAGCAACCTGACTTTCAGCAGGGTCACAATGTTGTTGTGTAGCGTGCACGGGGAATGTTGCGTTATGGGTCAATGTACCAGCAGACTCATCTATCACTGGCTGGGCAATGGGCAGGATGAGGAGGAAACACAGATATAGGCCCAAATAATAAAGTGGGCTAAATGCAGTTCAAAATTGGTAACACAGGAATAACCAGGGGGCATTGCAGTGGAGGACAACTGGAATGAGAGGCTGACACAGAGAGTAGGCCCAAATCAGTAAGTAGTCGAAATGCAGTTCAAAATTGGCAACCGTAGTAAACAGGCGGCACAGCTTTGTTCAGTGGAGGAGAACAGCAAGGAGTGGCAGACACCGATAGTAGGCCCCAACCCAACTAGTAGGCCAAATGCAGTCTAACATTAACAACTACTTAACGAGCGCCTGAAAACGGAATTTCAGGACAGGAAACCAGGAGAACAGCAAGGAGCGGCAGACACTGTTATTAGGCCCCAAACCAACTAGTACGCCAAATGCAGTTGTTCCATTTAACCACAATTTAATGAGAGCCTGAAGATAGAAGCTCAGGAAAGGCAACCTGGAGAACACCTTGGAGTGTAACACACCATCTCTCTCCACCCGATACCCATTTTGTAGGCCTAATGCAGTGTAGTTTTCTACAACTACTAAACGAGAGTCTGAAGACCGAAGCAATGGCAAGGAAACCTGGGGAACACCTTGGAGTGTAACACACCATCTCTCTCCACCCGATACCCATTTTGTAGGCCTAATGCAGTGTAGTTTTCTACAACTACTAAACGAGAGTCTGAAGACCGAAGCAATGGCAAGGAAACCTGGGGAACACCTTGGAGTGTAACACACCATCTCTCTCCACCCGATACCCATTTTGTAGGCCTAATGCAGTGTAGTTTTCTACAACTACTAAACGAGAGTCTGAAGACCGAAGCAATGGCAAGGAAACCTGGGGAACACCTTGGAGTGTAACACACCATCTCTCTCCACCCCATAGCCAATTTGGAGGCCTAATGCAGTGTAGTTTCCAACAACTACTAAACGAGAGCATTAAGATCGAAGCTCTGGAAAGGCAACCTGGAGAACACCTTGGAGAGGAACACACCATCTCTCTCCACCCGATACCCATTTTGTAGGCCTAATGCAGTGTAGTTTTCTACAACTACTAAACGAGAGTCGGAAGATCGAAGCAATGGCGAGGAAACCTGGAGAACACCTTGGAGTGTAACACACCATCTCTCTCCACCCCATACCCATTTTGTAGGCCTAATGCAGTGTAGTTTTCTACAACTACTAAACGAGAGTCGGAAGACCGAAGCAATGGCAAGGAAACCTGGGGAACACCTTGGAGTGTAAAACACCATCTCTCTCCACCCCATAGCCAATTTGGAGGCCTAATGCAGTGTAGTTTTCTACAACTACTAAACGAGAGTCTGAAGACCGAAGCAATGGCAAGGAAACCTGGGGAACACCTTGGAGTGTAACACACCATCTCTCTCCACCCGATACCCATTTTGTAGGCCTAATGCAGTGCAGTTTTCTACAACTACTAAACGAGAGTCGGAAGATCGAAGCAATGGCGAGGAAACCTGGAGAACACCTTGGAGTGTAACACACCATCTCTCTCCGCCCCATACCCATTTTGTAGGCCTAATGCAGTGTAGTTTTCTACAACTACTAAACGAGAGTCGGAAGACCGAAGCAATGGCAAGGAAACCTGGGGAACACCTTGGAGTGTAACACACCATCTCTCTCCACCCCATAGCCAATTTGGAGGCCTAATGCAGTGTAGTTTCCAACAACTACTAAACGAGAGCATTAAGATCGAAGCTCTGGAAAGGCAACCTGGAGAACACCTTGGAGTGGAACACACCATCTCTCTCCACCCGATACCCATTTTGTAGGCCTAATGCAGTGTAGTTTTCTACAACTACTAAACGAGAGTCGGAAGATCGAAGCAATGGCGAGGAAACCTGGAGAACACCTTGGAGTGTAACACACCATCTCTCTCCACCCCATACCCATTTTGTAGGCCTAATGCAGTGTAGTTTTCTACAACTACTAAACGAGAGTCGGAAGACCGAAGCAATGGCAAGGAAACCTGGGGAACACCTTGGAGTGTAAAACACCATCTCTCTCCACCCCATAGCCAATTTGGATGCCTAATGCAGTGTAGTTTCCAACAACTACTAAACGAGAGCATTAAGATCGAAGCTCTGGAAAGGCAACCTGGAGAACACCTTGGAGTGGAACACACCATCTCTCTCCACCCTATACCCATTTTGTAGGCCTAATGCAGTGTAGTTTTCTACAACTACTAAACGAGAGTCTGAAGACCGAAGCAATGGCAAGGAAACCTGGGGAACACCTTGGAGTGTAACACACCATCTCTCTCCACCCGATACCCATTTTGTAGGCCTAATGCAGTGCAGTTTTCTACAACTACTAAACGAGAGTCGGAAGATCGAAGCAATGGCGAGGAAACCTGGAGAACACCTTGGAGTGTAACACACCATCTCTCTCCGCCCCATACCCATTTTGTAGGCCTAATGCAGTGTAGTTTTCTACAACTACTAAATGAGAGTCTGAAGACCGAAGCAATGGCAAGGAAACCTGGGGAACACTTTGGAGTGTAACACACCATCTCTCTCCACCCCATAGCCAATTTGGAGGCCTAATGCAGTGTAGTTTCCAACAACTACTAAACGAGAGCATTAAGATCGAAGCTCTGGAAAGGCAACCTGGAGAACACCTTGGAGTGGAACACACCATCTCTCTCCACCCGATACCCATTTTGTAGGCCTAATGCAGTGTAGTTTTCTACAACTACTAAACGAGAGTCGGAAGATCGAAGCAATGGCGAGGAAACCTGGAGAACACCTTGGAGTGTAACACACCATCTCTCTCCACCCCATACCCATTTTGTAGGCCTAATGCAGTGTAGTTTTCTACAACTACTAAACGAGAGTCGGAAGACCGAAGCAATGGCAAGGAAACCTGGGGAACACCTTGGAGTGTAAAACACCATCTCTCTCCACCCCATAGTCAATTTGGAGGCCTAATGCAGTGTAGTTTCCAACAACTACTAAACGAGAGCATTAAGATCGAAGCTCTGGAAAGGCAACCTGGAGAACACCTTGGAGTGGAACACACCATCTCTCTCCACCCTATACCCATTTTGTAGGCCTAATGCAGTGTAGTTTTCTACAACTACTAAACGAGAGTCTGAAGACCGAAGCAATGGCAAGGAAACCTGGGGAACACCTTGGAGTGTAACACACCATCTCTCTCCACCCGATACCCATTTTGTAGGCCTAATGCAGTGCAGTTTTCTACAACTACTAAACGAGAGTCGGAAGATCGAAGCAATGGCGAGGAAACCTGGAGAACACCTTGGAGTGTAACACACCATCTCTCTCCGCCCCATACCCATTTTGTAGGCCTAATGCAGTGTAGTTTTCTACAACTACTAAACGAGAGTCTGAAGACCGAAGCAATGGCAAGGAAACCTGGGGAACACCTTGGAGTGTAACACACTATCTCTCTCCACCCCATAGCCAATTTGGAGGCCTAATGCAGTGTAGTTTCCAACAACTACTAAACGAGAGCATTAAGATCGAAGCTCTGGAAAGGCAACCTGGAGAACACCTTGGAGTGGAACACACCATCTCTCTCCACCCTATACCCATTTTGTAGGCCTAATGCAGTGTAGTTTTCTACAACTACTAAACGAGAGTCTGAAGACCGAAGCAATGGCAAGGAAACCTGGGGAACACCTTGGAGTGTAACACACCATCTCTCTCCACCCGATACCCATTTTGTAGGCCTAATGCAGTGTAGTTTTCTACAACTACTAAACGAGAGTCTGAAGACCGAAGCAATGGCAAGGAAACCTGGGGAACACCTTGGAGTGTAACACACCATCTCTCTCCACCCGATACCCATTTTGTAGGCCTAATGCAGTGTAGTTTTCTACAACTACTAAACGAGAGTCTGAAGACCGAAGCAATGGCAAGGAAACCTGGGGAACACCTTGGAGTGTAACACACCATCTCTCTCCACCCGATACCCATTTTGTAGGCCTAATGCAGTGTAGTTTTCTACAACTACTAAACGAGAGTCGGAAGATCGAAGCAATGGCGAGGAAACCTGGAGAACACCTTGGAGTGTAACACACCATCTCTCTCCGCCCCATACCCATTTTGTAGGCCTAATGCAGTGTAGTTTTCTACAACTACTAAACGAGAGTCGGAAGACCGAAGCAATGGCAAGGAAACCTGGGGAACACCTTGGAGTGTAACACACCATCTCTCTCCACCCCATAGCCAATTTGGAGGCCTAATGCAGTGTAGTTTCCAACAACTACTAAACGAGAGCATTAAGATCGAAGCTCTGGAAAGGCAACCTGGAGAACACCTTGGAGTGGAACACACCATCTCTCTCCACCCGATACCCATTTTGTAGGCCTAATGCAGTGTAGTTTTCTACAACTACTAAACGAGAGTCGGAAGATCGAAGCAATGGTGAGGAAACCTGGAGAACACCTTGGAGTGTAACACACCATCTCTCTCCACCCCATACCCATTTTGTAGGCCTAATGCAGTGTAGTTTTCTACAACTACTAAACGAGAGTCGGAAGACCGAAGCAATGGCAAGGAAACCTGGGGAACACCTTGGAGTGTAAAACACCATCTCTCTCCACCCCATAGCCAATTTGGAGGCCTAATGCAGTGTAGTTTCCAACAACTACTAAACGAGAGCATTAAGATCGAAGCTCTGGAAAGGCAACCTGGAGAACACCTTGGAGTGGAACACACCATCTCTCTCCACCCTATATCCATTTTGTAGGCCTAATGCAGTGTAGTTTTCTACAACTACTAAACGAGAGTCTGAAGACCGAAGCAATGGCAAGGAAACCTGGGGAACACCTTGGAGTGTAAAACACCATCTCTCTCCACCCCATAGCCAATTTGGATGCCTAATGCAGTGTAGTTTCCAACAACTACTAAACGAGAGCATTAAGATCGAAGCTCTGGAAAGGCAACCTGGGGAACACCTTGGAGTGTAACACACCATCTCTCTCCACCCGATACCCATTTTGTAGGCCTAATGCAGTGTAGTTTTCTACAACTACTAAACGAGAGTCTGAAGACCGAAGCAATGGCAAGGAAACCTGGGGAACACCTTGGAGTGTAACACACCATCTCTCTCCACCCGATACCCATTTTGTAGGCCTAATGCAGTGTAGTTTTCTACAACTACTAAACGAGAGTCTGAAGACCGAAGCAATGGCAAGGAAACCTGGGGAACACCTTGGAGTGTAACACACCATCTCTCTCCACCCGATACCCATTTTGTAGGCCTAATGCAGTGTAGTTTTCTACAACTACTAAACGAGAGTCGGAAGATCGAAGCAATGGCGAGTAAACCTGGAGAACACCTTGGAGTGTAACACACCATCTCTCTCCACCCCATACCCATTTTGTAGGCCTAATGCAGTGTAGTTTTCTACAACTACTAAACGAGAGTCGGAAGACCGAAGCAATGGCAAGGAAACCTGGGGAACACCTTGGAGTGTAACACACCATCTCTCTCCACCCCATAGCCAATTTGGAGGCCTAATGCAGTGTAGTCTCCAACAACTACTAAACGAGAGCATTAAGATCGAAGCTCTGGAAAGGCAACCTGGAGAACACCTTGGAGTGGAACACACCATCTCTCTCCACCCTATACCCATTTTGTAGGCCTAATGCAGTGTAGTTTTCTACAACTACTAAACGATAGTCTGAAGACCGAAGCAATGGCAAGGAAACCTGGGGAACACCTTGGAGTGTAACACACCATCTCTCTCCACCCGATACCCATTTTGTAGGCCTAATGCAGTGTAGTTTTCTACAACTACTAAACGAGAGTCTGAAGACCGAAGCAATGGCAAGGAAACCTGGGGAACACCTTGGAGTGTAACACACCATCTCTCTCCACCCGATACCCATTTTGTAGGCCTAATGCAGTGTAGTTTTCTACAACTACTAAACGAGAGTCTGAAGACCGAAGCAATGGCAAGGAAACCTGGGGAATACCTTGGAGTGTAACACACCATCTCTCTCCACCCGATACCCATTTTGTAGGCCTAATGCAGTGTAGTTTTCTACAACTACTAAACGAGAGTCTGAAGACCGAAGCAATGGCAAGGAAACCTGGGGAACACCTTGGAGTGTAACACACCATCTCTCTCCACCCGATACCCATTTTGTAGGCCTAATGCAGTGTAGTTTTCTACAACTACTAAACGAGAGTCGGAAGATCGAAGCAATGGCGAGGAAACCTGGGGAACACCTTGGAGTGTAACACACCATCTCTCTCCACCCCATACCCATTTTGTAGGCCTAATGCAGTGTAGTTTTCTACAACTACTAAACGAGAGTCGGAAGACCGAAGCAATGGCAAGGAAACCTGGGGAACACCTTGGAGTGTAACACACCATCTCTCTCCACCCCATACCCAATTTGTAGGCCTAATGCAACCTACTTTCCGACAACTACTAAACGAGAGCATGAAGATCGAAGCTCAGGAAAGGCAACCTGGGGAACACCTTGGAGTGTAACACACCCTCTCTCTACACCACGGAAGGGCTGATTCTTAGGAAGGAAGGCTGTCGGAAAGAAGCAGGGCGCGTCCGAGGGTGATTATTTTCTTATTAGGTATATACTCACCCTCGGACGCGCCCTGCTTCTTTATTTGTAATGAATGTTTATTTGCAATGTGGTTTTGACTTACTCTATTTTTGGGGTAAATAATGATTTTATTATTTTCATTGTTTTGTATCTTCTTGGCAATAATATAAAGAAGACGCGACAGGACAACACTCGGTGGATGCCATATCTGTGTTTTAAATTGAAAAAAACTTTCAGTTAACTACTTGCAGGAGAAAGTTATTGTAGCTGGTGGCTATTTTTAGTACTGTACCAGATTTTTGTTGTATGTGTTTGTTTTTAATGTTAAAATGTCTGCATTTGATATCTCTCCAGTATTTTCTTTTTTATAAGCAAAATACTTATTTTTATATTTTCTGATGTTGGTTCAAGGGGTACACGGGCAGCAGTAGACAGGTCAGTGGAGGCCTAGTGGAAGGAGGGACCGCAGACAGGCTTCGAAGGCCTAACATAATAAATTGGGCTGGCTGTAGGCAATTTTAAATTGGTTCCAGGGGAACACGGGCAGCAGTGGCCTGGTCAGTGTAGTAGTAGTGGAAAGAATGGGCCGCAGACAGGCTTCGAAGGCCTAACATAACAAAAATTGGGCTGTAGGCAATTTAAAATTGGTCCCAGGGGAACACGGGCAGCAGTAGACAGGTCAGTGGAGGCCTAGTGGAAGGAGGGACCGCAGACAGGCTTCAAAGCCCTAACATAATAAATTGGGCTGGCTGTAGGCAATCTAAAATTGGTTCCAGGGGAACACGGGCGGCAGTAGACAGGTCAGTGGAGGCCTAGTGGAAGGAGGGACCGCAGACAGGCTTCGAAGCCCTAACATAATAAATTGGGCTGGCTGTAGGCAATTTAAAATTGGTTCCAGGGGAACACGGGCAGCAGTGGCCTGGTCAGTGTAGTAGTAGTGGAAAGAACGGGCCGCAGACAGGCTTCGAAGGCCTAACATAACAAAAATTGGGATGTAGGCAATTTACAATTGGTTCCAGGGGAACACGGACAGCAGTAGACAGGTCAGTGGAGGCCTAGTGGAAGGAGGGACCGCAGACAGGCTTCGAAGGCCTAACATAAGAAAAATGTCAATACAATGGTATTGACAGTGCCAGGCATTGAAGGATGTCAGCGCATAGACTAAACATTGGTGGAGCTGTGAGAGAAAATTTTGCAAGTGGTAGAGCACTGTTTGAGCTGGGGGGGGGGACTGTCTTGTGGCCGGCGGTACAGGCCCAGGGCCCCTCATATTACAACGGTGTGTCTGACGTTGGGTGCGCACCACCACCGCCAGACACTTTATTGTACTATGAGGGACCTAGTGGCAGTGCCGTCGACCAAAAGCGGGCACACCCACCTCTTCAGATAAACAGTACTCTCACGGGTGCTGGCGCCAAGTGGCGATACCACGGCCCCGTGTGGGGACTTTGGCCATTTAGGGAGGTGTTAACATGTCGGATGCTGGACAATCAGGTGCTGCAAATTACGAGATTGGAAAAGTCGTTCAGAATAGTCCACAGGCAAAACCTTTGCATAGGAAAGCTAGGTGTCAGCCGGGCAAGGTGGGGCAAAAGATTTCGAAATCCAGTTGTGGTTCATTTTAATGAAGGTTAGATCATCTACATTTTGGGTAGCCAGACGAGTCCTTTTTTCTGTTAGTATTGAACCTGCAGCACTGAATACTCTTTCTGATAGGACACTAGCTGCCGGGCAAGCAAGCTCCTGCAATGCATATTCTGCCAATTCTGGCCAGGTGTCTAATTTTGATGCCCACTAATCAAATGGGAATGACGGTTAAGGGAGAACGTCGATAAGGGATGAAAAATAGTTAGCAACCATACTGGACAAATGTTGTCTCCTGTCACTTTGAATTGATGCTGCAGTACCTGTCCTGTCTGCGGTCATAGCAAAATCACTCCACAACCTGGTCAGAAAACCCCTCTGGCCAATGCCACTTCTGATTTCTGCCCCTCTAACACCTCTGGTCTGCTGGCCCCTGCAGCTCGTGTTAGAACGATCACGGGCGCTGTGTGCAGGGAATGCCAGAAGCAAACGGTCAACAAGAGTTGATTGTTTGGTTGCTAATATTAGTTCCAAGTTCTCATGTGGCATTATATTTTGCAATTTGCCTTTATAGCGAGGATCAAGGAGGCAGGCCAACTAGTAATCGTCATCGTTCATCATTTTTGTTATGCGTGTGTCCCTTTTGAGGATACGTAAGGCATAATCCGCCATGTGGGCCAAAGTTCCAGTTCTCAAATCTGTGGTTGTGCTTGGTTGAGGGGCAGTTTCAGGCAAATCCACGTCACTTGTGTCCCTCCAAAAACCAGAACCCGGCCTTGCCGCGCCAACAATTTCCACTGGCCCCGGAAAAGCTTCCTCATTAAAAATATAATCATCCCCATCATCCTCCTCATCCTCCTCCTCCTCTTCGCCCGCTACCTCGTCCTGTACACTGCCCTGGCCAGACAATGGCTGACTGTCATCAAGGCTTTCCTCTTCCTCAGCTGCAGACGCCTGATCCTTTATGTGCGTCAAACTTTGCATCAGCAGACGCATTAGGGGGATGCTCATGCTTATTATGGCGTTGTCTGCACTAACCAGCCATGTGCATTCCTCAAAACACTGAAGGACTTGACACATGTCTTGAATCTTCGACCACTGCACACCTGACAACTCCATGTCTGCCATCCTACTGCCTGCCCGTGTATGTGTATCCTCCCACAAAAACATAACAGCCCGCCTCTGTTCACACAGTCTCTGAAGCATGTGCAGTGTTGAGTTCCACCTTGTTGCAACGTCTATGATTAGGCGATGCTGGGGAAGGTTCAAAGAACGCTGATAGGTCTGCATACGGCTGGAGTGTACGGGCGAACGGCGGATATGTGAGCAAAGCCCACGCACTTTGAGGACCAGGTCGGATAACCCCGGATAACTTTTCAGGAAGCACTGCACCACTAGGTTTAAGGTGTGAGCCAGGCAAGGAATGTGTTTCAGTTGGGAAAGGGAGATGGCAGCCATGAAATTCCTTCCGTTATCACTCACTACCTTGCCTGCCTCAAGATCTACAGTGCCCAGCCACGACTGCGTTTCTTTCTGCAAGAACTCGGACAGAACTTCAGCGGTGTGTCTGTTGTCGCCCAAACACTTCATAGCCAATACAGCCTGCTGACGTTTGCCAGTAGCTGCCCCATAATGGGAGACCTGGTGTGCAACAGTGGCAGCTGCGGATGGAGTGGTTGTGCGACTGCGGTCTGTGGACGAGGTCTCGCTTCTGCAGGAGGACGAGGAGGAGGAGGAGGGGGTGCGAACGGCTACAGCCAACTGTTTCCTAGACCGTGGGCTAGGCAGAACTGTCCCAAACTTGCTGTCCCCTGTGGACCCTGCATCCACCACATTTACCCAGTGTGCCGTGATGGACACGTAACAT
Organism: Ranitomeya imitator; assembly: GCF_032444005.1. Taxonomy (NCBI): domain Eukaryota; kingdom Metazoa; phylum Chordata; class Amphibia; order Anura; family Dendrobatidae; genus Ranitomeya; species Ranitomeya imitator. Next base: position 209,071,986 of record NC_091287.1, on the reverse strand, counting down.
CCCTGGCCATGCCTACTGGTCCATGCATCTGTTGTCAGGTGCACCTTTGTGCTCACAGATTGCCTGAGTGCATGGACGATGCGCTCTTTAACATGCTGGTGGAGGGCTGGGATGGCTTTTCTGGAAAAAAAGTGTCGACTGGGTAGCTCGTAGCGTGGTACAGCGTAGTCCATCAGGGCTTTGAAAGCTTCGCTTTCAACTAACCGGTAGGGCATCATCTCTAACGAGATTAGCCTAGCTATGTGGGCGTTCAAACCCTGTGTACGCAGATGCGAGGCTAAGTACTTCCTTTTTCTAACCATAGTCTCATGTAGGGTGAGCTGGACTGGAGAGCTGGAGATCGTGGAACTAGCGGGGGTGCCGGTGGACATGGCAGACTGAGAGACGGTGGGAGATGGTATTGTTGCCGCCGGTGCCCTAGATGCAGTGTTTCCTACTACGAAACTGGTGATTCCCTGACCCTGACTTCTTTGGCCTGGCAAAGAAACCTGCACAGATACTGCAGGTGGTGCAGAAAATGGTGGCCCTACACTGCCGGAAAGGATGTTGCGTTGATGACTAGCTTCATTGGCCGAGGGTGCTACAACCTTAAGGGACGTTTGGTAGTTAGTCCAAGCTTGCAAATGCATGGTGGTTAAATGTCTATGCATGCAACTTGTATTGAGACTTTTCAGATTCTGCCCTCTGCTTAAGGTAGTTGAACATTTTTGACAGATGACTTTGCGCTGATCAATTGGATGTTGTTTAAAAAAATGCCAGACTGCACTCTTTCTAGCATCGGATACCTTTTCAGGCATTGCAGACTGAGCTTTAACCGGATGGCCACGCTGTCCTCCAACAGGTTTTGACTTTGCCACGCGTTTTGGGCAAGATACGGGCCCGGCAGATGGAACCTGTTGCGATGTTGATGCCTGCTGCGGCCCCTCCTCCTCCGCTTCAGAACTGCTGCCGCCTGCACCCTGTTCCCCCAATGGCTGCCAATCGGGGTCAAGAACTGGGTCATCTATTACCTCTTCTTGTAGCTCGTGTGCAACTTTGTCTGTGTCACCGTGTCGGTCGGTGGTATAGCGTACGTGATGGGGCAACATAGTCTCATCAGGGTCTGATTCTTGATCAGCACCCTGCGAGGGCAATGTTGTGGTCTGAGTCAAAGGACCAGCATAGTAGTCTGTGGCTGTGCATCAGTGCACTCCATGTCAGATTCAACTTGTAATGGGCATGGACTGTTAACTGCTTCACTTTCTAAGCCAGGGACGGTATGTGTAAAGAGCTCCATGGAGTAACCCGTTGTGTCGCCTGCTGCATTCTTCTCTGTTGTTGTTTTTGCTGAAGAGGACAAGGAAGCGACTTGTCCCTGACCGTGAACATCCACTAACGATGCGCTGCTTTTACTTTTACCAGTTTCACGAGAGGAGGCAAAAGAGCTAGAGGCTGAGTCAGCAAGATAAGCCAAAACTTGCTCTTGCTGCTCCGGCTTTAAAAGCGGTTTTCCTACTCCCAGAAAAGGGAGCGTTCGAGGCCTTGTGTAGCCAGACGACGAACCTGGCTCCACAGCTCCAGACTTAGGTGCAATATTTTTTTTCCCACGACCACCTGATGCTCCACCACTACCACTACCCTCATTAACAGCTGACAATGAACGCCCCCGGCCACGACCTCTTCCACCAGACTTCCTCATTGTTTTAAAAACGTTACCAAACTAACGGTATTTGTTGCTGTCACACAACTTACACGGTGAGCTATAACTTCAGTATGATTTAGCTACCCCTTTACAGGTGGGTGAGACCACAACGAAAATCAGGCACAATGTTACACACTCTGTTGTTGGTGGCAACAAATGAGAGAGATGCCACACACGCAGGACTGTCACTGAAGCGCAAATGTAAATATTAATCTCCCACTGATTTGTGTTTGTTTTTTTAAAAGGGAGACTTTAGAAAAAAAAAATAATAAAAAAAAATGATTTTTTAAGAAAGAATTTATAAACCAAATAAAATGAAATGATTGTTTCAGGGAGAATTTAGAAAACAAATAAAAAAAAAATAGGCTTTCTATGGCCCACTGAGTGAGAGAGGACGCACACAGGAGTCAGGAGTGGCACACAAGCCCAGAGGCCAATATTTATCTCCCACTGATTGATTTAGTGATTTTTTCAGGTAGATTTTGGAACCCAAATCAAGCAAAAAAATTAATAGGCTTTCTATGGCCTACAATTGGAGAGAGAGAGAGAGATGGCACACCCAGGAGTCAAGACTGGCACACAAGCAGAAAGGGCAATATTAATCTCCCACTGATTTGATTTTTTTTTTTTTTTCAGGGAGACTTTAGAAAAAAAGAAAAAAAAAAGATTTTTTCAGGAATAATTTAGAAACCAAATAAAATAAAATGATTTTTTCAGGGAGAATTTAGAAAACAAATAAATCAAAAAATAGGCTTTCTAGGGCCCACTGAGTGAGAGAGGACGGACACAGGAGTCAGGAGTGGCACACAAGCCCAGTGGCCAATATTTATCTCCCACTGATTTAGTGATTTTTTCAGGTAGATTTTGGAACCCAAATCAAGCAAAAAAATAAATAGGCTTTCTATGGCCCACAATTGGAGAGAGAGAGAGAGAGATGGCACACCCAGGAGTCAAGACTGGCACACAAGCAGAAAGGGCAATATTAATCTCCCACTGATTTGATTTTTTTTTTTTTTTCAGGGAGACTTTAGAAAAAAAAATACAAAACAAAGAATTTTTCAGGAAGAATTTAGAAACAAAATAAAATAAAATGATTGTTTCAGGGAGAATTTAGAAAACAAATAAAAAAAAAATAGGCTTTGTAGGGCCCACTGAGTGAGAGAGGACGCACACAGGAGTCAGGAGTGGCACACAAGCCCAGAGGCCAATATTTATCTCCCACTGATTGATTTAGTGATTTTTTCAGGTAGATTTTGGAACCCAAATCAAGCAAAAAAATTAATAGGCTTTCTATGGCCCACAATTGGAGAGAGAGAGATGGCACACCCAGGAGTCAAGACTGGCACACAAGCAGAAAGGGCAATATTAATCTCCCACTGATTTGATTTTTTTTTTTTTTCAGGGAGACTTTAGAAAAAAAAAATACAAAAAAAAGAATTTTTCAGGAAGAATTTAGAAACAAAATAAAAAAAAATGATTGTTTCAGGGAGAATTTAGAAAACAAATAAAAAAAAATAGGCTTTGTAGGGCCCACTGAGTGAGAGAGGACGGACACAGGAGTCAGGAGTGGCACACAAGCCCAGTGGCCAATATTTATCTCCCACTGATTGATTTAGTGATTTTTTCAGGTAGATTTTGGAACCCAAATCAAGCAAAAAAATTAATAGGCTTTCTATGGCCAGCAATTGGAGAGAGAGAGAGAGATGGCACACCCAGGAGTCAAGACTGGCACACAAGCAGAAAGGGCAATATTAATCTCCCACTGATTTGATTTTTTTTTTTTTTCAGGGAGACTTTAGAAAAAAAAAATACAAAAAAAAGAATTTTTCAGGAAGAATTTAGAAACAAAATAAAATAAAATGATTGTTTCAGGGAGAATTTAGAAAACAAATAAAAAAAAAATAGGCTTTGTAGGGCCCACTGAGTGAGAGAGGACGCACACAGGAGTCAGGAGTGGCACACAAGCCCAGAGGCCAATATTTATCTCCCACTGATTGATTTAGTGATTTTTTCAGGTAGATTTTGGAACCCAAATCAAGCAAAAAAATTAATAGGCTTTCTATGGCCCACAATTGGAGAGAGAGAGATGGCACACCCAGGAGTCAAGACTGGCACACAAGCAGAAAGGGCAATATTAATCTCCCACTGATTTGATTTTTTTTTTTTTTTTCAGGGAGACTTTAGAAAAAAAAAATACAAAAAAAAATGATTTTTTCAGGAATAATTTAGAAACCAAATAAAATAAAATGATTTTTTCAGGGAGAATTTAGAAAACAAATAAAACAAAAAATAGGCTTTCTAGGGCCCACTGAGTGAGAGATGACGCACACAGGAGTCAGGAGTGGCACACAAGCCCAGAGGCCAATATTTATCTCCCACTGATTGATTTATTGATTTTTTCAGGTAGAATTTAGAACCCAAATCAACCAAAAAAATAAATAGGCTTTCTATGGCCCACTATTTGTGAGAGAGATGGCACGCTCAGGACTGGCACACAAGCCCAGAGGCCAATATTAATCTCCCACTTTTTTTTTTTTTCCAGGGAAAATTTATAAACCCAATAAAAAAAATAATAAATAGGCTTTCTATGGCCCACTATCTGAGAGAGAGAGATGGCACTCTTAGGACTGGCACACAAGCCCAAAGGCCAATATTAATCTCCCACTGATTGATTTATTGATTTTTTCAGGTAGAATTTAGAACCCAAATCAAGGAAAAAAATTAATAGGCTTTCTATGGCCCACTGAGTGAGAGATGGCACACACAGGAGTCAGGAGTGGCACACAAGCCCTGAGGCCAATATTTTTCTCCCACTGATTGATGTTGTGATTTTTTCAGGTAGATTTTGGAACCCAAATCAAGCAAAAAAATAAATAGGCTTTCTATGGCCCACTGAGTGAGAGATGACACAGACAGGGATGGCACTCTAGCAGAAATGTCAATCTTAATCTCCCACAAAAAAAAAAAAAAAAGGAACTGTCCTTCAATTACTATCTCCCTGCAGTAATCTCAGCCAGGTATGGCAGGCAGCAATAAGGAGTGGACTGATGCACAAATTAAATAAAAAGTGTGGACAAACAAACAAGATAGCTGTGCAGAAAGGAAGGAACAACAGGATTTGTGCTTTGAAAAAAGCAGTTGGTTTGCACAGCGGCGTACACACAGCAATGCAGCTATCAGGGAGCCTTCTAGGGCAGCCCAATGAGCTACAGCGCTGAGGGGGAAAAAAAAAAAATGTAGCTTCCACTGTCCCTGCACACCGAAGGTGGTGTTGGGCAGTGGAAATTGCTACAGCACAAGCGGTTTGGTGGTTAATGGACCCTGCCTAACGCTATCCCTGCTTCTGACGAAGCGGCAGCAACCTCTCCCTAAGCTCAGATCAGCAGCAGTAACATGGCGGTCGGCGGGAACGCCCCTTTATAGCCCCTGTGACGCCGCGGACAGCAAGCCAATCACTGCAATGCCCTTCTCTAAGATGGTGGGGACCAGGACCTATGTCATCACGCTGCCCACACTCTGCGTTTACCTTCATTGGCTGAGAAATGGCGCTTTTCGCGTCATTGAAACGCGACTTTGGCGCGAAAGTCGCGTACCGCATGGCCGACCCCGCACAGGGGTCGGATCGGGTTTCATGAAACCCGACTTTGTCAAAAGTCGGCGACTTTTGAAAATGTTCGACCCGTTTCGCTCAACCCTACACACCAGTAATCATATAGTAAGTAAATAACTTGGCACTCAACTTGGTGGATAGTGATAATAAAGAAAACAATTTTATTACTTGAGTAGCAGTCCAGCAAAATAAACGTTTCGGTCAAACATTCAGACCTTCTTCAGTAAAACTGCATAAATATATAATAATATAACAGAACATGACAATTATAATGTCGAAAATATTAACAAAAAAAGGAAATCTCATAATGTGGATATGTGATGGATGGGAAGGAAGGGAAGAGAGGTGGGAAAGAGGTAACATTTTTACATACCCGACTGCTGGTGTGTAGGTGTCTATAAGGCACTGATATATGTGGAGAGGCTCCTATGACGAAATTTTTTAGGACCTCTAAGGAAAAGCCAATATCCTAAAATAGCGAAAAGGATATGAGAAAGGATGTGCCATGTATAAAAAGAAGAGGAACATACTTATATACTAACCGAACAGATGAGATAGAAGTATATATTCTCATCCACACTAGGTATGTAGAAGGACTGGCTGAAAATATACAAAGGGATATGAATAATGAGATAGTGGAACTAGACCCCAGAAAGATTAAGAAAAAGGACTCTCACCTATAATAGATGCCTAGAGAAAGGAACACTAGGATAATTCTGGTACATAAGATATTAGGACAAAATCCAATAGATTAACTATAAAATGGAAAAATAAAAAATAAAAAATAAAATAAAAAATAATGCTATAAAGTGGCCATAGGAATGAGGAATTCTAAAAGAATGTTATGATTCTAACCTTGGAGTAAAGTGGTCTGGGCCACAGAGTATAGAATAGGAGCAGCGGTGACCTATATAACAGAAATAATATAAGTATAATAAACTGGGAGTAATCCACACAAAGGAGGGGGTTAACAACGCTCACCTAATGCACAAAGATGTATGGAGAGGGTTCCTTAGAGAACTGGCAGTGCAGGTAGGCTCCTAAATAATGGCAAGATGTCAGGAACGCACCAATAAAGCAAAAGGGGGTAAAATAGATATATCTATATAACTTACCGGTATATGATAGGCAGAGGGAGTACATCAACGCGGTATCCACCGCTGGTTGAATGCTCCATGCCTAAAGAGACCGGCATAAGTAGTGATAGGGCGGGACTATCTGCAGGGCCGAGGACCGGAAGTGCGTCATCCAGGAAGAGGATACGCGTGTGGCCAGCAGGTAGGCACTGAGAATTCTGGGAAGTGTAGTTCAGAAGGCCGGAACAACCGGAAGTGCGTCATAGAGAGTGACGCGAACTAGCAAAACAGAGGGGCGGAACCACCTACGGGGCCAAGAGCCGGAAGTGCATGACCTAGAGGGAGATAGCTAAGATAAAATAGCCAAGCATTGTGGGAAATGTAGTCCAGGGAGCGGCAAAAGCCGGAACAACGTCATGAGGAGTGACCTGAACTATCAAATGCGATACTAGTGTAGCCATAGAGACTGGGGCATAAACCTGATAGCAGAATAGAGGGGGCTATGTGTGCATAGAGCATATGTGGATGTATATATACGGGGTACAAGAAATAAGAGAGTAGCAAGTAAATATAAACATGTGAACATATGTGCAGCCGGGTAGGGAACAAAGGAAGGGAAAAATCCAGGGAGGGGGAGGGAGCAGGCAGTGACTTGCATGATGAGTGTCAGTAAAGGCGACTCTGTAGAGAAAAACAGACATATTAGTATATGACGTATATAAATAAATCACTATATGACCTAATAAATGACATCAATAGGAGATACCTATGGGATATAGACAATCTTAGATAAAAGCCAAGGAGTCATAGTCTCTGTTTAGACCTTTGGGAGCTAAGGTTTGCAGTTCATGAATCCAATATGCCTCCTTCTTTTTCAGGAGGTGGATCCTATTTCCACCCCGTCTTTGTACCGGGATGTGCTCCAAAATCTGGAAGCTAAGTTGTGATATATTGTGGCCCTTGGCAATAAAATGGGATGGAAGTGGCAGTAATAAATTCTGACAACGAATAGTAGATTTATGTTTGGAAATGCGGGATCTAATAGGCTGAGTTGTCTCACCAATGTATAAAAGACCACATGGACATTTGATAGCATAGATTACAAATGACGAATCACAGGTGAAGTAACCTTTGATACTGTACCTCTTACCAGAGTGGGGGTGATGAAAGACGTCTCCCTTAATTACACTATTGCATTGATTGCAGTGTAGGCATGGGAAGGTACCACATCTAGGTTGGTTAAAAAAGCGTTGCGTCTTATCCTTGTTGGTCCCTATGTCAGCTTTGACTAGGGAATCCCGGATGTTTGGGGGACGCTTATAGCATGGCAGGAAGTGTTCCTGGAACTCTGGAATATGTGGATGGGCTGTACGTAGTAGATTCCAATGTCGTCTAATGCTATGATGTAAGATGTGTACATATGGATGGTATATATGCACAAAGGGAACCCTTTTATTGCTAGGGGGACGTGCTGTGGTATGTGAATCAATGGCCTCAGTTAGAAGGTCAGGGGGATAGCCCCTTTCTCTGAATTTGGAATACATTTCTTCTGTCCTGGTTTTGAGGAGGTTAGGATCTGTGACAATCCTTTGTAGCCGTTTGAATTGAGACCGAGGAATGGATTTTTTTGTGGCAATAGGATGTAAACTATGATAGTGTAACAGGCTATTCCTGTCAGTTGGCTTGGTATAGAGGTCGGTCTTAAGGGTGCCTAGTTCATCTCTAAAAACCAAGGTGTCCAAAAAGCTGACTTTTTCTGTACTATTCGTCATAGTAAAAGTAAGTCCTGGCCAAGCCGTATTGAGGGTGTGAAAAAACAAATTCAAGGTCTGTGGCGTGCCAATCCACAGACAAAAAACATCGTCTATATATCGTCTCCAAAAGGGGCAGTAGGCCTGGAACAGAGGATCAGGGTATACAATCTCCTCCTCGAATAGGTCCATGTAGCTGTTGGCATAGGGCGGAGCAACATTTGACCCCATTACGGTACCTTTTGTTTGAAGAAAAAATTGGTCCTCAAACATGAAAAAAATTTTTGTAAGAACTATGGTCAACAGGTCAATGCAAAGATTTATAACGTCAGGGTGAAGAGGCGAATTTGTGAGAAGGTGTCTTACGCTGAGAATCCCTTGTGTATGGGGGATGGAGGTATATAGGTCTTTAACGTCTAAAGAGACTAGTAAAAGGTCAGCTGGAAGTGGGTCTAAGTTCCGTAGTTGGCGTAGGAAATCACCTGTGTCGAGGAGAAATTAAGGCAAATTACGTATAAGTGGGGTCAAATTCTTTTCTAAGAAGATGGCAAGTGGAGAGAGTATGGACTCGGTAGAGGCCACTATCGGGCGGCCCGGAGGGTGTTCAAGATTCTTATGGATCTTGGGCAGTATGTAGAATACTGGAGTGATAGGGAAGTCCTTAGTCAAATACTCCCGTGTCTTGTCGTCAATGACACCCTTTTCAACATAGGGACCGAGAGTATCCCTAATGTGGTTTCTGATCATGGTTGTGGGGTCAGCTGGTAATAGTCTGTAAACAGTGTCGTCATGTAATTGTCGGTAAATCTCTTTTGTATAGTCTGATTTATTCATGACCACTATAGCTCCGCCTTTATCGGCTGGCTTAATAATGATATTTTTGTCGTTACGTAATGACTGTAAGGCTTGGAAGTCGGGGGCACTGAGGTTAGTAGAGGTGTGTAATTTACGTGCCTCAATGTCCTGACGGAGTTTGGAAAAGGACTGTTCGATGAAGCCAATAAAGGCTTCAACAGCATGGGAGGCCCTAGGTGGTCTATATACACTCTTATTGCGTAATCCTAGGCTATGGGAAGAAATCAAGGATCTGGAGGTGTCGGAGGTGGTAGCAGGTAATATCTCAGACGAATCAAAATGTACAAGTAGTCTCAGGCGACGGTAGAAGCGCTGTAAGTCCATGTCCATATTAAACGTGTCGAATTTATATGACGGGCAGAAGGAAAGACCTTTCTGCAGGACGTTGTGTTCCGCGGTACTGAGAGTCCTTGATGAAATGTTTATAACCAATGGTGTTTTACCTGGGACCGGGTCACTCTGTAGAAGTCTCCGTCTCTTCTTTCGTTGGCTCCTCCGTGTCCTCTTCTTTGTGGTTGTCGTCGTCTGCGCTGGCCTAAAAAACTGTTGGATCCACCAGGATTGTCACGTCGGTCTTTCAACATCTTGTTTGCAATAAGATTTTAGCTCGGCCTTGAAGTCAAAAGTTGTATTTACCTGGGTCTCATACCACTCCAGGAACTCTACCTTCTCACCAGCTGACATGTACTCCTCCACATAATATTTTACATCAGGTATGGGACCTACATAATTTTGGTTTTCTCGGGTATTGAAAAAGTGTGGAAAATGTCCTTTACCGCCTGAAAAGCCCATGGCCTGTGGTAATTTACTGAGTTTCATGGGGATAAAATTTGGAGAGTCTATGAACCTTATAGACAAATCGGGTAGCGACACACACAAGAGACGACCACCTTGGGTTATCAACTGTACTTGTAGTTTTTCAGAAATCAGTTCCTTAACAATAAAGTATGCGTCGTATCTTCCACCATTGTGGGCAATAAATGTATGATCTGAAAATTTGCCGCTAGTAAAGAACTGTACAAAGTCATGTGTACAGGTATCACCCTCAAATTCCCAGGAGAGGTGGCCATACAGCGTTGTAGCATAAATGTAATTCGGGATGCGTGCCTGTCTCCTGCATACATTCAAAATCATAAAAGATATAACAATCTGACTCATCCTGTGCTACATACTTCCGCATGTAACAAAGATGGGCATCGAATTTATTTATATGGCTGCGACATACAGGACATCGCAAACCATTACATTTATGCTCTGTTTCGCTATTTCTGGGAACAAAAAGGTTGCATTTATCACAAAATGTTTTAAGTCTGCAGAATGCCGGGTCGCCTAATACCAATTGTTTGTGATAATCTAAGCACACGCTCGAGCGGCAATAAACTCTGCAAACAGGACATCTGGGTTGGTGGTCGGCCCTGCTTTCTACGCAATTCTCTCTCTGACAGGCTTTACAAAAATACTGGCAGGAGTGTTTGTTTTTGTGGTGAAACACTGAATTGCAGAGCTCACAAAAGTAATTAGCCCCGATAAAACCCTTCATATTTTTGATACCGTAGTAGTGATTATCATGGAACAATATGAATACTGTTTTGCCATTAGGTGTATTACCGCTCTGAAAGTAACGCCAATCGCCCTGACTATAGTACAGTACTTTAATGGTGACCCCCAAATATTTTTCAAATGCCGGGATGTCGCTAAAACTCACTAATTGATCATCAGGGATGCCCAGTGCTGTGTGTATGTTTTTAGAGCGGCTCAGTAAAACACCATCAGTGACATCCATGTCGTCCATCAGGGCGCACACACTAGCAGCCAAACACAGATTTGTCGTGTAATTGTTAAAATCATACAGCCATTGTCTCTTTTGTTTAATGATCTGACTGCTAGCTATAGATTTCAAGCGTCTTTTTACACCACCGCGTCGGTTTTTAATGATGGTGACGACTAGCTTTAGCGAATTGGTTGCTATGCATTCATTGTTACTTTGAAGTGCGCTGGCAGCAGCATTTAAAAAAGATTCGGAATTAAAATCTTCACGGGTTTGTTTTGTAGTGAAAATAGGGTCTAAAGTATCGCCGGCATCAAACCTTAACTGTACAAAGTCGCCAGGTTCAATGTCCCTGATGATTCTATCCAGTAATGCCTGAATGCCTTCATGAACAATATTCAAGCCCTCTTCAAATGATCGTACATGCTCCAAATTTACAAATCTAAAATGATCTGTATGTATATGGCCGTTGAAATTGCGGAGGGCCCTTTCATGATGATGGATGTGTTGCAAAAATACTGTATGATCGGGGCGCCGCACATTACCAGCAGCGGCAGCGTCTGAGGCTTGTGAATTTTGTGTAGATGCATGTGCAGCATCTGCAGAGCTGCCTGGGCAATGTGAGTGCTGTTCTGGCTTTTGTGACGACGGCAGGGGTGTCTGTAGAGGCACTGCAGGACATATGCCACCACGACGCCTCCTAGAGCATAGCGCCCGTCTAGCGCTGACCAACAATTTTAGAGCCCTCTTTATAACTCTAGCCCTATTATACCTGGGTAGTGTTAGTTTAGGTGGTTTATGCATGCCGTCGCCGACCATATTTAGTCATAATGGGGTCGCTGTAGTTGTTATCTCGCCATCCAGTAGCAGGCTCCGGAGTGCGTATAGTTCGGACTTATTAGCCTGTGTTGGGCTTTGTGTTGATAATAATTTTTCAAAAGTATCACAAAAAAACATTATTTTGGGGACCCATAGTTTGTAGCGTAAGTAGCGGACGAAGTGTTCCTGAAACACAAGCATTTCAGCGGGGCCCCAGCTGCGGGATTCATGCGGCAGATCTGTAGCTGGCGCATGAAACCTTGGCTTTTTACACACCTTAAGCTCTTTACACACCTTAACATCCGCCGGTAGTGCCCTCTTTGGCCGTTTCTTAACATTAACAGAGTTAGATACACAGACATGAAATGGGCCGCCCAAATTAGAGGCTCCTGAGGGACCGGGCCCAGAGGCATTAGTAGGTACAGTTAGACATGTCGCTTTCGGTTGCATAGTGTGGGGCATACGTATAATGAGCAGTTCTACGGATGATTGCTTACCATCAGCGAGCTGATCAATCTCGCGATCATGCTCTTCACGAGTCATCGTGGCTGTGGCACCCACGGCGCATGATGTGGTTGGTGGCTCTGTAATATGCTTTGTTTTTCGCTAATGTTTTCGGGGTGCCTCGACCACTTCTGGATATAGTAGCGCGGGGTCATTCACACGGTTGGTCGATGGCTGTTCGGTACTTGAATGGAGTATTTCACGATGGTACGCTGGTACAGTGTTTCCTGCGTCCTGCACCACGCAGATCGGTGATAGCGGAGATGTTCTAACAGCTCCATTAGCCGTCTGTATTGCCGTCCACACTGGTGCTGCGCCATTCTCGGTGATCTGTAGCGGCTGTAGAGGTGCTGGAGGTGTTTTTCTCATGACTTTGCGTTTAGCTGCAGGAAAGATTATACATGTGTCAGATATGTGCGAGACCGCCGCAGGTCGCTGCGCGTAGCTGCATGAAAGATTATACATGTGTCAGATATGTGTGGGCCCTGGATCTCAATGGTGAAGCATGTGTATCATTGATTGTACAGAGACTGTGCATGTATACCAAAATATACACTTACGGACTAGCAATGTGTGGTGAATGATTGCCGTGGCGTCTTCTGTAGCTTCTGCGAGGCTCTCCATTAGCTGCGGTATATTCTCTTTTGTGAAAATTCTTCTAGGCTTCAGTTTACAAGCTATAAGGACTTAGTAGAGGCGTGGTGGATTTTCTCAGAGCGGTTGTGCGAAAACTTTTCACACGATTACCTTTTCCTTTCTTGCCCGCCGGTCCGAGCTGTTTTTTAGGGGCTCTAGAAACAGGGCTGTTTCTCGGTGTGGGGGTCTGGTACATCAGTTCCTCAACAGTCATCTGATTGTGTTCCGAGGTGGTTGGTTCTGGAAACATGTCGACATCTGTAAAGAATTAATATATATATTTACACGTCTAAATACTTAAAAGCTATATACACACACACACACATACACGCAGACACACAACGCACCTATGATGTCCTGAGTCAAATCCCACACAGCAGCGTCACCTGCATTAGTGTTACTATACTCAGCTCCAGGTGTATCACACTCCAGAGTAGGCACGCTGAAGCTGTTTAAAAACTCATCGGGAATGTTCCTGATAAAGTCATCTACATCATCGGTAATGTTCCTGGTAAATTCATCTACATTATCGGGGTTGTTCCTGATAAATTCATCTTAAACAAGAAAGAATAAACAATATAAAGATAATATATAAAAACAGTCCTTACTTAGAATGGGACACTAGCAGATACATGTATATAAATCTTGAAACATACCTATTACCGAATCCTCAGCTTGGCTGGAAAAAGCCGAAAAATTTTGGGATTCCATCTAAAATAAATTATCTGTGTAAATTTTTTGTGCAATCTATATTAACCACACACCACCACTTGTCAAACTCATTTATATACCCCAACAAATAAAACTGCGCCCCGTGTATAAATATGCTTATACTAAGCAAATCATGGGTAATACGGCTTTCTATATTAATTATGCGCCACAAATATGGTTTATGCAGTAAAACTATATTATACAGCGCCACAAAATATGCCGCTACTGTATAAATATGACTATAAATATGTCTATGTTAAACAAAACACAGGTAGTAAGTAAGCGCTGCATACGCTAGTTAGGGCGTATTAACAGTTATTAACTACTGTATTACATAAATTATGTTATAATAGCTGCCCGCGGATAAGTCTTTCTATATTAATTATGTACCACAAATATGGTTTATGCAGTAAAACTAAAAATGCAGCTATCCTCCAGTATAACACTAACTTATTAAACAAATAACATCCTTAATTATGGTTTTAGAGATGCATAGTTAAATATAATTAAGCATTTGCGAATAATAAGACAACTGTCTTATATATTTACATTTAGAATAGCTCGGCTTTTAGTCTAGTCTGGCTTCTGGTGGATGTCTGCTGTACTTAGTGGTACAGCCAGCTGTATTTATCCTGAGTGGCAGAAAACAGCTCACCTGTTAACACCCAGAAACACACCCAGTTACGCCCCATCACACGCCTTCTGTTAACACCCAGAACACAACCATACATGCAATTAATGCATGCATTAACTCACGCATGATATAGCCGGATTAAAACAGGAATTTTTATACAGCTGAATTTCTGAAAGAAGCAGCAGGCTGTTGATTAACAAGCCACAATCATTTTAATCAATCATGACGTTTAAATCGTATGATGCCATATTAGAAAAACAATATTTTACAAGCAAGGCACCCGGATCATTCTCGGGTATTGACAAATTATTTAGAGCTGCAAGAGAGCGCGGAATAAAGAAATCTGATGTGATTGCTTGGTTGAATAAGCAAGACACCTACACGCTACACAAGCCTGCTAGAAAACGCTTTTTGACAAATAAAATTTACGTCTCGGCCATTGATGCGCAGTGGCAGGCGGATCTCGTAAGTTTAATTGACTATTCAAGGGAAAATGATAATGTCAAATACATCCTGACGGTGATTGATGTTCTATCGAGATACGCATGGTGCGTGGCCTTGACAAACAAGACAGGCGCTAGTGTCGCCAGATCGTTCGAATTAATATTTCAAAATGATAAGCGCATACCGAAGAAACTGCAGACGGATCGCGGCAAAGAATTTATAAATTCATCACTCAAGCAACTATGTAATATGCACAATATTCATCACTTTTTTACAAACAATGATGTAAAAGCCGCTATGGTCGAGCGTTTTAATCGCACATTAAAAACCCGTATGTGGCGCTATCTTACGCATCATAATACCTTTAGGTATATTGATATTTTACCGGATTTGCTGCATAGCTACAACCATACGTACCACTCAACGATCCGCTGTAGTCCCGCGTCTGTGTCAGAGAGAAACGTGATGCAAATCTGGCGCAATATTTACAGTTCTACTATTACTAATAAACCGATTAAACCGTCTTTAACGGTTGGCTCTCATGTCAAAATATCGTGCTATAAGTCGCCCTTCTGTAAGGGCTATGAGAAGACGTACAGCGAAGAGATTTTTTTAATTACCGCCGTCTCCAATAAATTTCATAAACCCCTTTATAAAATCAGTGATTTAGCCGGGGAGGCTGTAGAGGGGTCATTTTATAAGGAAGAGCTGCAAAAAATACCTATGGATGAGGATCGTGTCTACAGAGTAGAAAAGATTTTGAGAAAAAAACGTGTCAGGGATGTGAGTCACTGCTTTGTCAAATGGCTGGGCTACCCCGAAAAATTCAATAGTTGGATCACGGCCTCGGAGTTGACAGATATATAACAATGGAAGCGGGCTCGTTTTTCGTGACATTACCCAGTAATTCGTCAATTAAAATGTACCCCGAAAACACAATATCGGAGTACAATACCAAGTTAGCGCGGGCCGTTCATCTTTCAGCAGATTATGAGGTGGCGTTAACGGAAATACAGTACCCCCATACGTGGAACACGTTTGATGCTTTTGAAGGGAGCTTCTACGCGGCTAAACACGGCGAACCGTTAGTACAGTATCACATAAAATCAGGATTTTACTCGTCCATTCCTAAGCTAGTTGGCGCGGTCAATGCCCGAATAGAAGCGCTGTATTTATCTACGCCGGCCTACAGAATACGGTATGATGAGCTACGCCGCGAGGTGATCCTGCCCGACCAATCCCCTATACAGTTTGCTCTGGGTACTAAGCTAAAATTTATTTTCGGACTGCAGACCGTCGATGACTCCCCCGTTGCTTTAATGCCGTGGAATCGCCGCTTTTACCCCGATTCAAAGGCTGGTTTTTATTCGCTTTTTGTATACACTGATATAATTCAACATCAACTTGTAGGAGACAGTTACGTTCAACTGCTACGAACCGTAGAAGTTAGCGGCGATGATAATGATATTGTCACGGTGCGCTACTCACGGCCCGATTACATACCGCTGTGCAAGCAACACTTTGACTCCATAAACATTACAGTCATGTCGGACCAGGGCACGCCGGTTAAATTCAGATACGGCAAGTGTATAGTGCGATTACATTTTAGACCTCGCCAGCATTGACACGATAAAATGCTGTCTCAAAGGGTGTATGGAGATCCTGCTGTTTATGCCCGCTACTATACTGCCCAGTCGGGGCACGGGCTAGAGGGATTCCGCGGGAGCGAGTACATGTATGGCTCTGGCCTGGTAGGGCTATTTAAAGGCTTATTTCGTCGCGCCGTGCCACTTTTCAGAAAAGGCTTAGAATTAGTAAAACCACACGTTCGGACGGCTGCCCGGAACATCGCTGCAGATGCCGTGACATCAGCATCGAGTGCCCTTATGAAAAGGATAAATACACCAACCCAGCAAGACGGCTCTGGGATAATCTATGTCGCTAAAAAAGCCCAAAAAAGAAAGAGGCGCGTTTGCCCTCCTTTACCGCCGATGCTCATGAATAAAACTACATCCAAGAGACGCCCCCGTCAGAAACGAGTAAGACGCTCTGCGGACGACATCTTCTAATCAGTTATCATGGCTTTCCTGCATGACGCTTCTGTAGAGTGCGCAAAATCTGAACTGGATATTTTTGCCGTACCACCGACTCAAACAAGTATCGAGAAATCTCTATTTGTAGAAGTACAGCCGGTTGCTGCTCTGTCAGACAATGGACCGTTTTACATATCTGGTAGCGGCGATTATTATTATGATCTGAACAACACGCTGCTGTACATAAGCTGTCGCATCGTGAAGCAGGATAATACGGCCATCGCCGATGGTGCGCGTGTGGCGCTCATAAACTACCCTCTAGCCACTCTTTTTAACCAGGTCGATATTACTCTGGGAGACCGACTTATCTCACAATCGGACAATCTCTACAGCTATAGAGCGTACATAGAGACCATTTTAAATTACAGTTCACAGACGCTGGCATCACAATTTACAGCCGGTTTGTTCTATAAAGACACTGCGGGACATCATAATGACAGGCGCCTGGATGGCGCAAGTGCGGGATTTATCAAAAGAGCCAGTGCCGCTTCTCGCTCAAAACCCATCGACCTTTTGGGGCCCATTTTTGGGGATATATTTAACCAGCCAAAGTTAATATTGAACGGCCTTGACCTTAAGGTTAAGCTGTCAAGAAATAAGGATACTTTCTGCCTCATGTCCGCAGAAGCTGAGCCGCTGAAGGTACAAATTTCGCAGGCGGCTCTCTATGTGAAAAGAGTGCAGGTACTTCCGGCTGTCCGAATCGGCCACAGCCAGGCCCTCCTAGCCGCAACAGCCAAGTACGCTGTTGACCGAACATGCCTGAAAGTGTACAGCGTTGCCGCAGGGACCCGGATCACGAACCACGAGAACCTCTTCCTAGGACAGATACCAAAAACTGTTATATTGGGGTTTGTAGATAATGAGGCCTTCAGCGGTTCTTATACAAAAAACCCGCTGGACTTTCACCACTACCACGTCAACCACGCGGCATTATATCTGGATGGTCAGCAGATACCCGCGAGGCCTTATAATCCTAATTTTAATGATGATTTAGCCATCAGAGAGTATATGGCGCTTGCCCATATATCGGGCAAGCAAAAGGCTGATTGTGCCATGGCGATAGATCGTGAAGAATTTATGGCTGGCTTCACGCTATTTGCTTTTGATTTATCGCCTGATCAAGAGCCTGGAGGCCATTTCTCGCTCATTAAAACAGGTAACCTGCGTGCTGAAGTCCGCTTTGCGCTAGCGACACCCCACACGATAAATATGATTATCTTTGCAGTCAACCACACCATTCTGGAAATTAATAACAGGCGAGAGATCTTGTACGATTTTAATTAAGCAACGATGGACAGTCTGCAGCTTACAGTTGTAGCGCGGTCCGATAATTATACAGACCGCATATTCGCCGGTGTGTTTCCGTGTGATTTGCTTCCGGAAGAAAGAGTGACTCAGAGACCCGCGGCATATATTGTGAATACAGACCCGGCGAATCAAGCTGGACGCCACTGGATATTAATCGTACTCTGCGACGATAAGACGGGCATATTTTTTGACAGTTACGGCTTCCGTGCGGACAATATTATCTTTCCACGCGCTTTTGTGACATTCCAGAACAAGAATTGTTATTCTCATTGTTATCAGAGCGCACAAATTCAAGATTTGTATAGCAGTGTATGCGGTCATTATTGCATATATGTATTATACCATTTAGCGCGAGGCTTTCCATTTAAGAAGGTTTTACAACATTTCACATCTGACTTGCAGAATAATGATCGAATCGTATCAGATTTTGTGACATCAAGATTTTCAGGCTCATCCCTTTGTTCAGCGCGTTGTTATCAGATTCCGCAGAGATGCATTTGTCAGCATTATGCTGTTAGCTAACTTAAAATTTGAGATGCTGTTTTATTGTGAGAAATAAAATCTTTTTACATTTTTACAATATCGTGTCTTTGGTTTTATATTCGTATAAAACACACCGCTTCTTACTTGCGTGTGTTGTAATATGGGCACATTATGAGAAAATCTGTCTTTTCTGTTTGTGAAAAAAAGGTGACCCGCATTTAGTTAATGGTCAGTAGAGACACAAATAACTTTTCTGTTTGTGTAAATAAGGTGACCATCATTTAGTTAATGGTCAGTAGAGACACAAATAACTTTTCTGAGAAAGGTAGAGACACAAATAACTTTTCTGAGAAAGCGAATACAAAAACAATTGACCTAGGTGTTATAAACCACTGACCCGCAGATAACCCTACAGGTACAATACAGGTACAAACAGAAAATCTGTCTTTTCTGTTTGAGTAAATAAGCATTTAGTTAATGGTCAGTAGAGACACAAATAAACAGCTTGGTGTGCTATAAAGCAAAAGTTCTGCACTATATGTGTAAAGCATATTATATATATATATATATATATATATATATATATATATATATATATATATATATATATAAGGACCCCTCACAAATAAACAGCTTGGTGTGTTATAAAACAAAAGTTCTGCACTATATGTGTACACTGTGAATAAAACACAGCTTACAGAATCAAACTCGAACATCTAATATAAATCAAATACGTGAATAATATCAAACTGCAACAAATTAAAATATATCAAACTATATCAAAAGGGGGAAATCAAACAAGGAGGGACAGCTGGATACCAGCCGTCAGACAAGGGGAGGGGAGGGGTTACACACTTTGATACACTTTGATAGGGGGCGGGGCACCTGTCAGATTGAGTTTGACGAATCATCTGGATTATACACTACTAGCATCAATTCAATGTGACAGGAGACAACATTTGTCCAGTATGGTTACTAACTAGTTTTCATCCCTTATCGATGTCCTCCCTCAACCGTCATTCCCATTTGATTACTGGGCATCCAAAATAGA
Organism: Ranitomeya imitator; assembly: GCF_032444005.1. Lineage (NCBI taxonomy): Eukaryota > Metazoa > Chordata > Amphibia > Anura > Dendrobatidae > Ranitomeya > Ranitomeya imitator. Next base: position 209,052,559 of record NC_091287.1, on the reverse strand, counting down.
CACCTGGCCTGAAATGGCACAATATGCATTGCAGGAGCTTGCTTGCCCAGCAGCTAGTGTGCTATCAGAAAGAGTATTCAGTGCTGCTGGTTCAATATTGACCGAAAAAAGGACTCGTCTGGCTACCCAAAATTTTGATGATCTAACCTTCATTAAAATGAACCACTCATGGATTTCTAATTATTTTGCCCCACCTTTCCCAGCTGACACCTAGTTTTCCTATAAAAAGGTCTTGCTTGTGGACTGGTCTTACTGACTGTTCCAATCTCTTAATTTGCAGCTGCTGTTTGTCCAGCATACGACATGTTTATACCACGGGGCCGTGGTCTCGCCACTTGGTGCAAGCACCCATGAGAGTGCCGTTTGTCTGAAGAGGTGGGTGTGCCACTGGGTCCCTCATAGTACAATGAAGTGTCTCTGGCGGTGGTGGCGCGCACCCAACGTCAGACACACCGTTGTAACATGAGGGGCCCTGGGCCTGTACCGCCGGCCACAAGAGAGTGTCTCCCCAAAGCTCAAACAGTGCTCTACCACTTGTAAAATTATCTCTCACAGCTCCACCAATGTTTAGTCTATTTGCTGAAATCTTTCAATGCCTGGCACTGACAATACCAATTTGTTGACATGTATGTTGCTAGTTAAAATAGTCAGGGCCCGTGTCCTATATTTACACCAGTAAATACTTTGCGCCAAATTACTATGTCTGAAAGTCACCAGAGGAGCCCACCCCTGTACCTAAGTATGCCACCCTTTTTTTGTTTTGTTTTGTTGTTTTGCGAGACATTAAGATCTATTTATTTTTTGGGAGTACTAACTGTGTCAGACACTCCTTCCAATTGTCCTCCGCTGACCACACCAATGCTGCCTGTGTACCCCTACCACATAAGCGAAGCTGCATTGAGCCTAATTTATTTATTTTAGGCCTGCTAAGTCTGTCTGCGGTCCCTCCTTCCAATTGTCCTCCGCTGACCACACCAGTGTTGCCTGTGTACCCCACCACATAACCGAAGCTGCATTGAGCCTAATTTATTTATTTTAGGCCTACTAAGTCTGTCTGCGGACCCTCCTTCCAATTGTCCTCCGCTGACCACACCAATGCTGCCTGTGTACCCCTACTGTTATGAACTGGTGGTTTAGGAGCAACATGGGACGAGCTCTGAAGGAGGTGGTACCTGTACTGACCGCAGTCCTTAAGCTCAACACAACACTAGAAGTAGCTGTGGGATGCTCCTGTCACTCCCTAGGCACCTCGTCACAGCCTGAGAATTAACTACCCCTAAAGATAGAAAAAGGAAAACTATCTTGCCTCAGAGAAAATCCCCAAAGGATAGATAGCCCCCCACAAGTAATGACTGTGAGTGGAGAGGGAAAAGACATACACAGAATGAAACCAGGATGTAGCACAGGAGGCCAGTCTAGCTAGATAGATAGGACAGGATAGAATACTGTGCGGTCAGTATTGAAAACTACAAAAATCTCCACACCTGACTAAAGGTGTGGAGGGTAAATCTGCTTCCCAGAGCTTCCAGCTTAACTGAATTAATCCATACTGACAAGCTGGACAAAACATAGAATGCACAGAACGAATAAGTCCACAACATGTGGACATTAAAGAGCAAAGCAAGGACTTAACTTTGCTGAACTGGTCAGGATATCAGGGAAATCCAAGCAAAGATGTGAATCCAACCTGGAACCATTGACAAGTGGCACTGGCTGAAGGAAGAGCCAGGCATAAATAGCCGAGCAGAAAGACAATCAGTGGAAGCAGCTGCAGACTGCTAAATCCAAGGAGCAGCCATTCCACTTAAAACCACCGGAGGGAGCCCAAGAGCAGAACTCACAAAAGTGCCACTTACAACCACCGGAGGGAGCCCAAGAGCGGAATTCACAACAGTACCCCCCCTTGAGGAGGGGTCACCGAACCCTCACCAGAGCCCCCAGGCCGATCAGGACGAGCCAAGTGAAAAGCACGAACCAAATCGGCAGCATGGACATCGGAGGGAACAACCCAAGAATTATCCTCCTGGCCATAACCCTTCCACTTTACAAGATATTGAAGCCTCCGCCTCGAAAAACGAGAATCCAAAATTTTCTCAACCTCATATTCCAACACTCCCTCAACCAACACCGGGGAAGGAGGATCAAGCGAGGGAACAACAGGCACCACATATCTCCGCAACAAAGATTTATGGAAAACATTATGAATGGCAAAAGAGGCTGGAAGAGCCAAACGAAAAGACACCGGATTGATAATATACCAATAAACCGAGGTTTAAACTTAGGGGAAGAAACCTTCATAGGAACATGACGAGAAGACAACCAAACCAAATCCCCCACACGAAGCTGGGGACCAACACACCGACGGTGGTTAGCAAAACGTTGAGCCTTTTCCTGAGACAACGTCAAATTGTCCACCACATGAGTCCAAATCTGCTGCAGCCTGTCCACCACAGAATCCACACCAGGACAATCAGAAGGCTCAACCTGCCCCGAAGAAAAACGAGGATGAAAACCAAAATTACAAAAGAAAGGTGAAACCAAAGTAGTCGAACTAGCCCTATTATTAAGGGCAAACTCGGCCAACGGCAAGAAAGCCACCCAATCATCCTGATCAGCAGACACAAAGCATCTCAAATGGGTTTCCAAGGTCTGATTAGTTCGCTCAGTTTGGCCATTAGTCTGAGGATGAAACGCCGAAGAAAAAGACAAATTAATGCCCATCCTAGCACAAAAGGCCCGCCAAAACCTAGAGACAAACTGAGAACCCCTGTCAGACACAATATTCTCCAGAATGCCATGCAAACGAACCACATGCTGAAAAAACAATGGAACCAAATCTGAGGAGGAAGGCAACTTAGGCAAAGGTACCAGATGGTCCATTTTAGAGAACCGGTCACAAACAACCCAGATAACAGACATCTTCTGGGAAACAGGAAGATCTGAAATAAAATCCATGGAAATATGCGTCCAGGGCCTCTCAGGGACCGGCAAAGACAAAAGCAACCCACTAGCGCAAGAACAGCAAGGGTTGGCCCGGGCGCAAGTCCCACAGGACTGCACAAAAGCACGCACATCGCGCGACAAGGAAGGCCACCAAAAGGACCTAGCAACCAAATCTCTGGTACCAAAAATCCCAGGATGACCAGCCAACACTGAACAATGAACCTCAGAAATTACCTTACTTGTCCATCTATCAGGAACAAACAGCTTCCCCACTGGACAGCTATCAGTCTTATCAGCCTGAAATTCCCGAAGCACCCGCCGCAAATCAGGGGAGATGGCAGAAAGAATCACCCCTTCCTTAAGAATGCCAACCGGCTCAAGGACTCCAGGAGAATCAGGCAAAAAACTCCTAGAGGGGGCATCAGCCTTAACATTCTTAGATCCCGGAAGATACGAGACCACAAAATCAAAACGGGAGAAAAACAGGGACCATCGAGCCTGTCTAGGATTCAGCCGCTTGGCCGACTCGAGGTAAATCAGATTCTTATGATCAGTCAAGACCACAACGCGGTGCTTAGCTCCCTCAAGCCAATGTCGCCACTCCTCAAACGCCCACTTCATCGCCAACAACTCCCGATTGCCGACATCATAATTGCGTTCCGCAGGCGAAAACTTTCTGGGAAAAAAAGCACACGGTTTCATCAAAGAACCATCAGAATCCCTCTGAGACAAAACGGCCCCCGCCCCAATCTCAGAAGCGTCAACCTCAACCTGAAAAGGAAGAGAAACATCTGTCTGACGCAACAGAGGGGCAGAAGTAAATTGGCGTTTAAGCTCCCGAAAGGCCTCAACAGCCGCAGAGGACCAATTCGTCACATCAGCGCCTTTCTTCGTCAAATCAGTAAGGGGCTTAACCACACTGGAAAAGTTGGCAAAGAAACGGCGATAGAAATTAGCAAAGCCCCAAAATTTTTGAAGGCTCTTCACAGATGTGGGTTGAATCCAGTCATGAATAGCTTGGACCTTAACAGGATCCATTTCCATAGACGAGGGAGAAAAAATAAAACCCAAAAAAGAGACCTTCTGAACTCCGAATAGGCACTTAGACCCCTTCACAAACAAAGCATTATCACGAAGGATCTGGAATACCATCCTGACCTGCTTCACATGAGACTCCTAATCATCGAAAAAAATCAAAATATCATCCAAATACACAACCATGAATTTATCAAAATAATTGTGGAAAATATCATGCATGAAAGATTGGAACACAGATGGAGCATTAGAGAGCTCGAATGGCATCACAAGGTATTCAAAATGGCCTTCGGGCGTATTAAATGCAGTTTTCCATTCGTCACCCTGTTTAATACGAACAAGATTATATGCCCTGTTATGACCTGGTGGTCAGGACAATAATGGACCTGGTGGATAAGAGCACACGGAATGACCTGATAGTTACTGATAATATAGGACGAGCTCTGGGACGTGGGAACTCTGCTGACCGCAATCCCTAATCCTCTCAACCACACTAGAAACAGCCGTGGATTGCGCCTAACGCTCCCTATGCAACTCGGCACAGCCTAAGAAACTAGCTAGCCCTGAAGATAGAAAAATAAAGCCTACCTTGCCTCAGAGAAATTCCCCAAAGGAAAAGGCAGCCCCCCACATATAATGACTGTGAGTAAAGATGAAAATACAAACAAAGAGAAGAAATAGATTTAGCAAAGTGAGGCCCGACTTACTGAACAGACCGAGGATAGGAAAGGTTACTTTGCGGTCAGCACAAAAACCTACAAAAAGACCACGCAGAGGGCGTAAAAAGACCCTCCGCACCGACTCACGGTGCGGAGGCGCTCCATCTGCGTCCCAGAGCTTCCAGCAAGCAAGAACAATCGAAATAGCAAGCTGGACAGAAAAATAGCAAACCAGAGAAAAACAAGCAGTCACTTAGCTTCTGCTGGGTAGACAGGTAACAAGAACGATCCAGGAGTGAACTAGACCAATACTGGAACATTGACAGGTGGCCTGGAGCAAAGATCTAAGTGGAGTTAAATAGAGCAGCCAGCTAATGAATTAACCTCGTCAACTGAGGAAGGAAACTCAGAAACACCCACAGCCACCAGAGAAAGTCCATGGACAGAACCAGCCGAAGTACTATTCATGACCACAGGAGGGAGCCTGACAACAGAACTCACAACAGTACCCCCCCTTGAGGAGGGGTCACCGAACCCTCACCAGAGCCCCCAGGCCGACCAGGACGAGCCAAATGAAAGGCACGAACCAAATCAGCAGCATGGACATCAGAGGCAAAAACCCAAGAATTATCCTCCTGGCCCTAACCCTTCCATTTGACAAGGTACTGAAGCCTCTGCCTCGAAAAACGACAATCCAAAATCTTCTCAACCACATACTCCAACTCCCCATCAACCAACACAGGGGCCGGAGGATCAACAAAGGGAACAACGGGCACCACATATTTCCGCAATAAAGATCTATGGAAGACATTATGGATAGCAAAAGAGGCCGGAAGCGCCAATCGAAAAGACACCGGATTAATAATCCCAGAAATCCTATAAGGACCAATAAACCGAGGCTTAAATTTAGGAGAAGAAACCTTCATAGGAACATGACGGGAAGACAACCAGACCAGATCCCCAACCCGAAGCCGGGAACCAGCACACCGACGACGGTTAGCAAAACGTTGAGCCTCCTCCTGAGACAACACCAAATTGTCCACCACATGAGCCCAAATCTGCTGCAACCTGTCAACCACAGAATCCACACCAGGACAGTCAGAAGGCTCAACCTGCCCAGAAGAAAAACGAGGATGAAAACCAAAATTACAAAAGAAAGGCGAAACCAAAGTAGCCGAACAAGCCCGATTATTAAGGGCAAACTGAGCCAATGGCAAGAAGGCCACCCAATCATCCTGATCAGCAGACACAAAGCATCTCATATAAGTCTCCAAAGTCTGATTAGTTCGCTCGGTCTGACCATTTGTCTGAGGATGAAATGCAGAAGAAAAAGACAAATCAATGCCCAGCCTAGCACAAAAGGCCCGCCAAAACCTAGAAACAATCTGGGAACCTCTGTCGGACACAATATTCTCCAGAATACCATGCAAACGAACCACATGCTGAAAAAACAACGGAACCAAATCTGAAGAGGGAGGCAATTTAGGCAAAGGCACCAAATCAACCATCTTAGAGAACCGGTCACAAACAACCCAGATAACCGACATCCTCTGGGAAACAGGAAGATCAGAAATAAAATCCATAGAAATATGCATCCAGGGCCTCTCAGGGACCGACAATGGCAAAAGCAACCCACTAGCACGGGAACAACAAGGCTTGGCATGCGCATAAGTCCCACAGGACTGCACAAAAGAACGCACATCACGTGACAAAGAAGGCCACCAAAAGGACCTACCAACCAAGTCTCTGGTACCAAAAATACCAGGATGACCAGCATACACAGAACAGTGAACCTCAGAAATCACTCTACTAGTCCATCTGTCAGGAACAAACAGTTTCCCCGCTGGACAGTGGTCAGGTCTGTCAGCCTGAAATTCCTGAAGAACCCGTCGTAAATCAGGGGAAATGGCAGAAAGGACCATCCCTTCTTTCCGAATGCCGACCGGTTCAAGGACCTCAGGAGAATCAGGCAAAAAACTCCTAGACAGGGCATCAGCCTTAACATTCTTAGATCCCGGAAGATACGAGACCACAAAATCAAAACGGGAAAAAAACAAGGACCATCGAGCCTGTCTAGGATTCAGCCGTTTGGCAGACTCGAGGTAAATCAGATTCTTATGATCAGTCAAGACCACAATACGGTGCTTAGCTCCCTCAAGCCAATGTCGCCACTCCTCAAACGCCCACTTCATAGCCAACAACTCCAGATTGCCGACATCATAATTGCGTTCAGCAGGCGAAAACTTACGGAAAAAGAAGGCACACGGTTTCATCAAGGAACCAACAGGAACCCTCTGAGACAAAACGGCCCCTGCCCCAATCTCAGAAGCATCAATCTCAACCTGAAACGGAAGAGAAACATCCGGTTGGCGCAACACCGGAGCAGAAGTAAATCGGCGTTTAAGCTCCTGAAAGGCAGAGACAGCCGCAGAGGACCAATTCGCCACATCAGCGCCTTTCTTCGTCAAATCGGTCAAGGGTTTAACCACGCTGGAAAAGTTAGCAATGAAACGGCGATAAAAATTTTCAAAACCCAAAAATTTCTGAAGGCTCTTCACGGATGTGGGCTGAATCCAATCATGAATGGCCTGAACCTTAACCGAGTCCATCTCCATAGATGAGGGAGAAAAAATGAAGCCCAAAAAAGAAACCTTCTGCACCTCAAAGAGACACTTACTTAGACCCCTTCACAAACAAAGCATTGTAACAATAATAACACAACCTATTCTGACGTCTGAATCCTTGTCGTTCCATTCTAGACAGAATCCTATTACACTGCATTGGCTCATGAATCTGCTCTGAGGACAACGCCACAGCGCGCACAGTTCTGCGCTCCCGCAAGCGCCGGTCAATCTGAATGGCCAGAGACATAGAATCACTCAGACCGAAAGGCGTGGGAAACCCCACCATAACATCTTTAACGGATTCAGAAAGACCCTTTCTGAAAATTGCCGCCAAAGCATCATCATTCCATTTAGTCAACACAGACCATTATCTAAATTTCTGACAATACAATTCTGCCGCCTCTTGACCCTGAAACAGGGCCAACAAGGTCTTCTCAGCTTGATCCACAGAATTCGGTTCATCATATGATAATCCTAAAGCCCGAAAAAAGGAGTCTACATTAAGCAAGGCCGGATTCCCAGATTCCAGGGAAAAATGCCCAATCCTGCGGATCGCCACGCAATAGTCTTCTGCTCACGGAGCAGACGCTCAATGGGACAGATGAGGGGGGGATGGTAGGATGGAGCTGCAGGACGGTGAACTAGCAAGCTGGGTGACAGTTAGGAAGCGGGGTAGAGGGAAGAGTGCCAGGGAGGCTAGTCCTGATCTGGAACACCCCAATAAGTTTGCTAAGTTGGCAGATGAGGGGGGTGACAGTACAGGGGTAGCACTGCTGCAGCAAGGCATGTCCTCTGAAAGCCGGGGGAGTGACGGCTCCAGTAAGGAGGGAAATAGGAGAGCAGGGCAGGCCAGACAGGTGCTAGTAGTGGGTGACTCAATTATTAGGGGAACAGATAGGGCAATCTGTCACAAAGACAGGGATCGTCGAATGGTGTGCTGCCTACCTGGCGCTCGAGTCTGACACATCGCTGATCGGGTGGACAGATTACTGGGAGGGGCTGGTGAGGACCCAGCGGTCATGGTGCACATTGGCACAAATGACAAAGTTAGAGGTAGGTGGAAGGTCCTTAAAGATGATTTCAGGGAATTAGGCCGCAAGCTGAAAGCAAGGACCTCTAACGTGGTATTTTCCGAAATACTGCCTGTACCACGTGCCACGCCAGAGAGGCAATGGGAGATTAGGGAGGTTAATAAGTGGCTCAAGAATTGGTGTAGGAAGGAGGGGTTTGGGTTCCTGCGGAACTGGGCCGACTTCTCAGTTGGCTACAGGCTCTACGTTAGGGACGGGCTGCACCTCAATGGGGAAGGTGCAGCTGTGTTGGGGGAGAAAATGGCTAGAAGGTTGGAGGAGTGTTTAAACTAGGAATTGGGGGGGAGGGTATTCAATTTATAGGAGGGGAAGATAGTGCAGATAGAGACCTGGACACAAATAAGGAAGTTGGGGGTGGCGGTGGCATGGGGGGTGGGGTTAGAACAGTTAATAATTTAAGAAAGAATAGAGGTGCAGAGAGATACATAAAATAAGGAAAAATAGTGAAAAACCAGCTCACCTATTAGGCATTTATTGTGGGGAAGCCCGGATACCGTGCAGTCATCACGTGGAACGATAAGGCAAACAGGAAAAAAAATCCAGCTTCCAAAAATATCAAGATTTATTGAGGATAAAATCCAAAGTCCAATGACATGGTTCACAGGAGAATGAGTAGCAGCAGGCTACGCGTTTCGAACAATGAGTTTTTTTTTCAAAAAAAAAGAACTCATTGTTCGAAACGCGTAGCCTGCTGCTACTCATTCTCCTGTGAACCATGTCAATGGACTTTGGATTTTATCCTCAATAAATCTTGATATTTTTGGAAGCTGGATTTTTTTTCCTGTTTGCCTTATAGATACATAAAATGTATGTATACTAATGCCAGAAGCCTCGCCAACAAAATGGACGAATTAGAACTAATGCTGTTGTAGTATAATTATGACATGGTGGGGATATCTGAAACATGGCTGGATAAGAGCAATGACTGGGCTGTTAACTTGCAGGGCTATAGCCTGTTTAGAAATTACCGTACAGATAAGCGAGGGGGAGGGGTGTGTCTCTATGTAAAATCGTCCTTAAAACCCATCCTGCGTGATAATATAGGTGAATTTAATGAAAATGTAGAATCCCTGTGGGTGGAGATAAGGGGAGGGGGAAAAAATAATAAATTACTGATAGGGGTTTGCTATAAATCTCCAAAAATAATGGAAGCAATGGAGAATATCCTCGTAAAGCAAATAGATGAAGCTGCGACTCAAGGAGAAGTCATTATTATGAGGGACTTCAACTACCCTGAAATAGATTGGGGAACAGAAACCTGAAGTTCCAGCAAAGGTAATCAGTTTTTGACAACTATGAGAGACAATTACCTTTCCCAACTGGTTCAGGACCCAACAAGAAGGGGGGCACTGCTAGACCTAATATTAACCAACAGGCCAGACCGCATAGCAAATATAAGGGTTGGGGGTCACTTGGGAAATAGTGATCACAAAATAATAAGTTTTCATGTATCCTTTAATAAGATTTGTAGTAGAGGGCTTACAAGGACACTAAATTTCAGGAGGGCAAATTTCCAACGGATGAGAAATAATCTTGGTGCAATTAACTGGGACGATATCCTGAGACATAAAAATACACAAAGAAAATGGGAGACGTTTATTAGCATCCTGGATAGGACCTGTGCACAGTATATACCCCATGGGAATAAACATACTAGAATTAGGAGGAAACCAATATGGCTAAATAGAGCTGTAAGAGGCGCAATAAGTGACTAAAGGAAAGCATTTGGAGAATTAAAGGAAGTAGGTAGTGAGGAGGCATTAAATAAATGCAAAAAAATAAATAAATTCTGGAAAGAGCAAATCAAGGCAGCAAAGATTGAGACAGAGAGACTCATTGCCAGAGAGAGTAAAAATAATCCTAAAATATTCTTTAGCTACATAAATAGTAAGAAACTAATAAATGATAGTGTTGGCCCCTTTAAAAATAGTCTGGGTGAAATGGTGGATGAGGATGAGGAAAAAGCCAATATACTAAATGACTTTTTTTCATCTGTATTTACACAAGAAAATCCCATGGCAGACAAAATGACTAGTGATAAAAATTCCCAATTAAATGTCACCGGCTTAACCCAGCAGGAAATTCGGCGGTGTCTAAAAATCACTAAAATTGACAAATCTCAGGGCCCGCATGGGATACACCATTGAGTACTGCAGGAATTAAGTACAGTCATTGATAGACCATTATTTTTAATATTTAAAAACTCCATAATAACAGGGTCTGTACCACAGGACTGACGTATAGCAAATGTGGTGCCAATATTCAAAAAGGGGACAAAAACTGAACTCGGAAATTATCGGCCAGTAAGCTTAACCTCTACTGTGGGTAAAATCCTGGAGGGAATTCTAAGGGATGCTATACTGGAGTATCTGAAGAGGAATAACCTCATGACCCAGTATCAGCACGGGTTTACTAGGGACCGTTCATGTCAGACTAATTTGATCAGTTTCTATGAAGAGGTAAGTTTCGGATTGGACCAAGGGAACCCAGTGGATGTAGTGTATATGGACTTTTCAAAAGCTTTTGATACGGTGCCACACAAAAGGTTGATACATAAAATGAGTATAATGGGGATAGGGGAAAATATGTGTAAGTGGGTTGAAAGCTGGCTCAGGGATAGGAAACAAAGGGTGGTTATTAATGGAGCACACTTGGACTGGGTAGCGGTTCGCAGTGGGGTACCACAGGGGTCAGTATTGGGCCCTCTTCTTTTTAACATATTTATTAATGACCTTGTAGGGGGCATTCAGAGTAGAATTTTAATATTTGCAGATGACACTAAACTCTGCAGGGTAATTAATACAGAGGAGGACAATTTTATATTACAGGATGATTTATGTAAACTTGAAGCTTGGGCTGATAAATGGCAAATGAGCTTTAATGGGGATAAATGTAAGGTCATGCACTTGGGTAGAAGTAGTAAGATGTATAATTATGTGCTTAATTCTAAAACTCTGGACAATACCGTCAATGAAAAAGACCTGGGTGTATGGGTGGATGACAAACTCATATTCAGTGGCCAGTGTCAGGCAGCTGCTACTAAGGCAAATAAAATAATGGGATGCATTAAAAGAAGCATAGATGCTCATGAGGAGAACATAATTTTACCTCTATACAAGTCACTAGTTTGACCACACTCAGAATACTGTGCACAGTTCTGGTCTCCGGTGTATATGAAAGACATAGCTGAACGAGAGCGGGTGCAGAGAAGAGCGACCAAGGTCATTAGAGGACTGGGGGGTCTGCAATACCAAGATAGGTTATTACACTTGGGGCTATTTAGTTTGGATAAACGAAGACTAAGGGGTGATCTTATTTTAATGTATAAATATATGAGGGGACAGTACAAAGACCTTTCTGATGATCTTTATAATCATAGACCTGAAACAGGGACAAGGGGGCATCCTCTGCGTTTTTGAGGAAAAAAGGTTTAATCATAATAACAGATGCGGATTCTTTACTGTAAGAGCAGTGAGACTATGGAACTCTCTGCCGTATGATGTTGTAATGAGTGATTCATTACTTAAATTTAAGAGGGGACTGGATACCTTTCTGGAAAAGTATAATGTTACAGGGTATATTCATTAGATTCCTTGATAGGGCGTTGATCCAGGGAACTAGTCTGATTGCCGTATGTGGAGTCAGGAAGGAATTTTTTCCCCAATGTGGAGCTTACTCTTTGCCACATGGGTTTTTTTTGCCTTCCTCTGGATCAACATGTTAGGGCATGTTAGGTTAGGCTATGGGTTGAACTAGATGGACTTATAGTCTTCCTTCAACCTTAATAACTATGTAACTATGTAACTATGTAACAGGGAGATGACGATTTTAACCTGCTGAATGGAATCACCAGAGGATCGAGGTCTCAGAGCAAAAAACAGTTTACAGTTGTTTTTAAAACTCAAAAATTTGGACCTGTCACCAAAAAACAAATCAGGAGTAGGAATCTTCGGCTCTAAAACAGGAATCTGAACAATATAATGAGAAATACACTGTACCCTAGCAGCAAGCTGGTCTACACGAGAAGCTAATTCCTGAACATCCATGCTAGCACAAGACTCCTCAGCCACCCAGAGAAAAAGAGGGAAGAGAAGATAAAGCAGACTGCAGGAAAAAAAATGGCTCAACACCTTTCTTCCCTTCTTCTGAGATGCATTTAACTCATTATTGACCAGTTGTACTGTTATGATCCGGTGACCTTGGAGCCGCATGAATCTTTCTCTGGAGTAGGTGGTAACTGTACTGACCGCAAATCCTGAACTAACACAGCAACTAGAAGTAGCCGTGGGGTGTGCCTAACAAACCCTTGACACCTCGACACAGCCGGAGGACTAAATACCCCTATAGATGGAAATAGGAAATCTACCTTGCCTCAGAGCAGAACCCCAAAGGATAGGCAGCCCCCCACGAATATTGACTGTGAGTAGGAGAGGAAAGACACACGTAGGCAAAAGAGGCCACTCTAGCTAGATAGGAAAGGATAGGACAGAATACTAAGCGGTCAGTATTAAAATCCTTCCAAAAATATCCACAGCAGATAATACAAAAAAATTCCAACATCTTACTAAAGACGTGGAACGTATATCTGCAACTCCTGAGAATCCAACTAGACTGAGAAAATACTGACACAATCTAAGCTGGACAAGAAAAAACAAATGAATAGCACTGAAATATCAAGCACACAGCAAGTGTGCCACAGAAACAAAACCAGACACTTATCTTTGCTGATTTGGCAGCAAGGCAGGAGGAACCAGACAGAGATCCAACACCTCCCAAAAACCATGGACAACTGGCAAGGACTAATGAATCCTGCACACCTAAATACCCCAGTCAGAACTGCAATCAGCAGATACACCTGACCAGGACTGCAACCCAGGAACAACTGCATTACCACATACAACCACCGGAGGAAGCCCAAAAGCAGAATTCACAACAGTTGTCTGCTGCTCCAAGGTGTTCTCCAGGGTGCCTCTCCATAGCTTCTATCTTCATGCTCTTGTTAAGTAGTTGTTGAAACAACACAGCATTAGGCCTACAAGTTGGGTCTGGGTTCTACAAACGGTGTCTTCCGCTCCAAGGTATTCTCCAGGTTGCCTCTCCCTTGCTTCTATCTTCAGGCTCTTCTTAACTAGTTGTTGAAACAACACTGCATTAGGCCTACAAGTTGGGTCTGGGTTCTACAAACGGTGTCTGCCGCTCCAAGGTGTTCTCCAGGTTGCCTCTCCATAGCTTCTATCTTTATGCTCTTGTTAAGCAGATGTTGAAACAACACTGCATTAGGCTTACAAGTTGGGTCTGTGTTCTACAAACGGTGTCTTCCGCTCCAAGGTGTTCTCCAGGGTGCCTCTCCATAGCTTCTATCTTCATGCTCTTGTTAAGTAGTTGTTGAAACAACACTGCATTAGGCCTACAAGTTGGGTCTGGGTTGTAGAGACGGTGTCTGCCACTCCAAGGTGTTCTCCAGGTTGCCTCTCCCTTGCTTCTATCTTCAGGCTCTTCTTAAGTAGTTGTTGAAACAACACTGCACTAGGCCTACAAGTTGGGTCTCGGTTCTACAAACGGTGTCTGCCAGTCCAAGGTGTTCTCCAGGTTGCCTTTCCCTAGCTTCTATCTTCAGGCTCTTGTTAAGTAGTTGTTGAAACAACACTGCATTGGGCCTACAAGTTCGGTCTGGGTTGTAGAGACGGTGTCTGCCGCTCTAAGGTGTTCTCCAGGTTGCCTCTCCCTTGCTTCTATCTTCAGGCTCTTCTTAAGTAGTTGTTGAAACAACACTGCATTAGGCCTACAAGTTGGGTATGGGTTCTACAAACGGTGTCTGCCGCTCCAAGGTGTTCTCCAGGTTGCCTCTCCATAGCTTCTATCTTCATGCTCTTGTAAAGTAGTTGTTGAAACAACACTGCATTAGGCCTACAAGTTGGGACTTGGTTCTTCAAACGGTGACTGCTGCTCCAAGGTGTTCTCCAGGTTGCCTCTTCATAGCTTCTATCTTCATGCTCTTGTTAAGTAGTTGTTGAAACAACACTGCATTAGGCCTACAAGTTACATAGTTACATAGTTACATAGTTATTAAGGTTGAAGGAAGACTATATGTCCATCTAGTTCAACCCATAGCCTAACCTAACATGTTGATCCAGAGGAAGGCAAAAAAAACCCATGTGCAAAGAGTAAGCTCCACATTGGGGAAAAAAATTCCTTCCCGACTCCACATACGGCAATCAGACTAGTTCCCTGGATCAACGCCCTATCAAGGAATCTAGTGTATATACCCTGTAACATTATACTTTTCCAGAAAGGTATCCAGTCCCCTCTTAAATTTAAGTAATGAATCCCTCATTACAACATCATACGGCAGAGAGTTCCATAGTCTCACTGCTCTTACAGTAAAGAATCCGCGTCTGTTATTATGCTTAAACCTTTTTTCCTCCAACCGCAGAGGATGCCCCCTTGTCCCTGTTTCAGGTCTATGATTAAAAAGATCATCAGAAAGGTCTTTGTACTGTCCCCTCATATATTTATACATTAAAATAAGATCACCCCTTAGTCTTCATTTTTCCAAACTAAATAGCCCCAAGTGTAATAACCTATCTTGGTATTGCAGACCCCCCAGTCCTCTAATAACCTTGGTCGCTCTTCTCTGCACCCGCTCCAGTTCAGCTATGTCTTTCTTAAACACCGGAGACCAGAACTGTGCACAGTATTCTAAGTGTGGTCGAACTAGTGACTTGTATAGAGGTAAAATTATGTTCTCCTCATGAGCATCTATGCCTCTTTTAATGCATCCCATTATTTTATTTGCCTTTGTAGCAGCTGCCTGACACTGGCCACTGAATTTAAGTTTGTCATCCACCCATACACCCAGGTCTTTTTCATTGACGGTTTTGCCCAGAGTTTTAGAATTAAGCACATAATTATACATCTTATTACTTCTACCCAAGTGCATGACCTTACATTTATCCCCATTAAAGCTCATTTGCCATTTATCAGCCCAAGCTTCTAGTTTACATAAATCATCCTGTAATATAAAATTGTCCTCCTCTGTATTGATTACCCTGCAGAGTTTAGTGTCATCTGCAAATATTGAAATTCTACTCTGAATGCCCCCTACAAGGTCATTAATAAATATGTTAAAAAGAAGAGGGCCCAATACTGACCCCTGTGGTACCCCACTGCTAACCGCTACCCAGTCCGAGTGTGCTCCATTAATAACCACCATTTGTTTCCTATCCCTGAGCCAGCTCTCAACCCACTTGCACATATTTTCCCCTATCCCCATTATTCTCATTTTATGTATCAACCTTTTGTGTGGCACCGTATCAAAAGCTTTTGAAAAGTCCATATACACTACATCCACTGGGTTCCCTTGGTCCAATCTGGAACTTACCTCTTCATAGAAACTGATCAAATTAGCCTGACATGAACGGTCCCTAGTAAACCCGTGCTGATACTGGGTCATGAGGTTATTCCTCTTCAGATACTCCAGTATAGCATCCCTTAGAATGCCCTCCAGTATTTTACCCACAGTAGAGGTTAAGCTTACTGGCCTATAATTTCCGAGTTCAGTTTTTGTCCCCTTTTTGAATATTGGCACCACATTTGCTATACGCCAGTCCTGTGGCACAGACCCTGTTATTATGGAGTCTTTAAAGATTAAAAATAATGGTCTATCAATGACTGTACTTAATTCCTGCAGTACTCGAGGGTGTATCCCATCCGGGCCCGGAGATTTGTCAATTTTAGTGATTTTTAGACGCCGCCGCACTTCCTGCTGGGTTAAGCAGGTGACATTTAATTGGGAATTTTTATCACTAGACATTTTGTCTGCCATGGGATTTTCTTGTGTAAATACTGATGAAAAAAAGTCATTTAGCATATTGGCTTTTTCCTCATCCTCATCCACCATCTCACCCAGACTATTTTTAAGGGGGCCAACACCATCATTTTTTAGTTTCTTACTATTTATGTAGTTAAAGAATATTTTAGGATTATTTTTACTCTCTCTGGCAATGAGTCTCTCTGTCTCAATCTTTGCTGCCTTGATTTGCTTTTTACAGAATTTATTTAATTTTCTGTATTTATTTAATGCCTCCTCACTACCTACTTCCTTTAATTCTCTAAATGCTTTCTTTTTGTCACTTATTGCGCCCCTTACAGCTCTATTTAGCCATATTGGTTTCCTCCTATTTCTAGTATGTTTATTCCCATACGGTATATACTGTGCACAGGTCCTATCCAGGATGCTAATAAACGTCTCCCATTTTCTTTGTGTATTTTTGTGTCTCAGGATATCGTCCCAGTTAATTGCACCAAGATCCTCTCTCATCCGTTGGAAATTTGCCCTCCTGAAGTTTAGTGTCCTTGTAACCCCTCTACTACACATCTTTTTAAAGGATACTTGAAAACTTATTATTTTGTGATCGCTATTTCCCAAGTGACCCCCAACCCTTATATTTGATATGCGGTCTGGCCTGTTGGTTAATATTAGGTCTAGCAGTGCCCCCCTTCTTGTTGGGTCCTGAACCAGTTGTGAAAGGTAATTGTCTCTCATAATTGTCAAAAACTGATTACCTTTGCTGGAACTGCAGGTTTCTATTCCCCAATCTATTTCAGGGTGGTTGAAGTCCCCCATAATAATGACTTCTCCTTGAGTCGCAGTTTCATCTATTTGCTTTACGAGGATATTCTCCATTGCTTCCATTATTTTTGGAGATTTATAACAAACCCCTATCAGTAATTTATTATTTTTTCCCCCTCCCCTTATCTCCACCCACAGGGATTCTACATTTTCATTAAATTCACCTATATTATCGCGCAGGATGGGTTTTAAGGATGATTTTACATATAGACACACCCCTCCCCCTCGCTTATCTGTACGGTCATTTCTGAACAGGCTGTAGCCCTGCAAGTTAACAGCCCAGTCATGGCTCTCATCCAGCCACGTTTCAGATATCCCCACCATGTCATAATTATGCTCCAACAACATTAGTTCTAATTCGTCCATTTTGTTGGCGAGGCTTCTGGCATTAGTATACATGCACTTTATGTTCCTCTCTGTACTTCTATTTCTTAAATTATTAACTGTTCTAACCCCAACCCCCATGCCACCGCCACCCCCAACTTCCTTATTTGTGCCCAGGTCTCTGTCTGCACTATCTTCCCCTCCTATAAAATGAATACCCTCCCCCCCAATTCCTAGTTTAAACACTCCTCCAACCTTCTAGCCATTCTCTCCCCCAGCACAGCTGCACCCTCCCCATTGAGGTGCAGCCCGTCCCTAGCGTAGAGCCTGTAGCCAACTGAGAAGTCGGCCCAGTTCTGCAGGAACCCAAACCCCTCTTTCCTACACCAATTCTTGAGCCACTTATTAACCTCCCTAATCTCCCGTTGCCTCTCTGGCGTGGCACGTGGTACCGGCAGTATTTCGGAAAATACCACGTTGGAGGTCCTTGCTTTCAGCTTGCAGCCTAATTCCCTGAAATCATCTTTAAGGACCTTCCACCTACCTCTAACTTTGTCATTAGTGCCAATGTGCACCATGACCGCTGGGTCCTCACCAGCCCCTCCCAATAATCTGTCCACCCGATCAGCGATGTGTCGGACTCGAGCGCCAGGTAGGCAGCACACCGTTCGACGATCCCTGTCTTTGTGACAGATCGCCCTATCTGTTCCCCTAATAATTGAGTCCCCCACTACCAGCACCTGTCTGGCCTGCCCTGCTCTCCTATTTCCCTCCTTACTGGAGCAGTCACTCCTCCGGCTTTCAGAGGACATGCCTGGCTGCAGCAGTGCTACCCCTGTACTGGCACCCCCCTCATCTGCCAACTTAGCAAACTTATTGGGGTGTTCCAGATCAGGACTAGCCTCCCTGGCACTCTTCCCTCTACCCCGCTTCCTAACTGTCACCCAGCTTGCTACTTCATTGTCCTGCAGCTCCATCCCACCATCACCCCCCTCATCTGTCCCATTGAGCGTCTGCTCCGTGAGCAGAAGACTCCTCTCCATATTGTCTATGGATCTCAGTGTTGCCAGCTGCACATTTAGAGTCAGAATCTGGGTTTCCAAATGCACAACGTGCTCACATCTCGCACAGCAGTATGCACCCTCGATCGGCTGCTCAAGGACTGCATACATGTGGCAAGATGTGCACTGGATGGCATTAACAATCGTGGAGCACATTTCCTAATGGGGATTGCACCAGACAGAACAGTTCAATTAAAAAATAAATAAATAAATAAATACAAAGTATTAATAAAAATCAGACAGCAATTCCTCCCCTGGAAACTCCCTGAATCCAAAGTCACTGAATCACAAGTCACACTTACCGCCGTCCACACTTACGTTCAGGCCACACTCAGCTCGCTCACACTCGCTCTGCTGAGGATTTATAGAATTTTTTTTTTTTCTAGTTCCCCTCAACAGCAATCAACCTTGCTGTTCAAATGCACTTCCAAAAAGGACTTGAGCCCCAAACAGCTGCCCCTTATAAACCCTTAACTATGAGCCCCCACCCTAAGTTAACCCTTATGAATATACCTACCCCCAATTCAGCAACTCACACCAATTCACACAGGTATTTGTTAAAGGCTTTCCAAATACCTCTTCACTGAATCACAAGTCACACTTACCGCCGTCCACACTTACGCTCAGGACACACTCAGCTCGCTCACACTCGCTCTGCTGAAGATTTATAGATTTTTTTTTTTTTTTCTAGTTCCCCTCAACAGCAATCAACCTTGCTGTTCAAATGCACTTCCAAAGTTGGGTCTGGGTTCTACAAGCGGTGTCTTTTGCTCCAAGGTGTTCTCCTGGGTGCCTCTCCATAGCTTCTATCTTCATGCTCTTGTTAAGTAGTTGTTGAAACAACACTGCATTAGGCATACAAGTTGGGTCTGGGTTGTAGAGACGGTGTCTGCCGCTCCAAGGTGTTCTCCAGGTTGCCTCTCCCTTGCTTCTATCTTCAGGCTCTTCTTAAGTAGTTGCTGAAACAACAGTGAATTAGGCATACAAGTTGGCTCTGGGTTCTACAAACGGTGTCTGCCGCTTCAAGGTGTTCTCCAGGTTGCTTCTCCATAGCTTCTATCTTCATGCTCTTGTTAAGTAGTTGTTGAAACAACACTGCATTAGGCCTACAAGTTGGGTCTGGGTTGTAGAGACGGTGTCTGCCGCTCCAAGGTGTTCTCCAGGTTGCCTCTCCCTTGCTTCTATCTTCAGGCTCTTCTTAAGTAGTTGCTGAAACAACAGTGAATTAGGCATACAAGTTGGGTCTGGGTTCTACAAACGGTGTCTGCCGCTTCAAGGTGTTCTCCAGGTTGCTTCTCCATAGCGTCTATCTTCATGCTCTTGTTAAGTAGTTGTTGAAACAACACCTTGGAGCGGCAGACACCGTTTGTAGAACCCATACCCAACTTGTAGGCCTAATGCAGTGTTGTTTCAACAACTACTTAAGAAGAGCCTGAAGATAGAAGCAAGGGAGAGGCAACCTGGAGAACACCTTGGAGCAGCAGACACCGTCTGTTCAACCCAGACCCAACTTGTAGGCCTAATGCAGTGTTGTTTCAACAACTACTTAACAAGAGCATGAAGATAGAAGCTCTGGAGAGGCACCCTGGAGAACACCTTGGAGCGGAAGACACCGTTTGTAGAACCCAGACCCAATTTGTAGGCCTAATGCAGTGTTGTTTCAACAACTACTTAACAAGAGCATGAAGATAGAAGCTATTGAGAGGCAACCTGGAGAACACCTTGGAGCGGCAGACACCGTTTGTAGAACCCAGACCCAACTTGTCGGCCTAATGCAGTGTTGTTTCAACAACTACTTAAGAAGATCCTGAAGATAGAAGAAAGGGAGAGGCAACCTGGAGAACACCTTGGAGCGGCAGACACCATCTCTACAACCCAGACCCAACTTGTAGGCCTAATGCAGTGTTGTTTCAACAACTACTTAACAAGAGCATGAAGATAGAAGCCATGGAGAGGCACCCTGGAGAACACCTTGGAGCAACAGACACCGTTTGTAGAACCCAGACCCAACTTGTAGGCCTAATGCAGTGTTGTTTCAACAACTACTTAAGAAGAGCCTGAAGATAGAAGCAAGGGAGAGGCAACCTGGAGAACACCTTGGAGAAGCAGACACCGTCTCTACAACCCAGACCCAACTTGTAGGCCTAATGCAGTGTTGTTTCAACAACTACTTAACAAGAGCATGAAGATAGAAGCCATGGAGAGGCAACCTGGAGAACACCTTGGAGCGGCAGACACCGTTTGTAGAACCCAGACCCAACTTGTAGGCCTAATGCAGTGTTGTTTCAACAACTACTTAAGAAGATCCTGAAGATAGAAGAAAGGGAGAGGCAACCTGGAGAACACCTTGGAGCGGCAGACACCATCTCTACAACCCAGACCCAACTTGTAGGCCTAATGCAGTGTTGTTTCAACAACTACTTAACAAGAGCTTGAAGATAGAAGCTATGGAGAGGCAACATGGAGAAAACCTTGGAGCGGCAGACACCGTTTGTAGAACACAGACCCAACTTGTAGGCCTAATGCAGTGTTGTTTCAACAACTGCTTAAGAAGAGCCTGAAGATAGAAGAAAGGGAGAGGTAACCTGAAGAACACCTTGGAGCGGCAGACACCATCTCTACAACCCAGACCCAACTTGTAGGCCTAATGCAGTGTTGTTTCAACAACTACTTAACAAGAGCCTGAAGATAGAAGCTATGGAGAGGCACCCTGGAGAACACCTTGGAGTGGAAGACACCGTTTATAGAACCCAGACCCAACTTGTAGGCCTAATGCAGTGTTGTTTCAACAACTACTTAACAAGAGCATGAACATAGCAGCTGTGGAGAGGCAACCTGGAGAACACCTTGGAGCGGCAGACACCGTTTGTAGAACCCAGACCCAACTTGTAGGCCTAATGCAGTGTTGTTTCAAAAACTACTTAACAAGAGCATGAAGATAGAAGCTATGGAGAAGCAACCTGTAGAACACCTTGAAGTGGCAGACACCGTTTGTAGAACCCAGACCCAACTTGTAGGCCTAATGCAGTGTTGTTTCAACAACTACTTAAGAAGAGCCTGAAGATAGAAGCAAGAGAGAGGCAACCTGGAGAACACCTTGGAGCGGCAGACACCGTCTCTACAACCCAGACCCAACTTGTAGGCCTAATGCAGTGTTGTTTCAACCACTACTTAACAAGAGCATGAAGATAGAAGGTATGGAGAGGCACCCTGGAGAACATCTTGGAGCGGAAGACACCGTTTGTAGAACCCAGACCCAACTTGTAGGCCTAATGCAGTGTGGTTTCAACAACAACTTAACAAGAGCATGAAGATAGAAGCTATGGAGAAGCAACCTGGAGAACACCTTGGAGCAGCAGACACCGTTTGTAGAACCCAGACCCAACTTGTAGGCCTAATGCAGTGTTGTTTCAACAACTACTTAAGAAGAGCCTGAAGATAGAAGCAAGGGAGAGGCAACCTGGAGAACACCTTGGAGCAGCAGACACCGTCTCTACAACCCAGACCCAACTTGTAGGCCTAATGCAGTGTTGTTTCAACAACTACTTAACAAGAGCATGAAGATAGAAGCTCTGGAGAGGCACCCTGGAGAACACCTTGGAGCGGAAGACACCGTTTGTAGAACCCAGACCCAATTTGTAGGCCTAATGCAGTGTTGTTTCAACAACTACTTAACAAGAGCATGAAGATAGAAGCTATGGAGAGGCAACCTGGAGAACACCTTGGAGCGGCAGACACCGTTTGTAGAACCCAGACCCAACTTGTAGGCCTAATGCAGTGTTGTTTCAACAACTACTTAACAAGAGCATGAAGATAGAAGCCATGGAGAGGCAACCTGGAGAACACCTTGGAGCGGCAGACACCATTTGTAGAACCCAGACCCAACTTGTAGGCCTAATGCAGTGTTGTTTCAACAACTACTTAACAAGAGCATGAAGATAGAAGCTCTGGAGAGGCACCCTGGAGAACACCTTGGAGCGGAAGACACCGTTTGTAGAACCCAGACCCAATTTGTAGGCCTAATGCAGTGTTGTTTCAACAACTACTTAACAAGAGCATGAAGATAGAAGCTATGGAGAGGCAACCTGGAGAACACCTTGGAGCGGCAGACACCGTTTGTAGAACCCAGACCCAACTTGTAGGCCTAATGCAGTGTTGTTTCAACAACTACTTAACAAGAGCATGAAGATAGAAGCTATGGAGAGGCAACCTGGAGAACACCTTGGAGCGACAGACACCGTTTGTAGAACCCAGACCCAACTTGTAGGCCTAATGCAGTGTTGTTTCAACAACTACTTAACAAGAGCATGAAGATAGAAGCCATGGAGAGGCAACCTGGAGAACACCTTGGAGCGACAGACACCGTTTGTAGAACCCAGACCCAACTTGTAGGCCTAATGCAGTGTTGTTTCAACAACTACTTAAGAAGAGCCTGAAGATAGAAGCAAGGGAGAGGCAACCTGGAGAACACCTTGGAGCAGCAGACACCGTCTCTACAACCCAGACCCAACTTGTAGGCCTAATGCAGTTTTGTTTCAACAACTACTTAACAAGAGCATGAAGATAGAAGCCATGGAGAGGCAACCTGGAGAACACCTTGGAGCGGCAGACACCGTTTGTAGAACCCAGACCCAACTTGTAGGCCTAATGCAGTGTTGTTTCAAAAACTACTTAAGAAGATCCTGAAGATAGAAGAAAGGGAGAGGCAACCTGGAGAACACCTTGGAGCGGCAGACACCATCTCTACAACCCAGACCCAACTTGTAGGCCTAATGCAGTGTTGTTTCAACAACTACTTAACAAGAGCATGAAGATAGAAGCCATGGAGAGGCAACCTGGAGAACACCTTGGAGCGGCAGACACCGTTTGTAGAACCCAGACCCAACTTGTAGGCCTAATGCAGTGTTGTTTCAACAACTAATTAAGAAGAGCCTGAAGATAGAAGCAAGGGAGAGGCAACCTGGAGAACACCTTGGAGCAGCAGACACCGTCTGTTCAACCCAGACCCAACTTGTAGGCCTAATGCAGTGTTGTTTCAACAACTACTTAACAAGAGCATGAAGATAGAAGCTCTGGAGAGGCACCCTGGAGAACACCTTGGAGCGGAAGACACCGTTTGTAGAACCCAGACCCAATTTGTAGGCCTAATGCAGTGTTGTTTCAACAACTACTTAACAAGAGCATGAAGATAGAAGCTATGGAGAGGCAACCTGGAGAACACCTTGGAGCGGCAGACACCGTTTGTAGAACCCAGACCCAACTTGTAGGCCTAATGCAGTGTTGTTTCAACAACTACTTAAGAAGATCCTGAAGATAGAAGAAAGGGAGAGGCAACCTGGAGAACACCTTGGAGCGGCAGACACCATCTCTACAACCCAGACCCAACTTGTAGGCCTAATGCAGTGTTGTTTCAACAACTACTTAACAAGAGCATGAAGATAGAAGCCATGGAGAGGCACCCTGGAGAACACCTTGGAGCGACAGACACCGTTTGTAGAACCCAGACCCAACTTGTAGGCCTAATGCAGTGTTGTTTCAACAACTACTTAAGAAGAGCCTGAAGATAGAAGCAAGGGAGAGGCAACCTGGAGAACACCTTGGAGCAGCAGACACCGTCTCTACAACCCAGACCCAACTTG
This sequence comes from Ranitomeya imitator, assembly GCF_032444005.1. Lineage (NCBI taxonomy): Eukaryota > Metazoa > Chordata > Amphibia > Anura > Dendrobatidae > Ranitomeya > Ranitomeya imitator. Next base: position 209,028,551 of record NC_091287.1, on the reverse strand, counting down.
TAGGCCTAATGCAGTGTTGTTTCAACAACTACTTAACAAGAGCATGAAGATAGAAGCCATGGAGAGGCAACCTGGAGAACACCTTGGAGCGGCAGACACCGTTTGTAGAACCCAGACCCAACTTGTAGGCCTAATGCAGTGTTGTTTCAACAACTACTTAAGAAGATCCTGAAGATAGAAGAAAGGGAGAGGCAACCTGGAGAACACCTTGGAGCGGCAGACACCATCTCTGCAACCCAGACCCAACTTGTAGGCCTAATGCAGTGTTGTTTCAACAACTACTTAACAAGAGCTTGAAGATAGAAGCTATGGAGAGGCAACATGGAGAAAACCTTGGAGCGGCAGACACCGTTTGTAGAACACAGACCCAACTTGTAGGCCTAATGCAGTGTTGTTTCAACAACTGCTTAAGAAGAGCCTGAAGATAGAAGAAAGGGAGAGGTAACCTGAAGAACACCTTGGAGCGGCAGACACCATCTCTACAACCCAGACCCAACTTGTAGGCCTAATGCAGTGTTGTTTCAACAACTACTTAACAAGAGCCTGAAGATAGAAGCTATGGAGAGGCACCCTGGAGAACACCTTGGAGTGGAAGACACCGTTTATAGAACCCAGACCCAACTTGTAGGCCTAATGCAGTGTTGTTTCAACAACTACTTAACAAGAGCATGAACATAGCAGCTGTGGAGAGGCAACCTGGAGAACACCTTGGAGCGGCAGACACCGTTTGTAGAACCCAGACCCAACTTGTAGGCCTAATGCAGTGTTGTTTCAAAAACTACTTAACAAGAGCATGAAGATAGAAGCTATGGAGAAGCAACCTGTAGAACACCTTGAAGTGGCAGACACCGTTTGTAGAACCCAGACCCAACTTGTAGGCCTAATGCAGTGTTGTTTCAACAACTACTTAAGAAGAGCCTGAAGATAGAAGCAAGAGAGAGGCAACCTGGAGAACACCTTGGAGCGGCAGACACCGTCTCTACAACCCAGACCCAACTTGTAGGCCTAATGCAGTGTTGTTTCAACCACTACTTAACAAGAGCATGAAGATAGAAGGTATGGAGAGGCACCCTGGAGAACATCTTGGAGCGGAAGACACCGTTTGTAGAACCCAGACCCAACTTGTAGGCCTAATGCAGTGTGGTTTCAACAACAACTTAACAAGAGCATGAAGATAGAAGCTATGGAGAAGCAACCTGGAGAACACCTTGGAGCAGCAGACACCGTTTGTAGAACCCAGACCCAACTTGTAGGCCTAATGCAGTGTTGTTTCAACAACTACTTAAGAAGAGCCTGAAGATAGAAGCAAGGGAGAGGCAACCTGGAGAACACCTTGGAGCAGCAGACACCGTCTCTACAACCCAGACCCAACTTGTAGGCCTAATGCAGTGTTGTTTCAACAACTACTTAACAAGAGCATGAAGATAGAAGCTCTGGAGAGGCACCCTGGAGAACACCTTGGAGCGGAAGACACCGTTTGTAGAACCCAGACCCAATTTGTAGGCCTAATGCAGTGTTGTTTCAACAACTACTTAACAAGAGCATGAAGATAGAAGCTATGGAGAGGCAACCTGGAGAACACCTTGTAGCGGCAGACACCGTTTGTAGAACCCAGACCCAACTTGTAGGCCTAATGCAGTGTTGTTTCAACAACTACTTAACAAGAGCATGAAGATAGAAGCCATGGAGAGGCAACCTGGAGAACACCTTGGAGCGGCAGACACCATTTGTAGAACCCAGACCCAACTTGTAGGCCTAATGCAGTGTTGTTTCAACAACTACTTAAGAAGAGCCTGAAGATAGAAGCAAGGGAGAGGCAACCTGGAGAACACCTTGGAGCAGCAGACACCGTCTCTACAACCCAGACCCAACTTGTAGGCCTAATGCAGTGTTGTTTCAACAACTACTTAACAAGAGCATGAAGATAGAAGCCATGGAGAGGCAACCTGGAGAACACCTTGGAGCGGCAGACACCGTTTGTAGAACCCAGACCCAACTTGTAGGCCTAATGCAGTGTTGTTTCAACAACTACTTAAGAAGATCCTGAAGATAGAAGAAAGGGAGAGGCAACCTGGAGAACACCTTGGAGCAGCAGACACCATCTCTACAACCCAGACCCAACTTGTAGGCCTAATGCAGTGTTGTTTCAACAACTACTTAACAAGAGCATGAAGATAGAAGCCATGGAGAGGCAACCTGGAGAACACCTTGGAGCGGCAGACACCGTTTGTAGAACCCAGACCCAACTTGTAGGCCTAATGCAGTGTTGTTTCAACAACTACTTAAGAAGAGCCTGAAGATAGAAGCAAGGGAGAGGCAACCTGGAGAACACCTTGGAGCAGCAGACACCGTCTGTTCAACCCAGACCCAACTTGTAGGCCTAATGCAGTGTTGTTTCAACAACTACTTAAGAAGATCCTGAAGATAGAAGAAAGGGAGAGGCAACCTGGAGAACACCTTGGAGCAGCAGACACCATCTCTACAACCCAGACCCAACTTGTAGGCCTAATGCAGTGTTGTTTCAACAACTACTTAAGAAGAGCCTGAAGATAGAAGCAAGGGAGAGGCAACCTGGAGAACACCTTGGAGCAGCAGACACCGTCTGTTCAACCCAGACCCAACTTGTAGGCCTAATGCAGTGTTGTTTCAACAACTACTTAAGAAGAGCCTGAAGATAGAAGCAAGGGAGAGGCAACCTGGAGAACACCTTGGAGCAGCAGACACCGTTTGTAGAACCCAGACCCAATTTGTAGGCCTTATGCAGTGTTGTTTCAACAACTACTTAACAAGAGCATGAAGATAGAAGCTATGGAGAGGCAACCTGGAGAACACCTTGGAGCGGCAGACACCGTTTGTAGAACCCAGACCCAACTTGTAGGCCTAATGCAGTGTTGTTTCAACAACTACTTAAGAAGATCCTGAAGATAGAAGAAAGGGAGAGGCAACCTGGAGAACACCTTGGAGCGGCAGACACCATCTCTACAACCCAGACCCAACTTGTAGGCCTAATGCAGTGTTGAAATGACCGTACAGATAAGCGAGGGGGAGGTGTGTGTCTGTTTGTAAAATCGTCCTTAAAACCCATCCTGCATGATAATATAGGTGAATTTAATGAAAATGTAGAATCCCTGTGGGTGGAGATAATGGGAGGGGGAAAAAATAATAAATTACTGATAGGGGTTTGTTATAAATCTCCAAAAATAATGGAAGCAATGGAGAATATCCTCGTAAAGCAAATAGATGAAGCTGCGACTCAAGGAGAAGTCATTATTATGGGGGACTTCAACTACCCTGAAATAGATTGGGGAACAGAAACCTGCAGTTCCAGCAAAGGTAATCGGTTTTTGACAACTATGAGAGACAATTGCCTTTCCCAACTAGTTCAGGACCCAACAAGAAGGGGGGCACTGCTAGACCTAATATTAACCAACAGGCCAGATCGCATAGCAAATATAAGGGTTGGGGGTCACTTGGGAAATAGTGATCACAAAATAATAAGTTTTCATGTATCCTTTAATAAGATTTGTAGTAGAGGGCTTACAAGGACACTAAATTTCAGGAGGGAAAATTTCCAACGGATGAGAAATGATCTTGGTGCAATTAACTGGGACAATATCCTGAGACATAAAAATACACATAGAAAATGGGAGACGTTTATTAGCATCCTGGATAGGACCTGTGCACAGTATATACCGTATGGGAATAAACATACTAGAATTAGGAGGAAACCAATATGGCTAAATAGAGCTGTAAGAGGCGCAATAAGTGACAAAAAGAAAGCATTTGGAGAATTAAAGGAAGTAGGTAGTGAGGAGGCATTAAATAAATACAAAAAAATAAATAAATTCTGTAAAGAGCAAATCAAGGCAGCAAAGATTGAGACAGAGAGACTCATTGCCAGAGAGAGTAAAAATAATCCTAAAATATTCTTTAACTACATAAGTAGTAAGAAACTAAAAAATGATAGTGTTGGCCCCCTTAAAAATAGTCTGGGTGAAATGGTGGATGAGGATGAGGAAAAAGCCAATATGCTAAATGACTTTTTTTCATCAGTATTTACACAAGAAAATCCCATGGCAGACAAAATGACTAGTGATAAAAATTCCCAATTAAATGTCACCGGCTTATCACAGCAGGAAGTGCGTCGGCGTCTAAAAATCACTAAAATTGACAAATCTCCGGGCCCGGATGGGATACACCCTCGAGTACTGCAGGAATTAAGTACAGTCATTGATAGACCATTATTTTTAATATTTAAAAACTCCATAATAACAGGGTCTGTACCACAGGACTGACGTATAGCAAATGTGGTGCCAATATTCAAAAAGGGGACAAAAACTGAACTCGGAAATTATCGGCCAGTAAGCTTAACCTCTACTGTGGGTAAAATCCTGGAGGGAATTCTAAGGGATGCTATACTGCAGTATCTGAAGAGGAATAACCTCATGACCCAGTATCAGCACTGGTTTACTAGGGACCGTTCATGTCAGACTAATTTGATCAGTTTCTATGAAGAGGTAAGTTTCGGATTGGACCAAGGGAACCCAGTGGATGTAGTGTATATGGACTTTTCAAAAGCTTTTGATACGGTGCCACACAAAAGGTTGATACATAAAATGAGAATAATGGGGATAGGGGAAAATATGTGTAAGTGAGTTGAGAGCTGGCTCAGGGATAGGAAACAAAGGGTGGTTATTAATGGAGCACACTCGGACTGGGTAGCGGTTAGCAGTGGGGTACCACAGGGGTCAGTATTGGGCCCTCTTCTTTTTAACATATTTATTAATGACCTTGTAGGGGGCATTCAGAGTAGAATTTCAATATTTGCAGATGACACTAAACTCTGCAGGGTAATTAATACAGAGGAGGACAATTTTATTTTACAGGATGATTTATGTAAACTTGAAGCTTGGGCTGATAAATGGCAAATGAGCTTTAATGGGGATAAATGTAAGGTCATGCACTTGGGTAGAAGTAATAAGATGTATAATTATGTGCTTAATTCTAAAACTCTGGGCAAAACCGTCAATGAAAAAGACCTGGGTGTATGGGTGGATGAAAAACTCATATTCAGTGGCCAGTGTCAGACAGCTGCTACTAAGGCAAATAAAATAATGGGATGCATTAAAAGAAGCATAGATGCTCATGAGGAGAACATAATTTTACCTCTATACAAGTCACTAGTTCGACCACACTCAGAATACTGTGCACAGTTCTGGTCTCCGGTGTATAAGAAAGACATAGCTGAACTAGAGCGGGTGCAGAGAAGAGCGACCAAGGTCATTAGAGGACTCGGGGGTCTGCAATACCAAGATAGGTTATTACACTTGGGGCTATTTAGTTTGGATAAACGAAGACTAAGGGGTGATCTTATTTTAATGTATAAATATATGAGGGGACAGTACAAAGACCTTTCTGATGATCTTTTTAATCATAGACCTGAAACAGGGACAAGGGGGCATCCTCTGTGTTTGGAGGAAAAAAGGTTTAAGCTTAATAACAGACGCGGATTCTTTACTGTAAGAGCAGTGAGACTATGGAACTCTCTGCCGTATGATGTTGTAATGAGTGATTCATTACTTAAATTTAAGAGGGGACTGGATACCTTTCTGGAAAAGTATAATGTTACAGGGTATATACAATAGATTCCTTGATAGGGCGTTGATCCAGGGAACTAGTCTGATTGCCGTATGTGGAGTCGGGAAGGAATTTTTTTCCCCAATGTGGAGCTTACTCTTTGCCACATGGGTTTTTTTTGCCTTCCTCTGGATCAACATGTTAGGGCATGTTAGGTTAGGCTATAGGTTGAACTAGATGGACTTATAGTCTTCCTTCAACCTTAAAGGGAACCTGTCACCTGAATTTGGCGGGACCAGTTTTGGGTCATATGGGCGGAGTTTTCAGGTGTTTGAATCACCTTTTCCTTACCCGCTGGCTGCATACTGGCTGCAATATTGGATTGAAGTTCATTCTCTGTCCTCCGTAGTACACGCCTGTGCAAGGTAATCTTGCTTTGTGCAGGCGTGTACTACGGAGGACAGAGAATGAACTTCAATCCAATATTTCGGCCAGCATGCAGCCAGCGGGTAAGGAAAGGGTGAATCAAACACCTGAAAACTCCGCCCATATGACCCAAAACTGGTCCCGCCAAATTCAGGTGACAGGTTCCCTTTAATAACTATGTAACTATGTAACTATGTAACAGGGAGATGACGATTTTAACCTGCTGAATGGGATCACCAGAGGATCGAGGTCTCAAAGCAAAAAACAGTTTACAGTTGTTTTTAAAACTCAAAAATTTGGACCTGTCACCAAAAAACAAATCAGGAGTAGGAATCTTCGGCTCTAAAACAGGAGTCTGAACAATATAATCAGAAATACACTGTACCCTAGCAGCAAGCTGTTCTACACGAGAAGCTAATTCCTGAACATCCATGCTAGCACAAGACTCCTCAGCCACCCAGAGAAAAAGAGGGAAGAGAAGATAAAGCAGACTGCAGGAAAAAAATGGCTCAACACCTTTCTTCCCTTCTTCTGAGATGCATTTAACTCCTTATTGGCCAGTTGTACTGTTATGATCCGGTGACCTTGGAGCCGCATGAATCTTTCTCTGGAGTAGGTGGTAACTGGACTGACCGCAAATCCTGAACTAACACCGCAACTAGAAGTAGCCGTGGGGTGTGCCTAACAAACCCTAGACACCTCGACACAGCCGGAGGACTAAATACCCCTATAGATGGAAATAGGAAATCTACCTTGCCTCAGAGCAGAACCCCAAAGGATAGGCAGCCCCCCACGAATATTGACTGTAAGTAGGAGAGGAAAGACACACGTAGGCAGAAAACAAGATTTAGCAAAAGAGGCCACTCTAGCTAGATAGGAAAGGATAGGACAGAATACTAAGCGGTCAGTATTAAAATCCTTCCAAAAATATCCACAGCAGATAATACAAAAAAATTCCAACATCTAACTAAAGACGTGGAATGTATATCTGCAACTCCTGAGAATCCAACTAGACTGAGAAAATACTGACACAATCTAAGCTGGACAAGAAAAAACAAATGAATAGCAGTGAAATATCAAGCACACAGCAAGTGTGCCACAGAAACAAAACCAGACACTTATCTTTGCTGATTTGGCAGCAAGGCAGGAGGAACCAGACAGAGATCCAACACCTCCCAAAAACCATGGACAACTGGCAAGGACTAATGAATCCTGCACACCTAAATACCCCAGTCAGAACTGCAATCAGCAGATACACCTGACCAGGACTGCAACCCAGGAACAACTGCATTACCACCTACAACCACCGGAGGAAGCCCAAAAGCAGAATTCACAACAGTTGTCTGCTGCTCCAAGGTGTTCTCCAGGGTGCCTCTCCATAGCTTCTATCTTCATGCTCTTGTTAAGTAGTTGTTGAAACAACACAGCATTAGGCCTACAAGTTGGGTCTGGGTTCTACAAACGGTGTCTTCCACTCCAAGGTATTCTCCAGGTTGCCTCTCCCTTGCTTCTATCTTCAGGCTCTTCTTAACTAGTTGTTGAGACAACACTGCATTAGGCCTACAAGTTGGGTCTGGGTTCTACAAACGGTGTCTGCCGCTCCAAGGTGTTCTCCAGGTTGCCTCTCCATAGCTTCTATCTTTATGCTCTTGTTAAGCAGTTGTTGAAACAACACTGCATTAGTCTTACAAGTTGGGCCTGGGTTCTACAAACGGTGTCTTCCGCTCCAAGGTGTTCTCCAGGGTGCCTCTCCATAGCTTCTATCTTCATGCTCTTGTTAAGTAGTTGTTGAAACAACACTGCATTAGGCCTACAAGTTGGGTCTGGGTTGTAGAGACGGTATCTGCCGCTCCAAGGTGTTCTCCAGGTTGCCTCTCCCTTGCTTCTATCTTCAGGCTCTTCTTAAGTAGTTGTTGAAACAACACTGCATTAGGCCTACAAGTTGGGTCTGGGTTCTACAAACGGTGTCTGCCGCTTCAAGTTGTTCTCGAGGTTGCCTCTCCATAGCTTCTATCTTCATGCTCTTGTTAAGTAGTTGTTGAAACAACACTGCATTAGGCCTACAAGTTGGGTCTGGGTTTTACAAACGGTGTCTGCCGCTCCAAGGTGTTCTACAGGTTGCCTCTCCATAGATTCTATCTTCATGCTCTTGTTAAGTAGTTGTTGAAACAACACTGCATTAGGCCTACAAGTTGGGTCTGGGTTCTACAAACGGTGTCTTCCGCTCCAAGGTGTTCTCCAGGTTGCCTTTCCCTAGCTTCTATCTTCAGGCTCTTGTTAAGTAGTTGTTGAAACAACAATGCACTAGGCCTACAAGTTCGGTTTGGGTTGTAGAGACGGTGTCTGCCGCTCCAAGGTGTTCTCCAGGTTGCCTCTCCCTTGCTTCTATCTTCAGGCTCTTCTTAAGTAGTTGTTGAAACAACACTGCATTAGGCCGACAAGTTGGGTCTGGGTTCTACAAACGGTGTCTGCCGCTCCAAGGTGTTCTCCAGGTTGCCTCTCCATAGCTGCTATCTTCATGCTCTTGTTAAGTAGTTGTTGAAACAACACTGCATTAGGCCCACAAGTTGGGTCTGGGTTCTACAAACGGTGTCTTCCGCTCCAAGGTTTTCTCCAGGGTGCCTCTCCATAGCTTCTATCTTCATGCTCTTGTTAAGTAGTTGTTGAAACAACACTGCATTAGGCCTACAAGTTGGGTCTGGGTTGTAGAGATGGTGTCTGCCGCTCCAAGGTGTTCTCCAGGTTGCCTCTCCCTTGCTTCTATCTTCAGGCTCTTCTTAAGTAGTTGTTGAAACAACACTGCATTAGGCCTACAAGTTGGGTCTGGGTTCTACAAACGGTGTCTGCCGCTCCAAGGTGTTCTCCAGGTTACTTTTCCATAGCTTCTATCTTCATGCTCTTGTTAAGTAGTTGTTGAAACAACACTGCATTAGGCCTACAAGTTGGGTCTGGGTTGTAGAGATGGTGTCTGCTGCTCCAAGGTGTTCTCCAGGTTGCCTCTCCCTTTCTTCTATCTTCAGGATCTTCTTAAGTAGTTGTTGAAACAACACTGCATTAGGCCTACAAGTTGGGTCTGGGTTCTACAAACGGTGTCTGCCGCTCCAAGGTGTTCTCCAGGTTGCCTCTCCCTTGCTTCTATCTTCAGGCTCTTCTTAAGTAGTTGTTGAAACAACACTGCATTAGGCCTACAAGTTGGGTATGGGTTCTACAAACGGTGTCTGCCGCTCCAAGGTGTTCTCCAGGTTGCCTCTCCATAGCTTCTATCTTCTTGCTCTTGTTAAGTAGTTGTTGAAACAACACTGCATTAGGCCTACAAGTTGGGTCTGGGTTCTACAAACGGTGTCTGCTGCTCCAAGGTGTTCTCCAGGTTGCCTCTCTATAGCTTCTATCTTCATGCTCTTGTTAAGTAGTTGTTGAAACAACACTGCATTAGGCCTACAAGTTGGGTCTGGGTTGTAGAGACGGTGTCTGCCGCTCCAAGGTGTTCTCCAGGTTGGATCTCCCTTGCTTCTATCTTCAGGCTCTTCTTAAGTAGTTGTTGAAACAACACTGCATTAGGCCTACAAGTTGGGTCTGGGTTCTACAAACGGTGTCTGCTGCTCCAATGTGTTCTCCAGGTTGCCTCTCCATAGCTTCTATCTTCATGCTCTTGTTAAGTAGTTGTTGAAACAACACTGCATTAGGCCTACAAGTTGGGTCTGGGTTGTAGAGACGGTGTCTGCCGCTCCAAGGTGTTCTCCAGGTTGAATCTCCCTTGCTTCTATCTTCAGGCTCTTCTTAAGTAGTTGTTGAAACAACACTGCATTAGGCCTACAAGTTGGGTATGGGTTCTACAAACGGTGTCTGCCGCTCCATGGTGTTCTCCAGGTTGCCTCTCCATAGCTTCTATCTTCTTGCTCTTGTTAAGTAGTTGTTGAAACAACACTGCATTAGGCCTACAAGTTGGGTCTGGGTTCTACAAACGGTGTCTGCCGCTCCAAGGTGTTCTCCAGGGTGCCTCTCCATAGCTTCTATCTTCATGCTCTTGTTAAGTAGTTGTTGAAACAACACTGCATTAGGCCTACAAGTTGGGTCTGGGTTGTAGAGACGGTGTCTGCCGCTCCAAGGTGTTCTCCAGATTGAATCTCCCTTGCTTCTATCTTCAGGCTCTTCTTAAGTAGTTGTTGAAACAACACTGCATTAGGCCTACAAGTTGGGTCTGGGTTCTACAATTGGTGTCTGCCGCTCCAAGGTGTTCTCCAGGTTGCCTCTCCATAGCTTCTATCTTCATGCTCTTGTTAAGTAGTTGTTGAAACAACACTGCATTAGGCCTACAAGTTGAGTCTGGGTTCTACAAACGGTGTCTTCCGCTCCAAGGTGATCTCCAGGTTGCCTTTCCCTAGCTTCTATCTTCAGGCTCTTGTTAAGTAGTTGTTGAAACAACACTGCATTAGGCCTACAAGTTGGGTCTGGGTTGTAGAGACGGTGTCTGCCGCTCCAAGGTGTTCTCCAGGTTGCCTCTCCCTTGCTTCTATCTTCATGCTCTTGTTAAGTAGTGGTTGAAACAGCACTGCATTAGGTCTACAAGTTGGGTCTGGGTTCTACAAACGGTGTCTTCCGCTCCAAGGTGTTCTCCAGGGTGCCTTTCCATAGCTTCTATCTTCATGCTCTTGTTAAGTAGTTGTTGAAACAACACTGCATTAGGCCTACAAGTTGGGTTTGGGTTCTACAAACGGTGTCTTCCGCTCCAAGATGTTCTCCAGGTTGCCTTTCCCTAGCTTCTATCTTTAGGCTCTCGTTAAATTGTTTTTAATATAACACTGCATTTGGCCTACTTGTTTTGTTGGCCCTACTAATGGTATCTGCCGCTCCTTGCTGTTCTCCTCTGAACAAACCAGTGCCGCCTGTTTACTTCTGTTACCAATTTTGAACTGCATTTAGCATACTTACTGATTTGGGCCTGCTCACTGTGTCAGCCTCTCATTACAGTTGTACTCCACTGAACAAAGCAATGCCCCCTGGTTAGTCCTGTTATCAATTTTGAACTGCATTTAGTGCACTTTATTATTTGGGCCTATATCTGTGTTTCCTCCTCATGCTGCCAATTGCCCAGCCAGTGATAGATGAGTCTGCTGGTACATTGACCCAGAACGCTACATTCCCCGTGCACGCTACACAGCCAGAATGTGACCCTGCTGAAAGTCAGGTTCCCCTTCCCACATACTATACCACCTTACACAGGGACAAAGAGTAAGGTGCAGATGAAAGTGCAGGTTCCTTCATCAGGTGGCGGGGCATACTCGTTGGCGATGTCACTGGCACAGGGCCCCTCATAGTACGCAAAAGTGTCGCTGCTGGTGGGAGGCGCCCCCGCCGTGCAAACACACTGTCGTACTTTGAGGGGCCCTGTGCTAGTGCCAATGCGAATGAGTGGGCCCCCCTGCTTGCTCAGGATCACAGCACTTGCAAAGTTGAAATACTTACCTTTCCCTGCTCCACCGCCGTGACATAGTCCACGTTTAATGGGCCCACTAAAAACTTGAATCAGCCCCACCTCCCACAACTATAGTCAAATGACCCCCAATTTCCAATGCCTAACTATTATTATAAGGTAAATAGTGTTGAGCGATACCTCCCGATATTTGAAAGTATCGGTATCGGATTGTATCGGCTGATATCTGAAAAATATCGGATATCGCCGATACCGATACGCGATACCAATACAAGTCAATGGGACACAAATATCGGAAGTGATCCTGGAATGGTTCCCAGGGTCTGAAGGAGAGGAAACTCTCCTTCAGGCCCTGGGATCCATATTCATGTAAAAAATAAAGAATAAAAATAAAAAAATATGGATATACTCACCCCTCCGGCGGACCCTGGACCTTAGCGGTGTAACCGGCAGCCTCCGTTCATAAGAATGCAGGGTGAAGGAACTTTGATGACGTCGAAGCTTGTGATTGGTCGCGTGACCGCTCATATGACCGCTCACGCGACCAATCACAAGCCGCGGCGTCATCGCAGGTCCTTCACTCGCTCATTCTTAGGAACGGAGGCTGCCGGTTGCAGCGGTTACAACCAGGGCGCGTCTGAGGGTGAGTATATCCATATTTTCTATTTTTATTCTTAATTTTGCACATGAATATTCATCCCGATCCCGATATCGCAAAAATATTGGAACTCGGTATCGGAATTCCGATACCGCAAATATCGGCCGATACCCGATACTTGTGATATTGGAATGCTCAACACTAAAAGTAAATTAAGATTGGCAAGCTTCAGTAACAAGAATGGATGTTTTTGCCATTAAAATGGGCACTTTAGGTATTTTCCTGGCCCCCACTCACTGCCGACTATGCTTCCCCAGTGACTTGCATTGGGTTTCGTGTTTCGGTCAATCCCCGACTTTTCGAGAAAATTGACCGATTTCACTCGACTCGACTTTTGAGATAGTCGGGTTTCGCAAAACCCGACTCGACCCCAAAAAAGGAAAAGTCGCCCAACCCTAGTTCCAAGAACACTTTTGTTGACCTCACAGTTGCCCTGAAAAGTTGCTCACCGACAAAGGCCCAGCATAACTTCAGGTATAGAGAAAGTAAAGTTTACTAAAGTAAAGTCACAGAGTACATAAAAAAACATAATAATGTCAGGCTCCCGATTTCACACCTCCCAGAAGGGTACCACCCAGTGGACCCCAAGGCACCAACGGATTACCGAGGCACACATATGCGGGACATCAGGACACAGGCAGGACATCAGGGTACACAAAGTCATCAGGATGCAGGCTAGACATCAGGGTACAGACAGGACATCAGGACACAGGAAGGACATCAGGACATCATGACACAGGCAGGGCATCAGGACATCAGGAATACCGGATAGACATCTGGGACACTGATGTGGCAGCCCAGGTCGTCAGCTGGGACACTGGCGTGTCAGCCCAGAGCATCAGTTACATCAGGACATCGGACACAGGAAGAACATCAGGACATCAGGACACAGGCAGGGCATCAGGACATCAGGAATACCAGATAGATATTTGGGACACTGGCGTGGCAGCCCAGTTCATCAGCTGGGACACTCGCCTGGCAGCCCAGGGCATAAGTTACATCAGGACATCGGACACAGGAAGGACATCAGGACATCAGGGAACACGAGGTCATCAGGACGCAGGCAGGACATCAGTGTACAGACAGGACATCTGGACCCAGGGTCACTGGCAGACATCAGAAAGGAGTCGTTTGATTCCGGACATCCAACACGACCTACAGGCACCACCACAGTCATCAGGCTCCAAGCTACAGACAGCGGTCATCAGGTTCCAGACTGCGGTCGTCAGGCTTCGGGCATCGGACCTAGGAAGGAACTCAATCAGGATGGTGCTAGAACCGCAGGATTGCTGGACCTGCCAGGAGCTAGCACCGCATGGTAGCCAGAGCACAGAGTAATAAATGCTCAGCATAAACACCGGTTACAAGAGACTCAAAGTCACTGGGTGCGAGGCTCCAGACACAGAGGGATTCTGGGAACATAACAAAGCAGACACAGTACAGACAGGGTCAGGTACAGAACAGGATCAAGGATTCAAGCCTGGATATACCATCTCTAGGACAGGCGCCAGAATAGGACATAACAAGAATCAAGTAAATTTAGGGCGATAATTTTTGCGTTTATTTGTGAAAAAAATGGAAATTTGGCAAAAAGTTTACAAATTTCGCAATTTTCAAATTTTGAATTTTTATTCTGTTAAACAAGAGAGTTATGTGACACAATATAGCTAATAAATAACATTACCCACATGTCTCTTTTACATCAGCACAATTTTGGAAACAACATTTTTTTTTATCTAGGAAGTTATAAGGGTTAAAATTTGACCAGCGATTTCTCATGTTTACAACAAAATTTACAAAACCATTTTTTTTAGGGGTCTATATGGCTGAAAATACCCAAACGTGACACCATTCTAAAAACTGCACCCCTCAAGTTGCTCAAAGCCACATTCAAAAAGTTTATTAACCCTTCAGGTGCTTCACAGCGGCAGAAGCAACATGGAAGGAAAAAATGAAAATTTAACTTTTTAGTCACAAAAATGATCTTTTAGCAACAATTTTTTTCCCAAGGGTAAAAACAGAAACTGGATGCCAGAAGTTATTGTTCAATTTGTCCTGAGCACGCCGATATCCCATATGTCGGGGGGAACCACTGTTTGGGCGCACGACAGGGCTCGGAAAGGAAGGAGCGCCATTTGACTTTTTCAATGAAAAATTGGCTCCAAACTTTAGCGGGCACCATGTCGCATTTGGAGAGCCCCTGTGTGCCTAAACATTGGAGCTCCCCCACATGTGACCCCATTTTGGAAACTAGACCCCCCAAGGAGCTTATCTAGATGCATAGTGAGCACTTTGAACCCCCAGGTGCTTCACAAATTGATCCGTAAAAATGAAAAAGTACTTTTTTTCACAAAAAATTTCTTTTAACCTCAATTTTTTCATTTTCACAAGGGCAACAGGATAAATTGGATCGCAAAATGTATTGGGCAATTCCTGCTGAGTACACTGATACTTCATATGTGGTCACAAACCACTGTTTGTGCACACGGCAAGGCTCAGAAGGGAAGGAGCGCCATTTGACTTTTGAATGATAAATTAGCTCCAATCGATAGTGGACACCATGTCGTGTTTGGAGAGCCTCGGTGTACCTAAAGATTAGAGCTCCCACACAAGTGAACTCATTTTAGAAACTAGACCCCCCAAGGAACTTATCTAGATGCATAGTGACTAGTGAGCGCTTTGAACCCCCAGGTGCTTCACAAATTTATCCGTAAAAATGAAAAAGTACTTTTTTTTCACAAAAAAATTCTTTTAGCTACAATTTGTTCTTTTCTACATGGGCAGCATGATAAAATGGATCCTAAAATTTATTGGGCAATTTCTCCTGAGTACACTGATACCTCACATGTGGGAGTAAACCACTGTTTGGGCACATGGCAGGGCTTGGAAGCGAAGGAGCGCCATTTGACTTTTTGAATGAAAAATTAGCTCCAATCGTTACTGGACACCATGTTGCGTTTGGAGAGCCCCTGTGTGCCTAAAAATTGGAGCTCCCCCACATGTGACCCCATTTTGGAAACTAGACCTCCCATGGAACTAATCTAGATGTCCGGTGACCACTTTAAAGTGCTTCACAGAAGTTTATAATGCAGAGTCTGGAAAATAAAAAATGATTTCTCTTTCCTAAAAAATTATTTTTTAGCCTGCAATTTTTTATTTTCACAAGGGTAACAGAAATTGGACCTCAATAGTTGTTGTCCAGTTTGTCCTGAGTACGCTGATACCCCATATGTGGGGGAGAACCACTGTTTGGGCACACGTCGGGGCTCGGAAGGGAAGTAGTGATGTTTTGGAATGCAGACTTTGATGGAATGGTCTGCGGGCATCATCTTACGTTTGCAGAGCCCCTGATGTGCCTAAACAGTAGAAACCCCCCACAAGTGACCCCATTTTGGAAACTAGACCCCCAAAGGAACGTATCTAGATGTGTGGTGAGCACTTTGAACCCCCCAGTGCTTCACAGAAGTTTATAACGCGGAGGCGGGAAAATAAAAAATCATTTTTCTTTCCTCAAAAATTATGTTTTAGCAAGCAATTTTTTATTTTCACAAGGGTAACAAGAGATATTGGACACCAATAGTTGTTGCCCAGTTTGTTCTGAGTATGCTGGTACCCCATATGTTGGGGTAAACCACTGTTTGTGCGCAAGTCAGGGCTCGGAAGGGAGGGAATACCATTTGACTTTTTGAACGCAAGATTGGCTGGAATCAATGGTGACGCCATGTTGCGTTTGGAGACCCCTGATGTGCCTAAACAGTGGCCCCTCAATTCTAACTCCAACACTAACCCCAACACCCCCCCAACCCTAATCCCAACTGTAGCCATATCCCTAATCACAACCCTAACCCCAACACACCCCTAAACACAACCCTAACCCCAACACACCCGTAACCCTAATCCCAACCCTAACGCTAATCCTAATCGCAACCCTAACCCTAACCCCAACCCTAACCACAACTTTAACCCCAACACACACCTAACCCTAACCCTAACCACAAGCCTAATCTTAACCCTATTTCCAACCGTAGCCCTAATTCCAACCCTAACCCTAAGGCTATGTGCCCACGTTGCTGATTCGTGTGAGATTTTTCCGCACCATTTTTGAAAAAGGCACTGCGTTTTACCTGCGGATTTACTGCAGATTTCCAGTGTTTTTTGTGCGGATTTCACCTGCGGATTCCTTTTGAGGAACAGGTGTAAAACGCTGCGGAATCCGCACAAAGAATTGACATGCTGCGGAAAATACAACGCAGCGTTTCTGCGCAGTATTTTTCGCACCATGGGCACAGCGGATTTTGTTTTAAATAGGTTTACATGGTTTACATTATTGTCCCTACCTATGGGGGTAATAAAGGGGGGGTTCATTTACTATTTTTTATTTTGATTACTGTGACAAATCTGCTGGCCGGCAGATTCGGCGGGTGCACTGCGCGTGCAGCCGCCATTTTGGAAGATGGTGGCGCCCATGGAGAAGACGGACGGACACCGGGAGGCTCGGTAAGTATGAGGGGGGGGAGATCGGAGCACGGGGGGATCAGAGCACGGGTGTGGGATCGGAGCACGGGGGGAGCGGACAGGGGGACCGGGGAGCAGACAGGACGACGGAGGGGAGCGGAGCACAGGACGGAGGACTGGGGAGGAGATCGGTGGTGGTGGGGGCAGATCAGGGTTTCCAGCCATGGCCGATGATAATGCAGCATCGGCCATGGCTGGATTGTAATATTTCACCAGTTTTCATATGTGAAATATTACAAATCGCTCTGATTGGCTGTTTCACTTTCAACAGCCAATCAAAGCGATCGTAGCCACGGGGGGTGAAGCCACCCCCCCTGGGCTAAAGTACCACTCCCCCTGTCCCTGCAGATCGGGTGAAATTGGAGTTAACCCTTTCACCCGATCTGCAGGGACGCGATCCCTCCATGATGCCACATAGGCGTCACAGGTCGGATTGGCACCGACTTTCATGACACCTACGTGGTGTCAAAGGTCGGGAAGGGGTTAAAATGTGGTGCCCAAAACTGGACACAGTATTCCAGTTGAGGTCTGACCAAAGAGGAGAAGAGGGCAATAATGACTTCACGTGATCTAGACTGTATGCTTCTGTTAATACATGCCAGAATTGTATTTGCCTGCTTTACTACTGCATCACACTGTTGACGCATGTTCAGTCTGTGATCTATTAGTGTGCCCAAGTCTTTTTCACATGTGCTGTTGCTTAGCCCTATTCCTTCTATTCTGTATATGCTTTTTACATTTTTATTGCCCAGATGTAGTACTTGGCATTTTTCCCTGTTAAAAACCATTATGTTATTTGCTGCTCACTGCTCCAGTTCATTTATATCTTTTTGAATCCTCTCTCTCTCATCTCTAGTATTAGCTATCCCTCCTAGTTTTTTGTCATGAGCAAATTTAATCAGTTTACCCTCAATTCCTTCATCTAAATAATTGATAAAAATGTTGAACTATAAAGGCCCAGGACAGAGTCCTGTGGTACCCCACTTGAGACATTCTTCCACCTGGATGTGGAGCTATTTACGACCACTCTTTGGGTCCGGTCACTAAGCTTGTTATGAATCCACCTAACAGTTGCCTTGTTCATTCCATACTTAGTCATTTTCGCATTAAGGGTTGTGTGAGATACTTTGTCAAATGATTTGCTGAAGTCAAGATATACTATATCTACAGCATATCCCTGATCCACCCAATCAGTGATTCTGTGATTTGCTGTGCAAATTAATTAGGACAAAACATTTTTTAAGTAAAATCGTAAGTTGGTTCCCAGTCAGTGATTCAAACCAGTTTTAATATATAATAAATAAATCTTGGTCAATTAACCAGTGGAAAAAGGTAATTTTCAGAATGAGTAGCAGTGCATTATAGCATATTATTTTTTGCTTTGTCCCTATTAATTTGTACAGCACTGTAAGTTAGTCTGACATGACTTATTAGTTACAATCCCATGCTGACTATGTTTAATCACTTCATTCTTATTCAGGTACTTACATACATGTTGTTTAATAATTTGCTCAAAGATCTTTCCTGGTATAGATGTCAGACTCACCGGCCTATTGTTCCCGGGTTCCACTTTCTTCCCCTTTTTGAAGATAGGAACAATATTTGCTCTTCTCCAGTCTTCTGGGACTTCTCCTGTTCTCCAAAAATTTTCAAAGATTATGGAGAGTGGTTCAAAAATTTCTTCTGCTATCTCCTTCAGTACTCTGGGGTGTAATTTATCTGGATTTGGAAACTTGAATTCATTTATGTTAGGTAATTGTTTCCTAACTATCTTTCTGTTTATAGATATCCTGGATTCCTCTATTCCCTTAAAAGGACAGTGGAAATTAGTTGATCTTACAGTTCCTTTCTGAGAGAAAACAGATAAACAGATGCAAAATAGGAATTTAAAAGTTCGGCCTTCTCAACATCCTTTCTTACCATTTCATCATTCTCATTCTGTAAAAATCCTATAGCATCTGTGATTTTTCTTTTACTTTTGACATATACATTTTAATGATTTTGACGTCTCTTTCAAGCCTTAATTCATTGTCAGCTTCAGCTAATTTGATTTGTGTCCTGCAGGTTCTGCAGAAAGCATTATATTCTTCTTTAGATATGCCTCTCTTTTTCCATTTGATAAACATTTCTTTCTTCCTTTTACCATGTGTTTAAGTTCTGTGTTCATCCATCCTGGTTTCCTTAAATGTTTCCTATTCTTCCCTCTTTTTGGAATGGTTAATGATTGTCCTTTGAGAATCTAATTTTGCAAGATTTCCGATCTTTCCTGGACATTTTTGTCCCTAAGGGTATCCAGCCATTAGATGTCTTTGATTCTATTTCTGAGTCTCTTAAAATCTGCCTTTCTGAAATCTAACCTTGATGTCTGAGTCTTCACAGGTCTTCCTCTTCTAGTTATCCAAAATTCTAAAATAGCATGGTCGCTACCTCCTAGGGTCCCAGCCACTCTTTCCTCCTCAACCATTTCCTTCCTGTTTATAAGGATTAAATCCAAGGTAGACAATCAGCAGGAATTGGGAACTTAAAACTTAACATTTAATATTGAAGTTAAAATGTCACGACACAACACACATAGAAATCAGAACTCCCAGCAGGGCCAAACAACCATATATGCCACAAATACTGGGGATGGATTATGATCCAAAAGATCTACCAGTACAACTGGAAATGCAATGCAAAAAAACATAATCAGACATGGGGAGCTTGTAAACCCATCAGTGCAACTGGCACATATTCCCCTCTATGTCTCAAAACACCCACAGGAGGTCCGTATAGCAGAATTTGGAACAATCTCACCAGATCCGTAGACAATGGATTCTCCAATGTTGCAGAGAGAACCTCCTATAGAGCAATGAACAGGAACTAGTGATGAGCGAGCACTAAAATACTCGGGTGCTCATTGCTCGGGTCGAGCAATTTGTAATACTTGGCACTAGGCCAGAATAACGAGCCCAATGTAAGTCTATGGGAAACCAAAGCGTTTTTATCACGATTCACGATCCCCCCCAGGGGTCCTTTTAACCCCTTCATGACCCAGCATATTTTGACCTTAATGACCTGGCCGTTTTTTGCAATTCTGACCAGTGTCCCTTTATGAGGTAATAACTCAGGAACGCTTCAACGAATCCTAGCGGTTCTGAGATTGTTTTTTTCGTGACATATTGGGCTTCATGATAGTGGTAAACTTAGGTCAATAATTTTTGTGTTTATTTGTGAAAAAAATGGAAATTTGGCTAAAATTTGGAAAAATTCGCAATTGTCAAATTGTTAAACGCAAGAGTTATGTGACACAAAATAGTTAATAAATTACATTACCCACATGTCTACTTTATATCAGTGCAATTTTGGAAACAAAGGGTTAAAAGTTGACCAGCGATTTCTCATTTTTACAGCAAAATTTACAAAACCATTTTTTTCAGGGACACCTCACATTTGAAGTCAGTTTAAGGGGTCTATATGGCTGAAAATACCCAAAAGTGACACCATTCTAAAAACTGCACCCCTCAAGGTGCTCAAAACCACATTCAAGAAGTTTATTAACCCTTCAGGTGCTTCACAGCAGCAGAAGCAACATGGAAGGAAAAAATGAACATTTAACTTTTTAGTCACAAAAATGATCTTTAAGCAACAATTTTTTTATTTTCCCAAGGGTAAAAAGAGAAACTGGACACCAAAAGTTATTGTACAATTTATCCTGAGTACGCCGGTACCCCATATGTGGGGGGAACTACTGTTTGGGCGCACGACAGGGCTCGGAAGGAAAGGAGCGCCATTTCACTTTTGAATGAAAAATCGTTATCGGACATCATGTCACGTTTGGAGAGCCCCTGTGTGCCTAAACATTGAAGCTTCCCCACAAGTGACCCCATTTTGGAAACTAGACCCCCAAGGAACTTATGTAGATGCATACAAGGAACTTATGTAGATGCATAGTGAGCACTTTGAACCCCCAGGTGCTTCACAAATTGATCCGTAAAAATGAAAAAGTACTTTTTTTCACAAAAAATTTATTTTGGCCTCAATTTGTTCATTTCCACATGGGCAACAGGATAAAATGGATCCAAAAATGTATTGGGCAATTTCTCCTGAGTACAGTGATACCTCACATGTGGGGGTAAACTACTGTTTGGGCACACGGCCGAGCTTGGAAGGGAAGGAGCACCATTTGACTTTTTGAATGAAAAATTAGCTCCAATCGTTAGCGGACACCATGTCGCGTTTGGAGAGCCCCTGTGTGCCTAAACATTTGAGCTCCCCCACATGTGACCCCATTTTGGAAACTAGACCTCCCATGGAACTAACCTAGATGTGCGGTGACCACTTTAAACCCCCAAGTGCTTCACAGAAGTTTATAACGCAGAGCCGGGAAAATAAAAAATCATTTTTCTTTTCTCAAAAAATATTTTTTAGCCCGCAATTTTTTATTTTCACAAGAGTAACAGGAGAAATTGGACCCCAATAGTTGTTGCCCAGTTTGTCCTGAGTACGCTGATACCCCATATGTGGGGGTAAACTACTGATTGGGCACACGTCAGGGCTTGGAAGGGAAGTAGTGGCGTTTTAAAATGCAGACTTTGATGGAATGGTCTGTGTTATGAACAGGTGATTCAGAACCACAATGGACCTGGTGGTTACGAGCACAGAAAATGACCTGATAGTTGCTAATCACATAGGACGAGCTCTGAGACGTGGGAACTCTGCTGACCGCAATCCCTAATCCTATCACACCACACTAGAGGTAGCCGTGGAGCGCTCCTGACCAGACCTAGGCGCCTCGGGCACAGCCTGAGAAACTAGCTAGCCCTGAAGATAGAAAAATAAGCCTACCTTGCCTCAGAGAAATTCCCCAAAGGAAAAGGCAGTCCCCCACATATAATGACTGTGAGTAAAGATGAAAATACAAACACAGAGATGAAATAGGTTTTAGCAAAGTGAGGCCCGACTTACTAAATAGACCGAGGATAGGAAAGATAGCTTTGCGGTCAGCACAAAAACCTACAAACAACCACGCAGAGGGTGCAAAAAGACCCTCCGCACCGACTAACGGTACGGAGGTGCTTCCTCTGCGTCCCAGAGCTTCCAGCAAGCAAGACAAACCAATATAGCAAGCTGGACAGAAAAATAGCAAACAAAAGTAACACAAGCAGAACTTAGCTTATGCAGGGCAGACAGGCCACAAGAACGATCCAGGAGAGAGCAAGACCAATACTGGAACATTGACTGGAGGCCAGGAACAAAGAACTAGGTGGAGTTAAATAGAGCAGCACCTAACGACTTAACCTCGTCACCTGAGGAAGGAAACTCAGAAGCCGCAGCCCCACTCACATCCACCGAAGGAAGCTCATGGACAGAACCAGCCGAAGTACCACTCATGACCACAGGAGGGAGCTTGACCACAGAATTCACAACAGGTCTGTGGGCGTCACGTTGCATTTGCAGAGCCCCTGATGTGCCTAAACAGTAAACCCCCCCACAAGAAACCCTATTTTGGAAACTAGACCCCCAAAGGAACTTATCTAGATATGTGGTGAGCACTTTGAACCCCCAAGTGCTTCACAGAAGTTTATAACGCAGAGCCGTGAAAATAAAAAAATCATTTTTCTTTCCTCAAAAATGATGTTTTAGCAAGCAGTTTTTTATTTCCACAAGGGTAGCAGGAGAAATTGAACCCCAATAGTTGTTGCCCAGATTGTCCCGAGTATGCTGGTACTCCATATGTGGGGGTAAACCACTGTTTTTGCGCACATCGGGGCTCTGAAGGGAGGGAGCACCATTTAACTTTTTAACGCAAGATTGGCTGGAATCAATGGTGGCGCCATGTTGCGTTTGGAGACCCCTGATGTGCCTAAACAGTGGAAACCCCTCAATTCTAACTCCAACACTAACCCCAACACACCCCTTACCCTAATCTCAACTCTAGCCATAACCCTAATCACAACCCTAACCCCAACACACCCCTAACCACAGCCCTAACCCCAACACACCCCTAACCCTAATCCCAACCCTAACCATAATCCTAACCCTAATCCAAACCCTAACCCCAACACCCATAACCACAACCCTAACCCCAACACACCCCTAACCATAACCCTATCCACATGCCTAATCTTAACCTTATTTCCAACCCTGGCCCTAATTCCAACCCGAACTCTATTTCCAACCCTAACCCTAAGGCTATGTGCCTACGTTGTGGATTCGTGTGAGATTTTTCCGCACCATTTTTGAAAAATCCGCAGGTAAAAGGCACTGTGTTTAACTCTGCGGATTTAGCGTGGATTTCCAGTGTTTTTTGTGCAGATTTCACCTGCGGATTCCTATTGAGGAACAAGTGTAAAACGCTGCAGAATCCGCACAAAGAATTGACATGCTGCGGAAAATACAACACAGCATTCCCACGCGGTATTTTCCGCACCATGGGCACAGCGGATTTGGTTTTCCATAGGTTTACATGGAACTGTAAAGCTGATGGTAAACTGCTATGAATCCGCAGCGGCCAATCCGCTGCGGATCCGCAGCCAAATCCGCACCGTGTGCACATAGCCTAATTCTAAGGGTATGTGCACACGATGCGGAAAACGCTGCGGATCTACAGCGTTTCCGCCGCTGCGGGTCCGCAGCAGTTTCCCATGAGTTTACAAAAAATGCTGCGCACATGCTGCGGAAAAAACTGCGCGGAAACGCAGCGATTTACATTTCGCACATTTCACTTCTTTCTGCGGATTCTGCAGCAGTTTTACAACTGCTCCAATAGAAAACCGCAGTGAAATCCGCAGAAAAACCGCGATAAATCCGCAGCGGTTTTGCACTGCGGATTTATAAAAACCGCTGCGGAAAAATCCGCAGAGGACCAGAATATGTGTGCACATTCCCTAACCTTAACCCTAACCCTAACCCTAGTTCTAACTGTAGTGGAAAAAAAAATTCTTTATTTTATTATTGTCCCTACCTATGGGGGTGATAAAGGTGGGGTTCATTAACTTTTTTTTTATTTTGATCACTGTGATAGGTTTTCTTATTTTGTACATGGAACGAATCTGCCGGCCGGCAGATTCGGCGGGCGCACTGCGTATGCGCCCGCCATTTTGAAAGATGGCGGCGCCCATGGAGAAGACGGACGGACACCGGGAGCCTCGGTAAGTATAAGGGGGGGTGGCATAGGAGCACGGGGGAGTGGACAGGAGGACGGGGGAGCGGAGCACAGGATGGAGGGGAGCGGACCACAGATCGGAGGACTGGGGGGGGCGATCGGTGGGGTGGGGGGGTACATCAGTGTTTCCAGCCATGGCCGATGATATTGCAGCATCGGCCATGGCTGAATTGTAATATTTCACCATTTTTTTAGGTGAAATATTACAAATTGCTCTGATTGGCAGTTTCACTTTCAACAGCCAATCAGAGCGATCGTAGCCACGGGGGTGGGGGGGGGGGTGGGGGGGTGAAGACACCCCCCCGGGCTGAGCTACCACTCCCCCCTGTCCCTGCAGATCGGGTGAAATTGGAGTTAACTATTTCACCCGATCTGCAGGGACGTGATCTTTCCATAACGCCACATAGGCGTCATGGGTCGGATTGGCACCGACTTTCATGACGCCTACATGGCGTCATGGGTCAGGAAGGGGTTAAAGGTCTAAAAATGTCTGACAATGATGGAAACAGTGCTCAAATGGCATGTGAACATCATGGGGAATGCCCCTGGAAGCATTTCTGACTCCCAGCTCCCAGCTTTGAGCAATGTTGTCAGCGTCTTACGCCATTTTTAAGGGCACACCCAAAAACGAAACCAAAATGGATTTTCCTGGGAAATATGTTAATGAACATTCTTTCCAGGGTAATGAATTATATAAGGCAAAATAATTAACACAAAACGAAAATATTCCTCCACCACTTGGGCTATGTTCACACGTAGCATTTTTTATGCGTTTTTCAACTTTAGCATTGCTTTCAATCAATACAAATGCATTCACTGGGAAATGTCATTGTAACATTTAACAACCCTAGCTGGCCATGTGTGACACATCTCACCCATCATGTTTCATTTATGAAGGAGGGACTCTTAAAGTCACAAAGCCTATTTTTATAGTTTCATCAGGAGACATTAATGTTCTTAAAGGGCCATTATTATACAGCGAGTCTCCTATACTGTTATTGCCAATGCAGTGAGTGGCTGGACTGCCAAAAATTAGGACGCACCCCAATACCTCTTTCATAAGATGCACAGTAGGGCCTCCTGCAAAAATGTTCCCATTATAAGAAAGTGGGTCTGCCAAAGTGTTTGCCTATGCATTGAATGCAAGGCCTACCCTGCACCAAAGTAACAAGCAATCCAATAAGCCTTTGAGCCCACATACTGCATGGCTACATGAAACCAAAGTTCCCATTTTTTTCATTTGGTACTGCCATACTGTTAGCCTATGCATTGCGTGCAAGGCCTGCCCTGCACCAAAGTTACAGGCACCCCAGCAACCCATTGAACAGACGTCCTGCATGGCCACAAAAAAACAAAGTTCACATTATTAGGAATTTGACACTGCCATACTGATAGCGTATGCATCGAATGCAAGGCCTGTCCTGCACCAAAGTTACAGGCACCCCAACAACCCATTGAACAGATGTGCTGAATGGCCACATGAAGCCAAAGTTCCCATTATTAGGAATTTGGTACTTCCATACTGTTAGCATATGCACTGAATGCAAGGCCTGCCCTGCACCAAAGTAACACGCACCCCAATTAGCCTTTGAACCCACATACTCTGGATGGCCACATGAAAGTTCCCATTTTTTTCACTTAGTACTGCCAGACTGTTAGCCTATGCATTGCATGCAAGGCCTGCCCTGCACCAAAGTTACAGGCACCCCAACAACCCATTGAACAGATGTCCTGGATGGCCACATGAAACCAAAGTTCCCATTATTTAGAATTTGGTACATCCATACTGTTTGCTTATGCATTGAATGCAGGGCCTGCCCTGCACCAAAGTAACACGCACCCCTATAAGCCTTCGAAGAGACGAAGAGGTGGGCCTCCTGAAAACAATGTTCCCATTATTAGGAAGTGGGTCTCCCATAGTTTTTGTCTATGCAGTGAATGCAAGACCTGCAAAAAATTAGGAGGCAGTCCAATGCCTCGTCAAAGAGATGTGGAGGAGGGCCTAATAAAAAATGTTCCTATTATAAATGAGCGGGTCTCCTATACTTGTAATGCCCATGCACTAAATGTATGGGCTGACAAACATTTCCCCCTGGGGGTACACATTTTTTTTATTATTATTATTTACGGGCGTCATAAACACCCTTGCCAAAATAGAGGGGCTGTAGCATCATGGAACACGTTGACCCTGGTGTTCTAGTGGAGGTGGATGATGAGGATGAGGAGAAGAAGGAGGATAACAGCAAATAGCCAAAACCAGGAAGCGAATACCCATGTCTGCGTGTGAAGAGGTGCATGGGAATACACCTCCTAAAAAAAGACACTGTATTGGAGGTTATGTTTCGCTGTTATCATTCAGCGGTGTAGATAAGTCTGGCACAATCCAGCCCTTGTTCATTTTTATAAGAGTCAGCCTGTCAGCAATTTCAGTTGACAGGCGGAAGTGATTATCTGTTATAATTCCACTAGCACTAAAAACCTGCTCTGACAAAACGCTAGAGGAAGGGCAGGGCAGGACCTCCAAGGCGTAGAAAGACAGTTCATGAATTGTGATGAGCGAATATACTCGTTACTCGAGATTTCTCGAGCATGCTCGTTGGTCCTCAGAGTATTTTTTTAGTGCTCGGAGTTTTAGTTTTTCTTGCCGCAGCTAAATGATTTACATCTGTTAGCCAGTATAAGTACATGTGGGGATTCCCTAGCAACCAGGCAACCCCCACATGTACTTATGCTGGCTAACAGATGTAAATCATTCAGCTGCGGCGCTAAAAACTAAATCTCCAAGCACTAAAAAATACTCTGAGGACTCGAGTAACGAGTATATTCGCTCATCACTATATATGACACGTGTCCAGCTTGGATACCCAATAATTAAAAGGCACAGAGGAATCACGGAGGACGTTGGCATGATCAACAAGGTACTTCCTCAGCATCTTCCCAAACATTGCACTCCTTGAGACTAGTGATGAGCGAACGTGCTTGCTACTGCTCGTTACTCGCCCGAGTATTACTATGCTCGGTGTTCTCGGAGAGCATCGACTATTTCAGGGATTATTCGGTGGTAACTGGTTTCTTCACCCAGCATTTTTGGAGGACTCTAGAGACCCAATCACGCTGCAGGGATTGTCTGCATGGCCATGAAATGCCGCAGCCATCTTTGTTGTGGTCGTGCAGTGATTGGCTTGGCCGCACAGCATCATCCCGAGGATAAGAGACCTGGCACCGCCTTGGTCTGCTCCGGATTCAGCGAGAGTAGGGAGAGCTATCGAGGTAGGGTCAGAATCATGGTTTTTATAGTTAGTGTAGGTCAGCAACTCTTAAATCCATAACTCCTGAGAAACCAACAGTCCTTTTTAGGGATAATTCTTGGGTCCTAATATTGCAGCGTTGGTAGACAGGGCACAGTATATCCACATCAGTGCAAGGCCTGCAGGCATTGTATGTGCGTATATTGCTCCCACTGCATCCCTCCCAAAGCTCCATAACTGTCTGCTGCTGCTACAGCTTCTTTACTATATACCTAGTTGCATTTTTTTCCCAAAAATTCACCCCCCCAAAAAAAATATACAGCGTGTTCTGTCAGACTGAGGCCTGTTTAAAAATCATAGTTTGTCAGGCATATGTAGCATAGTTGTGTGTGCTAGCCTTGTGCCACTGTTTTTATTTTTTTTTGGGTGCTTTAAATTCACCAAAAAAGGCCTCATACATCTGTGTGCTCCAAGTTTTGGCATTTTGGGCCATTTTGCCATTGCTTTTGCTGTCTGTTACTCTAATTATATACATCACTATTTGGCATTTAAAAAAAAAAAACAGGCCACATATTTGCCAGTGTGGTATTTCCGTAACAGCCCTCATATATCTGCGTGCTCCAAGTTTGAGCATTGTAGGCCGGTGGACCACTGTTTTTGCTGTCTGTTACTGTAATTATATAAAGCACTATTTAGCATAATAAAATTTTTTAAAAGGCCACATATTTGCCAGTGTGGTAATTCCGTTACAGCCGTCATATCTGCGTGCTCCAAGTTTAGTCATTGTAGGCCGGTGGACCACATTTTTTGCTGTATGATACTGTAATTATATACAGTACTATTTAGCATAACAAAATATAAAGGGGCCACATATTTGCCAGTGTGGTATTTCCGTGACAGCCCTCACATATCTGCGTGCTCCAAGTTTGGTCATTGTAGGCCGTTGTACCACTTTTTTTGCTGTCTGTTATTGTAATTATATACAGCAGTGCACTATTTAGCATAAAAAATATAAAAAAGCCACATATGTGCCAGTGTGGTATTTCCGTAACAGCCCTCATATATGTGCGTGCTCCAAGTTTGGGAATTGTAGGCCGGTTGACCACTTTTTTTGCTGTGTGTGTTAATCTACTTATATACAGCACTATTTTGCATAAATTAACTTCACAAAAAAGCCCCCAAAAATTGAATACAGTCTGTTTTGTCAGGCTGAGGCCTGCCTGGTGTTTTTAAAATGGTAGAATTGCAGGCATACTGATCAGATATTATTTCGCTACTAATAAATACAATTGTGTTGAGTAGGGTTGAGCGAAACGGATCGGACAATTTCAAAAATCGCCGACTTTTGACAAAGTTGGGATTCGTGAAACCCGACCCGATCCTAGTGTGGGATCGGCCATGAGGTTGGAGATCTTCGTGCCAAAGTCAAGTTTCGTATGACGCTTTCAGCGCCATTTCTCAGCCAATGAAGGCGGACGCAAAGTGTGGGCAGCGTGATGACATAGGTCTCGGTCCCCACCATCTTAGAGAAGGGCATTACAGTGATTGGCTTGCTTTCTGCGGCATCACAGGGGCTATAAAGGGGCGTGCACGCCGACCGCCATCTTACTTCTGCCGATCTAAGCATAGGGAGAGGTTGCTGCAGCTTCATCAAAAGAAGGGATATAGTTAGGGAGGGAAGATTAACCCCGAAACTGCATGTGCTGTAGCGATTTCCATTGTCCAACACCATCTTTTGATGGCCTTGATGACAGTCAGCCATTGTCTGCTCAGGGAACTCTCCTGGACGAGGTGGCGGACGAAGAGGAGGAGGAGGAAGAGGATGATGGGGATGAATATTTATGGGAGGATGATGCTTCTCAGGGGGCAATAGAATCTGGTGGCGTTGCAAGATCAGGGACAGGGTTTTTGCGGGAGACAAGTGATGTTGATTTGCAAGAAAGTGCTCCTCAACCCAGCACAAGCAGTGAATTGACACCTGGAACATTCGCCCACATGGCTGATTATGCCTTACATATCCTAAAAAGGGACCCCCGCATTATAAAAACGATGACCGATGACGATTACTGGTTGGCCTGCCTCCTGGATCCACAATATAAAGGGAAATTACAAAATATCATGCCACATGAGAACCTTGAGCAAATATTGGCTACCAAACAAGCAACTCTTGTAGATCGTTTGGTTCAGGCATTCCCAGCACACAGCGGCGGTGATGGTTCTCACACGAGCTGTAGGGGGCAACATGGCAGAGGTGTTAGAAGTGCACAAATCTGAAGTGGCGTTGGACAGAGGGGTTTTATGACCAGGTTGTGGAGTGATTTTGCAATGACCGCAGACACGACAGGTACTGCTGCATCGATTGAAAGTGACAGGAGACAGCATTTGTCCAGTATGGTTACGAACTACTTTTCCTCCCTTATCAATGTTCTCCTTCACAGGTCATTCCCCTTTGATTACTTGGCATCAAAAATAGACACCTGGCCTGAATTGGCAGAATATGCATTACAGGAGCTCGCTTGCCCAGCAGCTAGTGTGCTATCAGAAAGAGTCTTCAGTGCTGCTGGTTCAATACTGACCGAAAAAAGGACTTGTCTGGCTACCCGAAATGTTGATGATCTAACCTTCATTAAAATGAACCAATCATGGATTTCAAATTGTTTTGCCCCACCTTCCCCTGCTGACACGTAGCTTGCCTGAAAAATGTCTTGCTTTTGGCCTCCTCTTACTGACTGCTCCAATTCCTCCATTTGCAGCTGCTGAATGTCCACCATAGGCCATTTTTCTACCTCCCTAAATGGTCTGACTCCCCCCACAGGGCCGTGGTCACCACCTGGCGCAAGCACCCATGCGAGTGCCGTTTGCCTGGACAGGTGGGTGTGCCCACTTTTGGGTGACTGCACTGGCACAGGGTCCCTCATAGTACAATGAAGTGTCTCTGACCGTGGTGGTGCACACCCAACGTCAGACACACCGTCGTAATATGAGTGGCCCGGTGCCAGTACCGCCGCCCACGAGAGAGTGTTCCCCCCAGCTCGAACAGTGCTCTACCACTTGCAATACTTACCTCTCCCTGCTCCACCACTGTGTATTCTGTGCTGTTAAATCCTTCAATGGCACTGCCAATACAAATTTGTTGAAATGATAGATGATAGTTAAAATATACAGGGGCCCTGGCCTCCATTTAGACCAGTTAATTCTTTGCGCCTACTACCACTGTCTGCTACTCAGCAGAGGAGCCCACCCCAGTACCTAGCTATGCCGCCTAGTTAGTCCTGTTACCAATTTTGAACTGTATTTAGCCTACTTTTTTATTTTAGGCCTACTAAGTCGGTGTGAGCCTCTCATAACAGTTGTCCTCCGCTGAAAAAAGCTATGCCGCCTGTGTACTCCTCTTACCAATTTTGAACTGCATTTAGCCTACTTTTTTATTTTAGGCCTACTAAGTCTGTGTGAGCCTCTCATAACAGTTGTCCTCCTCTGCTGAAAAAAGCTATGCCACCTGTGTACTCCTCTTACCAATTTTGAACTGCATTTAGCCTACTTTTTTTATTTTAAGCCTACTAAGTCTGCGTGAGCCTCTCATAACAGTTGTCCTCCTCCACTGAACAATGCAATGCCGCCTTTGTACTCCTGTTACCAATTTTGAACTGCATTTAGCCTACTTAGTTATTTGGGCCTAGTAACTTTGTGAGCCTCTCATAACAGTTGTCCTCCTCCGCTAAAAAAACTATGTTGCCTGTGTACTCCTCTTACCAATTTTGAACTATATTTAGCCTACTTTTTTAGGTTAGGCCTACTAAGTCTGTGTGAGCCTCTCATAACAGTTGTCCTCCTCCGCTGAAAAAAGCTATGCCACCTGTGTACTCCTCTTACCAATTTTGAACTGCATGTAGCCTACTTTGTTATTTTAGGCCTACTAAGTCTGTGTGAGCCTCTCATAACAGTTGTCCTCCTCCGCTGAACAAAGCTAAGCCGCCTGTTTACTCCTGTTACCAATTTTGAACTGCTTTGAGCCAACTTTTTTTTGTATAAATCATTTTATTGGTCACAGCAATAAAGATTAAAGGTAAACATTACAAACTGGCAATTCTGTGCAATGGTAGGCGGTAATTACAAGACGAACAAGAGGAGCATTGTTGCATCAATTAAATCTTATAAAACCAACAACTTAAATACTCCACAGGGTTAGCTGAAGAAAAATCATGTAAATACCCAAATAATCTTTATTATTCAAACCAAGGCACACAATGCCACTAACAGTGACCAAACTAAAACAACAAAACACAGTGTCCAACCCAATAAAATGTATGGGATTCCACTAGAAATCCCTACCTAGGACCCTAGATACACCCTACCTGCCAGCGGAGGTTGGCACCCTAGGGGGGAGCGTATTGGCGCCCCCGCTCCACGATGGCTGACCCTGGGGGCCCTATTATACTCTACTGCCACTAGTGAGCCCTTCTACCCACAGGCTACAGGACCTCTATTGCTAGACAGGCAAGTACTGTCCTAAGGGGAAGACTAGAACCCAAAAAGCATAAAAACAATATGAACACAAGCAGGGCAAGACCGGTGTAATATATAGCAGATGTGAGCAGATGCTGGTAACCACTCTGGTGGCTGATGTTAGATATCCATCTCCACCATATCCCAGATTTATGTATAGCTAGAGAGGTTTCCTTAGACCTTAATGATCAGAGGTCTGTTTTAGCATACAGCACAATATGGCCTTATGGTATACATACACATATCCCAGATATTAACTAGCTTAACATCTGATACCATCAGGATGCAAGCCATAAATGCACATTATCAATTCAATGCACGTGTTCTATATCAGTGCTAGCTTTTCTTTTAAGCAAGTATATCACATGCACCCTATACATATATACCCGGTATGATATCTCATAAGAACATGGAAACCATTGATACTCATCTGCGTGTCAGAGAACGTCCTACACCATCTGCCCTTAAGAACTTAGCGCCTCAACGTGTTTCGCCTGCTTAGGCTCATCAGGAGGCCTGATGTGATGATATATTGTGTCACCGATATAGCTCATATCGGTAGCCTGTGGGTAGAAGGGCTCACTAGTGGCTGTAGGGTATAATAGGGCCCCCAGGGTCAGCCATCGTGGAGCGGGGGCGCCAATACGCTCCCCCCTAGGGTGCCAACCTCCGCTGGCAGGTAGGGTGTATCTAGGGTCCTAGGTAGGGATTTCTAGTGGAATCCCATAGTTTTTATTGGGTTGGACACTGTGTTTTGTTGTTTTAGTTTGGTCACTGTTGGTGGCATTGTGTGCCTTGGTTTGAATAATAAAGATTATTTGGGTATTTACATCAATTAAATCTTATACTTTAACTGTCTGGTTAATAATGCTATTGGCTGTCCCGAGAATATGAGATAATAATAATAGAAAACATCCGGGATAGTTGGTAACCATTGATATGTTCTTTTGTATTCATTTAAAATACTATATATATATATAACTGGATATGGGGAAGACAAACATAGAAAGTCAGAAAAGGGGAAAGGAAGAAGGACAAGAAGAAGAAGGGAGGGATGGAAGAGGGTGGGGGAAATTCGGGGAAGGAGTGTGGCTGCCTCCGTACCCCAGCGGATAGAACACACGTCAAGAAACGGCCCGGATGTACACGAGAACAAGCTATACAATGTGTCAGGTTCTGGAACTAGTTCAGGAGTTTCCCTAAAAGCGATCCAGGGGGCCCATATGTTGTAGGTTTTTTCTGCGTTACCTGGTGACTGGTTTATCAACTGCTCCATTCTATAGATGTTATTAAGTTCTGCCACAAATTCTGTACGGGAAGGAAATTTTTCTTGTTTCCAAAACCGAGGAATTAGATTTCTGACTGCAGTAAGAAAGTGTCTAAGGATACCCTTCTTGAACCTAGATATTGACAAGTCGCATAGAGACAACAATGCTATACTTGGTGAAGGTTGGATCTGTATGATAGACAGCTTGTTATGAAGTTCAAAGACAGCCAACCACAAATCCTTTATGGGGGGGCAGTCCCACCAGATATGCATGTAAGAGCCAGTCTCCTTTAGACATCTCCAGCAGGTGTCAGGAGTCGTGGGGAACACCGCATGCACCATGCATCTATACCATCTTGCTAGAATCTTATAGCTCCTCTCCTGTGATACCGCGCACAATGACGATCTAGACGAGAAGAGGAGAATTTTTCCCCTGTCTTCAGATGACAAGGGCCTTCCCAGATCGCCCTCCCATTTCGAGAAAAACAATGGCCAACCCTGCAGTGGAGCCCTCCCCTCTTGGAAGATTTTATACAGCAGCGAGACAGTATGATCCGGGGGATTTGCTGATATACAAAGCATCTCAAAGGGAGTTAGCGGCCTGCTAATATTGGCTTGTTTAGAGATTGAGTGAATATAACTTTTTAGTTGTTCATAGAAGAACCAATCAACAGAGTGTGATTCCTCCTCTGGGAATAATTCCCGAAGGGACTTCATACCGGTTTCTTTTAAGTAGTCATGGATGATGGGATTGGAATCTTTTCTCTTATGTAGAAATGTCTCTCTATTCATCCCCGCCGGAAAAGCAGAATTGTCATAAATTGAAATTAAGGGGCCCGGGAGAGTTGTGATCTGAAGGTCTTTGTTTCGGTTTTTAATAAGAAGCAGTATGTTTCGTGTGAGGAAGGGTATGTAAGTGCCTGATCCTAGCCCCCTGCCTCCTGTCCAAAGAACAACTCGGGAGTCGCATCTGTTAAGATCGTTTTCTAGGTTTACCCATTTTTTGTTGTTTTTACTGTGATAAAGGTCTAGAATACAAGTTCCCATTGATGCGTAACTATAAATTGCGAGATCCGGGAGACCCAATCCACCCGTCAGTTTAGATCTACTTAATGTTGTATATGAAATACGTGCCCGGTTATGAGACCAAATAAAACGAGTAATCATTTGTTTGAGGCGGGAAAAGAAAGAAGCCGGTAGGTATAGGGGGATTGTTTGAAAAAAATATAAGAGGCGAGGCAGGAGGTCCATCTTAACTGCATTGATCCTACCCAGCCAGGACAATTGGAGCCTGTGCCATTTCTCTAAATCTGAGTTTGTTTTCTGTAGGGTTGGTGCTAGGTTGGTTTCGAACAGCTTAGATGTTTTGCTTGTAATTTTAATACCTAAATAAGTAAGGGAATCAAAGCACCATTTAAATGGGAAGGTCTTCCTAAGATGATCTACCAAAGGGAGTTGGAGTGAAATGTTTAGGATTTCGGATTTATGGGAATTTATTTTGAAGTTGCTTAGAAATCCGAATTTATGTAGCTCCGAAATGATGTTTGGTAGACTCGTAGAGGGGGCCGTAATATATAACAGGATGTCATCTGCAAAAAGCGCTAGCTTATGTTCTTCGGAACGAAGTTTTATACCAGTGATTGATGGGTTGTTTCTCAAGGCCACAGCTAAATGCTCCATTGTTAGAATATATAAGAGGGGAGAGAGAGGGCACCCCTGCCTTGTACCATTCCTGACCGGGAACGTTTCCGATAATGTGCCATTTACCTTGACCTGAGCACTAGGGGAAGAATACAGGGCGGAGATCCTACGCAGCATGTTCTCTTTTAGGCCAATTTCCTCTAGAGTCTGAGAAATAAATTCCCAATGGACCCGGTCAAAAGCCTTTTCAGCGTCAATTGACATGATACACAGGGGGTCCCCCTCTCTGCCCGCTCTGTCAATTAGAGAGATGGTTCGGATTGTGTTGTCTCTCGCCTCTCGCCCTGGAACGAAGCCTACCTGGTCCTGGTTTATTAGTTTCGGTAAAAGGGGACATATTCTATTGGCTAACATTTTTGCATATATTTTAATGTCTAGGTTTATTAAGGAAATCGGAC
This sequence comes from Ranitomeya imitator, assembly GCF_032444005.1. Classification (NCBI taxonomy): domain Eukaryota; kingdom Metazoa; phylum Chordata; class Amphibia; order Anura; family Dendrobatidae; genus Ranitomeya; species Ranitomeya imitator. The sequence goes on along the minus strand of NC_091287.1, from coordinate 208,993,677 downwards.
GGTAATTGTCGCATGTAGAAGGATCCTTGCCCGGCTTAGGGAGAACTGTTATGTGAGCGATGAGTGCCTGTGTAGGGAACGAGCCCCCAAGAGAGACATAATTACAGGCCTTCAGGAATATTGGACTAAGCAGTGAGTTGAATGACTTGTAAAAGCCTGCTGAGTATCCATCAGGGCCCGGGCTCTTGCCCTGTTTCAGGGCGCTGATGGTTTCAGACACCTCCTCCACTGAGAATTCCTTTTCAAGATCAAGTAGATCACCTTCAGGCAGAGTGGGTAGTTTATGTTCCTGTAAATATGATTTGATTTTATTACGGAGAAAATGTAATGGAGCCTCTTTATAGTGTCCTGCTATGTTATATAGAGATTTGTAGTATTCGCTGAAGTTGGAAAGAATATCTCTGGTATTAAAAACTTTCTTCCCCTCTTTGTTTTTAATGAAAGGGATGTAAGTATTGGGATTGCGTTGATTGAGAGCTCTGGCCAAGAGTCTACCACTTTTATTACCAAGCTGGTAGAAGCGGCTCTTAAGTCTTTCTCTGAGGCATTTGGATTTTTGGTCTATTATAGATAGCAGTTTTTGTCTGGCCGAGGAGAGCCTAGCAAATGTGCTGGCCTCAAGGTCTCGTTTATGTTTGTTTTCTAATTGGTGTATTTGTTCTGTTAAGCTAAGTATTTCCGCCGCTCTTTCTTTTTTTAGCCTAGCGCCATGAGAAATGAGGGCGCCTCTTATTACACTTTTCAACGCCTCCCATTTTACAGTGGGGGACGTGGTGTCTTCCTCGTGGTCAGACAGGAAATCTGTGATTGTTTGATCAATCTTGGATTTACATATGGGATCCTGTAACAGGTTTTCATTCAAGCGCCAAGAGAAACCTGGTCTTGAGGCAGAATGAAGTGAGATTGTTAAGTAAATAGGAGCGTGATCCGACCACAATATCGACCCCACGTCCGCCTTTACCTGCATGTCAAGCAACCTATGAGAAACGAAAAAGTAATCTATTCTACTGTAGGTGTTATGTATTTTTGAGAAGAAACTATAGTCCTTGGTTGTTGGATTAAGAACCCTCCAGACATCTACCAGTCTCATGCTGCGCAGCTGGGATCTTATTTTTTTAATAGAAGATGCAGGATATGAAGACTTACCCGAAGAGACATCCACCGCAGGGTTCATAGGAATATTAAAGTCGCCCCCAAGTATCACAGGAGAGGAACCAGCAAACTCCTCGAGGCGTCTTTTGCATTCGGCTCCAAACTTCTGTTGCCCTTGGTTTGGAAAATAAACGTTAGCGATTACAAGTTTATGTGCTGCCCATGTGATGAGTAGGAAGATATATCTGCCATTTTTGTCAATTTGTGAATCTAAGATCTCAGGCACAAAGGACTTGTGGAAGGCTATTGAGACACCTTTTGACTTTGAAAATGGGTTTGGGCAGTGATACCATTTAGGGTATTTTTTCGTGATACAGTGTGGTACCACACCAGTTTTGAAATGTGTCTCTTGGAACAGTAACACAGATACCCTCTGTTTGTGACTATCAAATAGGACCCGTCTTCTTTTTTCCGGGATGTTTAGCCCCTTACCGTTGATGGAGCAAAATTTAATTTCATCCATTATCAAATACCTTTACGCCATTCCGTAATACCATGCGCCCCATCCGCCAGAACACGCGACAGCCATGGGAAGTAGGGAGGAAACAATAGGAAGGAAGGGAAAAAGGCAGGGTAGAGAAGAGATAATAGAACATGGAAAACATAAAAGAAGGTGCGTTGGGATTGACGCACCGGGTCATACTTTACATCTGTGTAGTTAGGGCAAAAGAATGGAGGAGAGGCCTCCTCCTCTCCCTTCACCCGTGCACCTTAGGTGAGTAAGGGAAGCCAAGGGAAACACTCACCCCCCAGCCCCCCCGAACCTGGTAGGTCCCATAAACGAGAACTTGTAAACACGTAACGTTTGGTTAAACATAGTAATAGTCTCTGCACCGGCGAGATGTCCCGCATGCCATCAGCGAATACAAAAAAAAAAAAAAAAAGAGAGAAAAAAAAAAAGGGGGGGGGGGAAGGGAGGGAAGGGGTGGGAATTTAGGGGGGAGGGAAGAAGGACAAATTCACCGATGACAGGCAGGACACCACGCGCCCAGGTGCTTAAAGAATAGAATCAAACCTCCAAGGCAAGCCCATGGTAAGACAAGCCGCCCCACCAGGAGACAATAAGTGTTCATGAGACTACTCAACTGCAGTAGAGTATCTAGATGCATTGCAGCAATGAATAAAGACTACTTGGAACTAAGAAGAAACTGAAACAAGAAAAGAGAAAAAAACTTCATGGAGGCTCTGAGGAGCCTTGGGTAGTATGACGATTCTTGGAACGGGGAACCTTGAGCCACTTTGGAGGAGCATCTGGGAGTGTCGGAGCCAGAGGCCAATCCGGAAGATTTATTAATGGAAGTTCAAACATGCCCAGGAAATTAGCCAGATCCCCAATCCGGCGGAAATATGCGCTTTTGCCACCTTTGGATGCTGATAGTTGGAATGGGAACCCCCACCTGTAGGGGATGTCTCTTTCCCTGAGAACCTCCAGCAAGGGCTTCAGAGCTTTGCGCAAAAATAGAGTGCGCCTGGATAAATCTAATAGGAGCATGATTGGTTGACCTTCAAACTGGAGGGATCCCTTTTTCCTAGAGGCCATCATGATGGCCTCCTTAACTCTGAAGTAATATACCCTGCAGATGACGTCTCTGGGGCGCGACTCAGACGTGGGTTTAGGACCAAGGGATGGTGTTGTCCTCGTGGTCGCCGAGAATGTCCAGAAATATTCTCTGAACTGTACGGTCTAGATCCTGAGGACTGACAGATTCTGGTAGGCCACGTATACGGATATTGTTACGCCTATTGCGATTTTCCAGGTCCTCAAGACCAGATGACATCTCCTCCAGTTTCATGGTGTGGTCCATTAAGATTTCTCTGTGTGCCTGAAGTTCCTGTGAGATATTCTCCTGGGTCTTTTCCACATCTTCTATACGTGATGTGAATTCTGTCTGCAGATTATGTATCTCCTTTTTGTACGAGTTCTCAAGCCTACACACAAAACTTTCCAGGTCCGTTTTGGTTGGAAGAGCTTTAATATATTTACTCAATTCAGCTATATTCATGTCCTCCGGCATGTCTTCATCTCCGCCACTGTTGTCTGTTGATTTTTTAGGGGAGATATGTGAGGTCTGTGGCTCTTTTGAGGAGGAACTATTTTTATGCGGTGTTTGCGACATTGCTGATCTGGTGTTCCTTGTTTGGAGTGGCTGGTTTAAGAACCGTTCCATGTCCTCAATAGGAGGCTCCTTGTGTAAGCTTATGGGTTGCCCAGAAGTCTTCTTAGTTTTACCCATATATGTCTGCTGCTATTAATCGCCCGTGGTAGAGTTCAGGGGATCATGGGGGTGCAGCGTTCACCGCATCAGGCAGAGCCCCCCATTAGCAAGCCCCCTCCGAGGTGCATTTAATTATAATCTTTAAGTTAGTGGGGCATATACAATGTCCTGAGCCAGAAAAAGGAACCTCTAGATGTGATAAACAGTTCCAGCACTAGGTGTCACCAGAGGTCTAAGTTTGTAAATTATAAGCTTGTTAGGTAGAGTGCTGAGGTTCTGTTTTCTGATGTAATGTAGCTAAGGCACAATGACAGCCCAGTAAGGGGGTATGGTAGAGTGACTGCTCCGCTTCTGCAGCAAGGATGGTATGCAGGGTAAGATGCAGCAGTGCCGAGTATCTTAGGTGTGCCTGCCCTGATATGGTGCTTCTCTATGAGGTGCTCCGTCCCCAAGATGGCGTCTACCCTCCCAGTGGCGGGAAAACAGTCGGCACTGAAGGAGCAAAGGCGCACTCGCAGCACTCTTACTGATGGTGCTTCAGGGGATCAAAGGATGGGACTGCCTCTCCCTCAACACCCCCGTGGCTCGGCGGGGGGTCTGCAGACTTTTTACTGCCGCCGCTCTCCTCACCACGCGCCGCCTGCCTGCAGGGGTTCCGGGTAAGCACACCTGCGATGCTCTCTCTGTGGGTGTCGCGGGGAATGCAGGGGCGGGAGGGTCTCTCCTTCACTACCCCCTTAGCTTGGCGGGGGTCCGCAAGCTGCTTGCTGCCGCCGCTCACCTCGTCACACGTCGCCCGCCGGGCCTCCCTGAGCCGTTAGCTGAGCCTGGGGAGTCTTCTCTGTGCCGGCCTATGCTCGATGCTCGATGCGCTGTGCTGCAGAGCCTCTCTGTGCCTGCGGATCCGGTGTAACTTCTCCGGGGCACAGCTGGGGGTCTCTCTTAATCCAGGCTCGATGCTAGGGAATTTTGGGTGGTCTGTGATGGATTAAGGTCTAGGGGAAGACCTTTTATCTCCTTTTTACTGGAGGAGCTCTCCACCATGCGTCCTTCTTCTCCGGCTGTTAGACACGCCCCCTGAGCCAACTTTTTTATTTTAGGCCTACTAAGTCTGTCTGCGTCACTCATTACAGATGTCCTCCATTGAACAAAGCTATGCCGCCTGTGTACTCCAATTACCAATTTTGAACTGCATTTACCCTACTTACTTATTTAGGCCTACTAACTGTGTCTGCCTCCCATTACAGTTGTCCTCCACTGAACAAAGCTGAGCCTCAATTTTCACCGTTTCAGATATTAAACTGCATTTGGCCTACTTGTTTGGTTGGGCCTACTAACGGTGTCTGCCGCTCCTTGCTTTTCTCCTCCACTGAACAAAGCTGAGCCTCAATTTTCACCGTTTCAGATATTAAACTGCATTTGGCCTACTTGTTTGGTTGGGCCTACTAACGGTGTCTGCCGCACCTTGCTTTTCTCCTCCACTGAACAAAGCTGAGCCTCAATTTTCACCGTTTCAGATATTAAACTGCATTTGGCCTACTTGTTTTGTTTGGCCTTCTAGCAGTGTCTGCCGCTCCTTGCTTTTCTCCTCCACTGGACAAAGCTGAGACTCAATTTTCACCGTTTCAGATATTAAACTGCATTTGGCCTACTTGTTTATTTGGGCCTACTAATGGTGTCTGCCGCTCCTTGCTTTTCTCCTCCACTGAACAAAGCTGAGCCTCAATTTTCACCCTGTTTCAGATATTAAACTGCATTTGGCCTACTTGTTTGGTTGGGCCTACTAACGATGTCTGCCGCTCTTGCTTTTCTCCTCCACTGAACAAAGCTGAGCTGCCTGTTTACTCCTGTTACCAATTTTGAACTGCATTTGGCCCACTTTATTACTTGGGCCTACTAACTGTGTCTGCCACTCATTACAGTTGTCCTCCACTGAACAAAGCAATGCCGCCTGTGTACTCCTGTTACCAATTTTGAACTGCATTTAGCCTACTTTATTATTGGGGCCTTCTAACTGTGTCTGCCACTCATTATAGTTGTCTTCCACTGAACAAAGCTATGTCGCCTGTTTAGTCCTGTTACCACTTTTGAACTGCATTTAGCCTACTTTATTATTTGGGCCTATATCTGTGTTTCCTCCTCATCCTGCCCATTGGCCAGCCACTGCTAGATGAGTCTGCTGGTACATTGACCCAGACCACTACATTCCCCTTGCACTCTACACAGCCAGAATCTGACCCTGCTGAAAGCCAGGTTCCCCTTCCCGCATACTATACCACCTTACACGGGGACAAAGAGGAAGGTGCAGATGAAAGTGCAGGTTCCTTCATCAGGTAGGGGGGCATACTCGTTAGCCCTGGCACAAGGCTCCTCATGGTACACAAAAGTGTCTCTGGCAGTGGGAGGCGCACACCACCGTACTATGAGGGGTCCTGTGCCAGTGCCAACTAGTGGGCCCCACCGCTTGCTTAGGATCGCAGCACTTGCAAAGTTTAAATACTTACCTCTCCCTGCTCCACCGCCGTGACGTATTCCGCGTTTCCCGGGCCCACGAAAATCTTGAGCCATCCCTACCCCCACAACTTTAGCCAAATGAGCCCCTGTTTTCAATGCCTAACTATTATTATAAAGTACATTAAAGGGGTTGTCCACTACTTTCATGTAACCCCCCAATGTATCCCCCCAGGGCCCCTATTGCATTGTGTAAATACCTTGCGTTGTCGTTTTTGCCTGTGAGCGGCGCTATGGCTGCAGCTGGGTACGGGTCACATGACCCCCAGACTGCAGCCGCCGCTCATTTCCGCCGACGTCACGTCAATTTCCAGGCTCTGAAAATTGACGTGACGTCAGCAGCAGGCGTGACCAGCCCCCACAGTCTGCAGTCACTCAGCAAAAGTGACTGGGCTGGGGGCGGGGCTGCCTGCAGGGCTGTGCTGGGGGCGGGCGGGGCTATGTGTGCTCACTGCTCACGCTGGGATCTGAGGACAGGGCTGTGCTGGCTCTGCTGGGGGGAGTGCGTGGATGCCTGACGCTGGGGTCTGGGTGCCGGCATGTGCCGCTCGGCGCCGGCGGTCTCCTGTGCCGCTCGGCGCCGGGGGTCTCCTGTGCCGCTCGGCGCCGGGGGTCTCCTGTGCCGCTCGGCGCCGGGGGTCTCCTGTGCCGCTCGGCGCCGGGGGTCTCCTGTGCCGCTCGGCGCCGGGGGTCTCCTGTGCCGCTCGGCGCCGGCGGTCTCCTGTGCCGCTCGGCGCCGGGGGTCTCCTGTGCCGCTTGGCGCCGGCGGTCTCCTGTGCCGCTCGGCGCCGGGGGTCTCCTGTGCCGCTCGGCGCCGGGGGTCTCCTGTGCCGCTCGGCGCCGGGGGTCTCCTGTGCCGCTCGGCGCCGGCGGTCTCCTGTGCCGCTCGGCGCCGGGGGTCTCCTGTGCCGCTCGGCGCCGGGGGTCTCCTGTGCCGCTCGGCGCCGGGGGTCTCCTGTGGGGGGTTGTTGGTGTGTGTGTGTGTGTGTGTATGTATATATATGTGTATGTATGTGTGTGCAGGCATCGTCCGATGGGACTACAAGTCCCATCGGGCTCTGCCTGCTACACTGACAGTGACTGGCACATTAGCCAATGATGGGACAGTTGTAGTCCCATCATCCGGCTAATGTGTTGAATGAAAAAAAAAAAACACTCAGTACATACATACAACACACACCATGTAACATGCGACGACATGCACCATGCGACGACATGCTACATGCACCATGCGATGACATGCACCATGCTACATGCACCATGCTACATGCACCATGCGACGACATGCTGCATGCACCATGTGACGGCATGCGACATGTACCATGCGACGACATGCACGATGCAGCGACATGCACCATGCAGCGACATGCACCATGCGACGGCATGCAACATGCACCATGCAGCGGCATGCGACATGCACCATGCGACGACATGCACCATGCGACGACATGCACCATGCGACGACATGCACCATGCGACGACATGCACCATGCAGCGACATGCACCATGCAGCGACATGCACCATGCAGCGACATGCACCATGCGACGGCATGCGACATGTACCATGCGACGACATGCGCCATGCACCATGCGACGGCATGCGACATGCACCATGCAGCGGCATGCGACGACATGCACCATGCAGCGGCATGCAACGACATGCACCATGCGACGACATGCACCATGCAGCGACATGCACCATGCAGCTACATGCACCATGCGACGGCATGCGACATGTACCATGCGACGACATGCGTCATGCACCATGCGACGGCATGCGACATGCACCATGCGATGATATGCACCATGCGGCGACATGCTACATGCACCATGCGCTGGCATGCACCATGCGACGACATGCAGCGGCATGTGACATGCACCATGCAGAGGCGTGCAACATGCTTCATGCAGCGGCATGCGACATGCACCATGCGACGACATGCACCATGCAACAACATGCGCCATGCGACGGCATGTGACATGTACCATGCGACGACATGCTACATGCACCATGCGATGACATGCACCATGCGACGACATGCACCATGCGACATGCTACATGCACCATGCGCCGGCATGCGACATGCACCATGCAACGACATGCACCATGCGACGACATGCGACATACAGTACATACATACTACAGACATACAGTACATATAACATAGAGTACATACTCACCATCACTTGTCACTTTGTTCCCCGAAGCCATTGTCACCTGTAAAAAATATTAAAATAATAAACAAACAATATACTCCCTGTCCGCAGAAATCCAATTAAAACGAGTGTCCCACGACGATCTCCCGTGGAGAGCAGGAGCATCAGTTGATGCGACCACTCTCCAGGGGCTCCAGGAACACAATGATGGAAGGTATCCTTCCATCATGTATTCCTCACAAGGTATTCCTACGCCCCTGTGAGAAAATAGTCCCTAGTCTCACTATTGGCATTGCTGGGTGAGACATTTTCCCACGCAGCAATTGCCATAAAGTGAGACCAGTGAACTAGAGTAACCTCAGTGATGCACTGCAGGAGCCATTGTCTCCTGTCAGTGTGTCACTGAGGGTCCTATAGAGCAGTGACATCACCCGATGTCACTGTTCTATAGGGGAGATCGTCGTGGGACACTCGTTATTAATTGGACTGCGTCGGACAGGTAGTATACGGTTTATTATTTTACTTTTTTTTGCAGGCGCAGAAGTATGGTAAGTATGGTTAAATGAAGAATATTAAAATATTTTTTTCCAAATGTGTGTGTTTTATTAACCCTTTCTTACTATTGGATTAGTAATGGATAGGCGTCTTATTGACGCCTCTCCGTTATTAACCCGGCTTCATGTCACCTTACAATAGCAAGGTGACATTAACCCCTTATTACCCCATATCCCACCGCTACTCGGGAGTGGGAAGACAGGGGCTAAGTGCCGGAATTGGCGCATCTTACAGATGCGCCATTTCTGGGATGGCTGCGGACTGGTATTTGTAGCCGGGGGGGGGCCAATATCCATGGCCCCTCTCTAGGCTATGAATATAAGCCCGCAGCTGTCTGCGTAGCCTTTCTGGCTATAAAATATAGGGGGACCCCACATCATTTTTTTGGGGGGGTCCTCCTATTTTAATAGCCAGTAAAGGCTACGCAGACAGCTGCGGGCTGATATTCATAGCAGGCTACAAATATTGGCCCCCGGCCGTCGGCTTTCCCCCTCTGGCGCAGAGAATTGCACGGGAGCCCACGCCGTTTTTTTCTTTATTTTTAAAAAATTCAACGCTCATTAAGGCCTCTTTCACTCTTGCGTCGGTACAGGTCCGTCGCTATGCGTCGGGCCGACGTACCGACGCACGTTGTGAAATTTGTGTACGAAGTGGGCAGCGGATGCAGTTTTTCAACGCATCTGCTGCCCATTCTGAAGTGCGGGGAGGAGGGGGCGGAGTTTCTGCCGCAACGGCCAAAAAAACGTTCACTTGAACGTTTTTTCGTGCCGACGGTATTCCAAAACACGACTGATCCGTAGCACGACGGACGCGACTTGTGGCCATCTGTCGCTAATACAAGTCTATGGGTGAAACGCATCCTGCGAGCACATTTGCAGGATCCATTTTTTTCCACCGGGATGTTTTTTTTCCGCCGGATCCGTTTTTTTCCGCCGGATGTTTTTTTTTTTCCACCAGATCTGTTTTTTCCACCGGATCCGTTTATTTTCGCCGAATCCTTTTTTTTACGCCAGATCCGTTTTTTCTCATAGAGTTGTATTAGCGCCGGATTACACCTGATGGCCACACGTTTCATCCGTTTTTGGCAGGATACGTCAAAAAAGCTGTTTCCGCCGGACGGAAAACACATACAGAGAAACGGTTTTTCGGTACGTCGAAAAAATGCACAGCGACGGATCTAGCAAAAAACGGATGAAACGTGTGGCCATCAGGCGCTAATACAACTCTGAGAAAAAACGGATCCGGCAAAAAAAAAAAAGGATCCTGCAAATGTGCTCGCATATAGTATATAAGACAGCCTCCCCCATAGAATATAATATACCCCACATAGTATATAAGACAGCCTCCCCCATAGAATAGAATATACCCCCGCAGTAGTATATAACACAGCCACATCTATAATATAACACTGGGAGCGTCACTCTGTCCGAAGCCTTTATAGACTGCGCAAGCGCCGGCGCAGTCTGGACCCCACAGAGTGACGCTCCCAGGAGATCGAGGTATGCGTAAACACTGAACGCACACCACGATCTCCAACGGAGAGGCAAGGACGCGCCAGGAGGGTAAGTATAAGCTATATTCACCTGTCCCCCGTTCCAGCGCTGCGTGCGGCTCTGTCTCCCGGGTCCTCTGCCTGTGATTTTCACAGTTCAGAGGGCGCGATGACGCGCTTAATGCGCGCTGCCCTCTGACTGAACAGTCACAGCCAGAGGACCGGAAGAAGTGGCGTGCAGAGCTGGAACAGGGGACAGGTGAATATAGCAAGTGTCGGGGGCCTGAGCTAGCGGCAATACCGGCACCTGACCCCCACAGCGCGCCGGTGTCCCCGCCTGCTCAGGCCCCCCAGCACTCGGTGCCCAGCGACGATAGGTGAGTATGTTATTTTTTTTTTTTATATATATATATCGCAGCAGCATACGGGGCATATAATACTATGAAGCATCTTATGGGGGCCATCAACATTTATGGAGCAGTGTATGGGGCATATACTATGGAGCATGTTATGGGGGCCATGAACCATAATGGAGCAGTGTACCGGCCATATGCATGGGAGCAGCAAATTACAGAACGGTGGCGCAGGATGGGAGCAGCACATGTCAGAATGGGGCTGCAGGATGGCAGCAGCACATGACAGAACAGGGGTGCAGGATTTGAGCAGCACATGACAGGATGGGGGCGCAGGATGGAGCAGCACATGACAGGATGGAGACCATATACCAATATAAATGCTCGCCACCTGGGCGTAGAACGGGTTCAATAGCTAGTAGTATATAACACGGCCTCCCCCATAGAATATAATATACCTCCCATAGTATATATCAAAGCCCGCATATAATATAGCACAACTTGCATAGTATATAGCACAGCCCATGTAGTAGTATACAGCACAGCGCGGGTCGTAGTATATACAGCACAGCCCGAATAGTAGTTTACAGCACAGCCCGTGTAGTAGTATACAGCACAGCCCGTGTAGTAGTATACAGCACAGTCCGGGTCGTAGTATATACAGCACAGCCCGCGTAGTAGTAAATACAGCACAGCCCGCGTAGTAGTATATACAGCACAGCCCGCGTAGTAGTATACACAACACACAGCCCACACAGTGGTATATACACAGCACAGCCCACACAGTGGTATATACACAGCACAGCCCACACAGTGGTATATACACAGCACAGCCCACACAGTGGTATATACACAGCACAGCCCACACAGTGGTATATACACAGCACAGCCCACACAGTGGTATATACACAGCCCACACAGTGGTACATACACAGCCCAGCCCACACAGTGGTATATACAGCACAACCCACATCTCATCCCCCCGATAATGGCTCCACACTCTCCTCACCTTTCCTCTTGCCCGCGCTGCTCCTGGCTCCTGTCTCGGCGGCTGCAGTCTGCCCGGGACACAGCAGGTGTGCGATGATATGACGTCATCGTGCACCCGCAGTGTCAGAGGCAGAGCGGGGAATGATGGGAGAGGGAGCGTCAGCGGACGCTCTCTCCTCCATCATTGCATTGAACTATACCGGCGTCATGGACGCCGGTATAGTTGAATGCGGCGGCGGCACTGGCGGGAGTAGGGGGGAAAGAGTGCAGCGGCCCACTACTGGCACCGGCCCTTCTGGCATTTGCCAGAAGTGCCCAATGGCCAGTTCGGCCCTGGTCACCACCCACACACTTCCCTCCTCCTGAACTGCAGCGTTTCTTGGACCCACATCCGCAGCAAAACTGCAGATATTTTCTACATCTCAATGAAAGTTTGAGGCCGGAGTCACACTACAGCGAGATACGGCCGAGTCTCGCAGGTTAAATACAAGCTCTGGCACCGGCACTCCGGAGCGGAGTGTGCGGCTCCATGTATTGCTGTGCGGCTGCACGCTCCGCTCCGGAGTGCCGGTGCCAGAGTTTGGTTTTAACCTGTGAGACACGGCCGTATCTCGCTGTGTGTGATCCCGGCCTAAGGGTGCAGAAACGCTGCAGTTCGGCACAAAAGAAGTGACATGCTGCGGAGAAAAAAAAAAGCTGCGTTTCGGTGCGGCCTTTTCCGCAGCATGTGCACAACAAGTCTGCGGCTCCCATAGACTTACATTGGTTGTGCACTACAATGCGGATTTGCTGCAATTCTGTGCGGCAAAAAACGCTGCGGATCTGCAATCAAATCCGCAACGTGTGCACACAGCCTTAGCATTTAGTGAGCCTAGCAAAAAGGCAAGCAAAAAACAAGTGTGGGATTGCACTTTTTTTGCAATTTCATCGCACTTTGAATTTTTTTCACATTTCCTGTTACACGACATGGTGAAACCAATGGTGTCGTTCAAAAGTAGAACTTGTCCCGCAAAAGATAAGCCCCCACATGGCCATATTGACGGAAACATTATGGCTCTGGAAAGAAGGGGAGCGATAAACGAAAAAAGCTCCAGGGGTGAAGGGGTTTAGAAACATGGATATGGACATATCTATGGAAATAGATATATAGATATATCTGTATGTATCCATCTATCCCATATCTATCTAATTCTATCCATCTGTCTGTGTCTATCTATCTATCTATCTATCTATCATCTCTCTATCCCATATCTATCTATCTATCTATTATCTCTATCCCATATCTATCTATCTATTATCTGTCTGTGTCTATCTATCTATCTATCATCTCTCTATCCCATATCTATCTATCTATTATCTGTCTGTGTCTATCTATCTATTATCTCTCTATCCCATATCTATCTATCTATCTATCTATCTATCTATCTATCTATCTATCTATTATCTCTCTATCCCATATCTATCTATCTATTATCTGTCTGTGTCTATCTATCTATCTATCTATCATCTGTCTGTCTATTATCTATCTATCCCATATCTATCTATCCCACATCTATCTATCTATCTATCTATCTATCTATCTATCCCACATCTATCTATCTATCTCATATCTCTCTCTCTCTATCTAATATCTATCTATCTATCCCATATCTATCTATCTCTCTATCTATTATCTATCTATCTATCTATCTATCTATCTATCTATCTATCTATCTATCTATCTATCTATCTATCTATCTATCGCTCTGTGTAATGGAGTGTGGGTTGGACAAATGTAAAAGAGGAGTTGGACAGAAATGACACCACAAATCTTTTTGAAGAGAGAGGAGGGAGAGGAGGGAGGGGTTTGGGTGTGTTTTTGGAGGGGGTGTGCTAGATTCGGGCTTAGTGGCATTGCAAAGCATCATGGAACTTGTAGTATTAGGTCACAATAAGGAAGTAGTCGATTAACCCCATGAGAGCTGAATCCAGCACTGAAGATGTGCTGCTACAGCATGATAACAGCTAATATTGCTAAAATAAACACAGTAGATGTTTTCAGTGGCACATAATAGCAAGATTTATGAAAAAAAAAAAAAAACTTTATAGTAGTGGATAACTTCTTTAAGATTGACAAGCTTAAGAATTAAGAATTGATGTTTTTGGCATTAAAATGGGCACTGTAGGTGTTTTCCTGTCCTCCACTCACTGCCGACTTTGATTCCCCATTGAATTGCATTGGGTTTCGTGTTTCGGTCGGCCCCCGACTTTTCGCAATAATCGGCCGATTTCACCCGACCCAACTTTTGACAAAGTCGGGTTTCGTGAAACCCGACTCGATCCTAAAAAAGTAAAAGTCACTCAACTCTAGTGTTGAGCATTTGAAAGAGTGCAGTAAATGGGCAAGGCAAGGGGCAAGGGACGGGGAAGTGGACATGATACTGATGGTGCATGCAGAGGACGAGGCCGTGGCCAAGGTGAAAGTGGGCAACAACAAAGACTCACATCTTCTCGCTCGACCTTCCTGTCCCAGTTTCTAGAGGACAGCAGCACACCACTATTGAAGCCAGAGCAGTGTGAAGCGGTTGTTGGTGTGATAGTGGATAATGCTTCCAGTTACTTATCCACCACCACCACCACCACGTCTTCCACACGTTCAAGTCTGAGTAGCCGTGAGTGTGGCCCAGATATTCCTCACCCTGATCCTCCTTCCTCCCACCACGCCGAGTGCCCTGAGACAACTGATCCAACACTTGGACACTCTGAAGTCAGTTCAGTTTTCCATTTAACCTCTTTCTGCCATTGGACGTACTATTCCATCCATGTGGGGTGGGCCCTACTTCCCAAGGACGGAATACTACGTCCAGTGCGATCAGCCGCGCTCTCGGGGGGAGCGCAGCCGATCGCAGCCGGGTGTCAGCTGTTTATCGCAGCTGACATCCGGCACTATGTGCCAGGAGCAGTCACAGACCGCCCCCGGCACATTTACCCTCGACACAGTGTGGTCAAACATGATCGCAATGTTCCGGCGGTATAGGGAAGCATCGCGCAGGGAGGGTCTCCTAAATCCTTCCTCCTTGCAGCAGACCCGGATCCAAAATGGCCGCGGCATTCGGGTCCTGAAGGGAGGTGGCTTCACAGCGCCTGCTCAGAGCAGGCGCCGGGAAGCCTCCCTGATGTGCACGTCAGATCGCTGATCTGACACAGTGCACAGCAAAGTGTCAGATCAGCGATCTGTCACTTTACTGTGATGTCCACCCCGGGGCAAATTAAAAAAGTAAAAAAAAAATATTTCCATGCGTAAAAAAAAAAAAAAAAAAATTCTAAATAAATAATAATAAAAAAAATTATTATTCCAAAACAAACATTCCTTTATCTAATAAAAAAAACAAACAATAAAAATAAACATATTTGGGTTTGCCGCATCCGTAACGACCCGACCTATAAAGCTGTCCCACTAGTTAACCCCTTAAGTGAACACCGTAAAAAAAACCAACGCTTTATTATCATACCGCCGAACAAAAAGTGGAATAACACGCAATCAAAAAGACGGATATAAATAACCATGGAACCGCTGAAAACGTCATCTTGTCCCGCAAAAAAAGAGCTGCCATACAGCATGATCAGTGAAAAAGTAAAAAAGTTATAGTCCTCAGAATAAAGCGAATAAGTAATTATTTTTTCTATAAAATAGTTTTTATCATATAAAAGCACCAAAACATAATAAAATGATATAAATGAGGTATTGCTGTAATCGTACTGACCTGAAGAATAAAGCTGCTTTATCGATTTTACCAAACGCGGAACGGTATAAACACCCCCCCTCCCAAAAAGAAATTAATGAATAGCTGATTTTTGGTTATTCTGCCTCACAAAAATCGGAAAAAAAAGCAATCAAAAAATGTCACATGCCCGAAAATGTTACCAATAAAAACGTCAACTCATCCCGCAAAAAACAAGACCTCACATGACTCTGTGGACCAATTATAGCTCTCAAAATGTGGTAAGGCAAAAAATATTTTTTGCAATAAAAAGCGTCTTTTAGTGTGTGACGGCTGCCAATCATAAAAATCCGCTAAATAACCCGCTATAAAAGTAAATTAAACCCCCTTCATCACCCCCTTAGTTAGGGAAAAATTGAAAAATTTTACAAATGTATTTATTTCCATTTTCCCATTAGGGTTAGGGCTAGGGTTAGGGTTAGGGCTAGGGTTAGGGTTAGGGCTAGGGTTAGGGTTAGGGCTAAGGTTAGGGTTGGGGCTAGGGTTAGGGTTAGGGCTAGGGTTAGGGTTAGGGTTAGGCTAGGGTTATGGCTAGGGTTAGGGCTTGGGTTAGGGTTGGGGCTAGGGTTAGGTCTACAGTTATGGTTGGGGCTAAAGTTAGGGTTAGGGTTGGGGCTAAAGTTAGGGATAGGGTTGGGGTTAAATATAGGGATAGGGTTTGGATTACATTTATGGTTGGGAATAGGATTGGGATTAGGGTTAGGGGTGTGTCAGAGTTAGAGGTGTGGTTAGGGTTACCATTGAGATTAGTGTTAGGGGTGTGCTTGGATTAGGGTTTCAGTTATAATTGGGGGGTTTCCACAGTTTAGGCACATCAGGGGCTCTCCAAACGCGACATGGTGTCCGATCTAAATTCAAGCCAATTCCGCATTGAAAAAACAAAACAGTGCTCCTTCCCTTCCGAGCTCTCCCGTGCACCCAAACAGGGGTTTACCCCAACATATGGGGTATCAGCGTACTCAGGACAGACACATTGGACAACAACTTTTGGGGTCCAATTTCTCTTGTTACCCTTGTGAAAATAAAAACTTGGGGGCTAAAAAATCTTTTTTGTGGAAAAAAAATATTTTTTATTTTCATGACTCTGCATTATAAACTTCTGTGAAGCACTTGGGCATTCAAAGTTCTCACCACACATCTAGATAAGTTCCATGGGGGGTCTAGTTTCCAAAATTGGGTCACTTGTGGGGGGTTTCTAATGTTTAGGTACATCGGGGACTCTGTAAACGCAACATAACGCCCGCAGACCAATCTTTCAAAGTCTGCATTCCAAATGGCACTCCTTCCCTTCCGAGCTCTGCCATGCGCCCAAACGGTGGTTCCCCACCACATATTGAGTATCAGCTGTAGCATGGCTAAAGGTTGTATAGTCGATGGGAGATATGTGTCACATAGGTGGCTTATCGCTGTGACATAACCATGCCTATCTATGTGTGTTTCAGGACCTGTGGTGATGTCATAACCACATGTCTTATCATGTGATGGGTTCCTGGGTGTGGTTAGACCAATAAAAGAATGGCTAATGTTTTACACAGGAGGTGTGTGTGGAGGTGAAACCCTCCAGAGTGTGTTAAGGCTCCAGGACTGAGCCTGAAGGACTGGACACTTGTTTTTCTTTTCCTGAGCTAAAGGCTATTTGCTTTCTGTTATTTTGCTATGAGGTTTATGGAGCAATAAACCCTGTGAACTTTTAATGGAACGTGCCTCCTGAGTGTCAGCCGTCGCACCCGAGCGAGTGAAACCCCTACAATTGGTGGTAGACATGCGGGCAGCGTTCCCAGTGGAGACGTAAGTCTATTATTGAATGTACTGGGTCAAGTCTGTTTCAAGCCAGCAAGCATTGCCAGGGAAAATGGAGGACCTGCTGAAACACTTGGTCCAGTTGCAGTCACAGCAGGAGCAACGGCAGCAGATACAGCAAGAGACCAACAGGCTGTTGATGCAGCAGATACAACAGAGCCAGCAGGAGCAACAGCAGCAGATACAGCTTCTGACAACGGCCATCCAGGGCAGGATGAGCTCCCCAACCCCAGGTCTGGCTGATGACACCCACGTCCGGAAGACGGTAAGACGCGCATTGCAGAAAATGACCTCCGGGGATGATGTTGAGGCCTTCCTGACGGTGTTTGAGAGGGTCGCTGGAAGGGAAAAACTTCCGCCAGAGCAGTGGGCAGAGGTACTGGCGCCATACCTGACCGGAGAACCTCAGAAGGTGTACTATGACTTGACCTTGCAGGATGCCAAAGGAGTATCACAAATTGAAAGCCGAGATTCTCGCACATTTGGGGGTGACACTGACTGTTAGGGCACAGCGAATTCACTGCTGGGCCTATCACCGGGACAAACCGCCTCGCTGCAAAAAGTTTGATCTGCTGCACCTGGTCCAGAAATAGCTGCAGCCAGAGTCATCTACACCTTCACAGATGGTAGAACGAGTGATGATGGATCGGTTTGGGCATTCCCTCCCGAGGCCCATACAGACTTGGGTTGCCCAGGGTGACCCCCAGAATGCTGACGAACTGATCGGACTGGTTGAGAGATACCAAGGGTTGGAAGGCTCCTTCGGAGGGCAGCCCATGCCGTACTGGGGGTCCCAGAAGGGGGCTGAGTCCCAAAAAGGGGTGGGGCGTCCAAGGTCACAAAGGACGGGGGAGGTGGTGCCCAAGGTCCCTACGGGTGATATTATTTGTTGGAGGTGCCACGGGCCAGGACATATAGCTGCCCTTTGTTCCCAGACCACTGAACTGCAGCATGGGATGCCGTACTTCATACTATGCATATCCAGCCTGCAGTGTGAACTCTCTGCCCAACGTGGGGCCTCAAGCGTGTCCCATAAAGGTGAACGGTCGAGCAGTAACGGCGCTGTTAGACTCGGGGAGCTTAGTGACCCTGGTGAGGGCCACTTTTCCTCTCCACCTGCTCCCGGGAAAGAAGGTCGGTGTCCGGTGCATACATGGTGATGCAAAGGACCATCCTATGGCCAGGGTGGATATTGAAATGGCATGTGGCACTGAGTCCCATGAAGTTGGCGTCACTTGGGACTTGTTGCACCCTACAATTAGTGGCCGGGATTTCTGTTTGTTTTGGGATTTGTGGGGAAAGGGTTCTGAGGTCCCTAGCAAGAGTAGGGAACCAATGAACCCTAAAAAGGTATCGCCACACCCAGAAACAGACTGGCTTCCTTTTTGTGTTCTAGTTGGGGATGAGGAGGAAGTGTCCCCTGCATCTGACATTCTGGAGTTAGAGGTAACCGGTGAAAATTTTGGGACTGCCCAACATAGGGACCCCACTCTGAGGGAAGCCTTTAATAATGTCACAGTTAGGGTTGAGCGAAACGGGTCGAACATTTTCAAAAGTCGCCGACTTTTGGCTAAGTCGGGGTTTCATGAAACCCGATCCGACCCCTGTGCGGGGTCGGCCATGCGGTACGCGACTTTCGCGCCAAAGTCGCGTTTCAATGACGCGAAAAGCGCCATTTCTCAGCCAATGAAGGTAAACGCAGAGTGTGGGCAGCGTGATGACATAGGTCCTGGTCCCCACCATCTTAGAGAAGGGCATTGCAGTGATTGGCTTGCTGTCTGCGACGTCACAGGGGCTATAAAGAGGCGTTCCCGCCGACCGCCATCTTACTGCTGCTGATCTGAGCTTAGGGAGAGGTTGCTGCCGCTTTGTCAGAAGCAGGGATAGCGTTAGGCAGGGTCCATTAACCACAAAACCGCTTGTGCTGCAGCGATTTGCACTGTCCAACACCACCCTCGGTGTGCAGGGACAGTGGAATTTTTTTTTTTTTTTTTTTTCCCCTCAGCGCTGTAGCTCATTGGGCTGCCCTAGAAGGCTCCCTGATAGCTGCATTGCTGTGTGTACGCCGCTGTGCAAACCAACTGCTTTTTTCAAAGCACAAATCCTCTTGTTCCTTCCTTTCTGCACAGCTATCTTTTTTGTTTGTCCACACTTTTTATTTCATTTGTGCATCAGTCCACTCCTTATTGCTGCCTGCCATACCTGGCTGAGATTACTGCAGGCAGGGAGATAGTAGCTGCCTGCCATACCTGGCTGAGATTACTGCAGGCAGGGAGATAGTAATTGTAGGACATTCCCTGTTTTTTTTTTTTTTTTTTTTTTGGTGGGAGATTAAGATTGGCAATTTGGCATTTCTGCTAGAGTGCCATCCCTGTGTGTGCCATCTCTCTCACATAGTGGGCCATAGAAAGCCTTTTCATTTTTCTGTATTTTTTTTTGTGGGGTGTATAAATTCTCCCTGATAAAAATACAGTGGGAGATTAATATTGGCCTTTGGGCTTGTGTGCCAGTCCTGAGTGTGCCATCTCTCTCACAAATAGTGGGCCATAGAAAGCCTATTTTATTTTTTTTTGGGTTTTATAAATTCTCCCTGAAAAAAAGGGAGATTAATATTGGCCTCTGGGCTTCTGTGCCAGTCCTGAGCGTGCCATCTGTGCCAGTCCTGAGCGTCCCATCTCTCTCACAAATAGTGGGCCATAGAAAGCCTATTTAATTTTTTTTTTGGTTTTATAAATTTTCCCTGAAAAAAGGGAGATTAATATTGGCCTCTGGGCTTGTGTGCCAGTTGTGAGCGTGCCATCTGTGCCAGTCCTGAGCGTGCCATCTCTCTCACAAATAGTGGGCCATAGAAAGCCTATTTAATTTTTTTTTTGGTTTTATAAATTTTCCCTGAAAAAAGGGAGATTAATATTGGCCTCTGGGCTTGTGTGCCAGTTGTGAGCGTGCCATCTGTGCCAGTCCTGAGCGTGCCATCTCTCTCACAAATAGTGGGCCATAGAAAGCCTATTTAAATATTTTTTTGGTTTTATAAATTCTCCCAGAAAAAAAGGGAGATTAATATTGGCCTCTGGGCTTCTGTGCCAGTTGTGAGCGTGCCATCTGTGCCAGTCCTGAGCGTGCCATCTCTCTCACAAATAGTGGGCCATAGAAAGCCTATTTAAATATTTTTTTGGTTTTATAAATTCTCCCAGAAAAAAAGGGAGATTAATATTGGCCTCTGGGCTTCTGTGCCAGTCCTGAGCGTGCCATCTGTGCCAGTCCTGAGCGTCCCATCTCTCTCACAAATAGTGGGCCATAGAAAGCCTATTTTATTTTTTTTTTGGGTTTCAGAAATTCTCCCTGGAAAAAAAAAGGGAGATTAATATTGCCCTTTGGGCTTGTGTGCCAGTACTAAGCGTTCCATCTCTCTCTCTCTCTCAGTCAGTGGGCCATAGAACGCATATTTTTGGTTTTATTTGTTTTCTAAATTCTCCCTGAAAAAATCATTTTATTTTATTTGGTTTCTAAATTCTTCCTGATAAAATCATATTTTTTTTATTATTTTTATTTCTAAAGTCTCCCTGAAAAAAAAAAAAAAAAAAAACAACCAAAAAAACAGTGGGAGATTAATATTGGCCTTTCTGCTTGTGTGCCAGTCTTGACTCCTGGGTGTGCCATCTCTCTCTCTCTCTCTCTCTCTCTCTCTCTCTCTCTCTCTCTCTCCAATTGTGGTCCATAGAAAGCCTATATTTTTTTTCCTTGATTTGGGTTCTAAAATCTACCAGAGAAAATAACTACATCAATCATTGGTAGAAAAATATTGGCCTCTGGGTTTGTGTGCCACTCCTGACTCCTGTGTGCGTCATCTCTCAGTCAGTGGGCCATAGAACGCCTATTTTTGGTTTTATTTGTTTTCTAAATTCTCCCTGAAAAAATTATTTTATTTTATTTGGTTTCTAAATTCTTCCTGATAAAATCATATTTTTTTTATTATTTTTTTTTCTAAAGTCTCCCTGAAAAAAAAAAAAAAAAACAGTGGGAGATTAATATTGGCCTTTCTGCTTGTGTGCCAGTCTTGACTCCTGGGTGCGTCATCTCTCAGTCAGTGGGCCATAGAACGCCTATTTTTGGTTTTATTTGTTTTATAAATTCTCCCTGAAAAAATCATTTTATTTTATTTGGTTTCTAAATTCTTCCTGATAAAATCATATTTTTTTTATTATTTTTTTTTCTAAAGTCTCCCTGAAAAAAAAAAAAAAAAAACAACCAAAAAAAACAGTGGGAGATTAATATTGGCCTTTCTGCTTGTGTGCCAGTCTTGACTCCTGGGTGCGTCATCTCTCAGTCAGTGGGCCATAGAACGCCTATTTTTGGTTTTATTTGTTTTCTAAATTCTCCCTGAAAAAATCATTTTATTTTATTTGGTTTCTAAATTCTTCCTGATAAAATCATATTTTTTTTATTATTTTTTTTTCTAAAGTCTCCCTGAAAAAAAAAAAAAAAAAAACAACCAAAAAAAACAGTGGGAGATTAATATTGGCCTTTCTGCTTGTGTGCCAGTCTTGACTCCTGGGTGCGTCATCTCTCAGTCAGTGGGCCATAGAACGCCTATTTTTGGTTTTATTTGTTTTCTAAATTCTCCCTGAAAAAATCATTTTATTTTATTTGGTTTCTAAATTCTTCCTGATAAAATCATATTTTTTTTATTATTTTTTTTTCTAAAGTCTCCCTGAAAAAAAAAAAAAAAAAAACAACCAAAAAAAACAGTGGGAGATTAATATTGGCCTTTCTGCTTGTGTGCCAGTCTTGACTCCTGGGTGTGCCATCTCTCTCTCTCTCTCTCTCCAATTGTGGTCCATAGAAAGCCTACATTTTTTTTCCTTGATTTGGGTTCCAAAATCTACCAGAGAAAATAACTCCATCAATCATTGGTAGAAAAATATTGGCCTCTGGGCTTGTGTGCCACTCCTGATTCCTGTGTGCGTCATCTCTCACTCAGTGGCCCATAGAAAGCATATAGTTTGTTACATTTGTTTTCTAAATTCTCCCTGCAAAAATCTATTTTTTTTTTTTTGGGGGGTTTCTAAAGTGTTCCTGAAAAAAATAAAAATAAAAAAAAAATAATAGTGTGACATTAATATTAACATTTGTGCTTCAGTGACAGTCCTGCGTGTGGGGCATCTCTCTAATTTGCAGCCACCAA
This sequence comes from Ranitomeya imitator, assembly GCF_032444005.1. Lineage (NCBI taxonomy): Eukaryota > Metazoa > Chordata > Amphibia > Anura > Dendrobatidae > Ranitomeya > Ranitomeya imitator. The sequence goes on along the minus strand of NC_091287.1, from coordinate 208,971,508 downwards.
AAAAAGAGTGTGTAACATTGGGCCTGATTTTCGCTGTGGTCTCACCAACCTGTAAAGGGGTAGCTAAATCATACAGAAGTTATAGCTCACCGTGTAAGTTGTGTGACTGCAACAAATAACGTTAGTTTGGTTACGTTTTTAAAACAATGAGGAAGTCTAGTGGAAGAGGTCGTGGCCGGGGGCGTTCATTGTCAGCTGGTAATGAGGGTAGTGGTAGTGGTGGAGCATCAGGTGGTCGTGGGGGAAAAAATATTGCACCTAAGTCTGGAGCTGTGGAGCCAGGTTCGTCGTCCGGCTACACAAGGCCTCGAACGCTCCCTTTTCTGGGATTAGGAAAACCGCTTTTAAAGCCGGAGCAGCAAGAGCAAGTTTTGGCTTATCTTGCTGACTCAGCCTCTAGCTCTTTTGCCTCATCTCGTGAAACTGGTAAAAGTAAAAGCAGCGCGTCGTTAGTGGATGTTCACGGTCAGGGACAAGTCACTTCCTTGTCCTCTTCAGCAAAAACAACAACAGAGAAGAATGCAGCAGGCGACACAACGGGTTACTCCATGGAGCTCTTTACACATACCGTCCCTGGCTTAGAAAGTGAAGCAGTTAACAGTCCATGCCCATTACAAATTGAATCTGACATGGAGTGCACTGACGCACAGCCACAGCCAGACTACTATGCTGGTCCTTTGACTCAGACCACAACATTGCCCTCGCAGGGTGCTGATCAAGAATCAGACCCTGATGAGACTATGTTGCCCCATCACGAACGCTATACCACCGAACGACACGGTGACACAGACGAAGTTGCGCAGGAGGTACAAGAAGAGTTATTAGATGACCCAGTTCTTGACCCCGATTGGCAGCCATTGGGGGAACAGGGTGCAGGCGGCAGCAGTTCTGAAGCAGAGGAGGAGGAGGGGCCGCAGCAGGCATCAACATCGCCACAGGTTCCATCTGCCGGGCCCGTATCTTGCCCAAAACGCGTGGCAAAGCCAAAACCTGGTGGAGGACAGCGTGGCCATCCGGTTAAAGCTCAGTCTGCAATGCCTGAAAAGGTATCCGATGCTAGAAAGAGTGCAGTCTGGCATTTTTTTAAACAACATCCAATTGATCAGCGCAAAGTCATCTGTCAAAAATGTTCTACTTCCTTAAGCAGAGGTCAGAATCTGAAAAGTCTCAATACTAGTTGCATGCATAGACATTTAACCACCATGCATTTGAAAGCTTGGACTAACTACCAAACGTCCCTTAAGGTTGTTGCACCCTCGGCCAATGAAGCTAGTCATCAACGCAACATCCCTTCCGGCAGTGTAGGACCACCATTTAGCGCACCACCTGCTGTATCTGTGCAGGTATCTTTGCCAGGCCAAAGCAGTCAGGGTCAGGGAATCACCAGTTTCGTAGTAGGAAACACTGCATCTAGGGCACCGGCGGCAACAATACCATCTCCCACCGTCTCTCAGTCTGCCATGTCCACCGGCACCCCCGCTAGTTCCACGATCTCCAGCTCTCCAGTCCAGCTCACCCTACATGAGACTATGGTTAGAAAAAGGAAATACTTAGCCTCGCATCCGCGTACACAGGGTTTGAACGCCCACATAGCTAGACTAATCTCGTTAGAGATGATGCCCTACCGGTTAGTTGAAAGCGAAGCTTTCAAAGACCTGATGGACTACGCTGTACCACGCTACGAGCTACCCAGTCGACACTTTTTTTCCAGAAAAGCCATCCCAGCCCTCCACCAGCATGTTAAAGAGCGCATCGTCCATGCACTCAGGCAATCTGTGAGCACAAAGGTGCACCTGACAACAGATGCATGGACCAGTAGGCATGGCCAGGGACGTTACGTGTCCATCACGGCACACTGGGTAAATGTGGTGGATTCAGGGTCCACAGGGGACAGCAAGTTTGGGACAGTTCTGCCTAGCCCACGGTCTAGTAAACAGTTGTCTGTAGCCGTTCGCACCCCCTCCTCCTCCTCCTCCTCGTCCTCCTGCAGAAGCAAGAGCTCGTCCACAGACCGCAGTCGCACAAACACTCCATCCGCACCTGCCACTGTTGCACACCAGGTCTCCCATTATGGGGCAGCTACTGGCATACGTCAGCAGGCTGTATTGGCTATGAAGTGTTTGGGCGACAATAGACACACCGCGGAAGTTCTGTCCGAGTTCTTGCAGCAAGAAACGCAGTCGTGGCTGGGCACTGTAGATCTTGAGGCAGGCAAGGTAGTGAGTGATAACGGAAGGAATTTCATGGCTGCCATCTCCCTTTCCCAACTGAAACACATTCCTTGCCTGGCTCACACCTTAAACCTGGTGGTGCAGTGCTTCCTGAAAAGTTATCCGGGGTTATCCGACCTGCTCCTCAAAGTGCGTGGACTTTGCGCACATATCCGCCGTTCGCCTGTACACTCCAGCCGTATGCAGACCTATCAGCGTTCTTTGAACCTTCCCCAGCATCGCCTAATCATAGACGTTGCAACAAGGTGGAACTCAACACTGCACATGCTTCAGAGACTGTGCGAACAGAGGCGGGCTGTTATGTTTTTGTGGGAGGATACACATACACGGGCAGGCAGTAGGATGGCAGACATGGAGTTGTCAGGTGTGCAGTGGTCGAAGATTCAAGACATGTGTCAAGTCCTTCAGTGTTTTGAGGAATGCACACGGCTGGTTAGTGCAGACAACGCCATAATAAGCATGAGCATCCCCCTAATGCGTCTGCTGATGCAAAGTTTGACGCACATAAAGGATCAGGCGTCTGCACCAGAGGAAGAGGAAAGCCTTGATGACAGTCAGCGATTGTCTGGTCAGGGCAGTGTACATGACGAGGTACCGGGCGAAGAGGAGGTGGAGGATGAGGAGGATGATGGGGATGAGTATATTTTTAATGAGGAAGCTTTCCCGGGGGCACGGGAAATTGGTGGCGTGGCAAGGCCGGGTTCTGGTTTTTTGAGGGACACAAGTGACGTAGATTTGCCTGCAACTGCCCCTCAACCAAGCACAACCGCAGATTTGACAACGGGAACTTTGGCCCACATGGCGGATTATGCCTTGCGTATCCTCAAAAGGGACACACGCATTACAAAAATGATGAACGATGACGATTACTGGTTGGCCTGCCTCCTTGATCCTCGCTATAAAGGCAAATTGCAAAATATTATGCCACATGAGAACTTGGAACTAATATTAGCAACAAAACAATCAACTCTTGTTGACCGTTTGCTTCTGGCATTCCCTGCACACAGCGCCCGTGATCGTTCTCACACGAGCTCCAGGGGCCAGCAGACCAGAGGTGTTAGAGGGGCAGAAATCAGAAGTGGCGTTGGACAGAGGGGTTTTCTGACCAGGTTGTGGAGTGATTTTTCTATGACCGCAGACAGGACAGGTACTGCAGCATCAATTCAAAGTGACAGGAGACAACATTTGTCCAGTATGGTTACAAACTATTTTTCATCCCTTATCGACGTTCTCCCTCAACCGTCATTCCCATTTGATTACTGGGCATCCAAATTAGACACCTGGCCAGAATTGGCAGAATATGCATTGCAGGAGCTTGCTTGCCCGGCAGCTAGTGTCCTATCAGAAAGAGTATTCAGTGCTGCAGGTTCAATACTAACAGAAAAAAGGACTCGTCTGGCTACCCAAAATGTAGATGATCTAACCTTCATTAAAATGAACCACAACTGGATTTCAAAATCTTTTGCCCCACCCTGCCCGGCTGACACCTAGCTTTCCTATGAAAAGGTCTTGCCTGTGGACTATTCTGAATGACTTTTCCAATCTCGTAATTTTCTTCACCTGATTGTCCAGCATACGACATGTTTCCACCTCACGAAATGGCCAAACTCCCCACACGGGGCCGTGCTATCGCCACTTTGCGCTTGGACCCTTGAGAGTGCTGTTTGTCTGAAGAGGTGGGTGTGGCCGCTTTTGGTCGACGGCACTGCCACTGGGTCCCTCATAGTACAATAAAGTGTCTCTGGCGGTGGTGGTGCGCACCCAACGTCAGACACACCGTTGTAATATGAGGGGCCCTGTGCCTGTACCGCCGGCCACAAGACAGTTCCCCCCCCCAGCTCAAACAGTGCTCTACCACTAGCAAAATTATCTCTCACAGCTTCACCAATGTGTAGTCTAGCCGCTGACATCCTTCAATGCCTGGCACTGACAATACCATTGTTTTGACATTTTTGTTATGTTAGGCCTTCGAAGCCTGTCTGCGGTCCCTTCTTTCTACAACTACTACACTGACCAGGCCACTGCTGGCCGTGTTACCCTGGAACCAATTTAAAAGTGCCTACAGTCAGCCCAATTTTGTTATGTTAGGCCTTCGAAGACTGTCTGCCGTCACTCCTTCCACTAGACTTCCACTGACCATACACTGCTGCCCATGTACCCCTGGAACCAATTTAAAGTGCCTACAGCCAGCCCAATTTTGTTATGTTAGGCCTTCGAAGCCTGTCTGCGGTCACTCCTTCCACTAGACTTCCACTGACCAGACCACTGCTGCCCGTGTACCCCTGGAACCAATTTAAAAGTGCCTACAGCCATGTGTTATTATTTTAGGCCTTCGATGCCTGTCTGCGGTCACTCCTTCCACTAGGCCTCCACTGACCACACCACTGCTGCCCGTGTACCCCTGGAACCAATTTAAAATTGCCTACAGCCAGCCCAATTTTTTTATTTTAGGCCTTCGATGCCTGTCTGCGGTCCATTCTTTCAACTACTACTACACTGACCAGGTCACTGCTGCCCGTGTACCCCTGGAACCAATTTAAAATTGCCTACAGCCAGCCCAATTTTTTTATTTTAGGCCTTCGATGCCTGTCTGCGGTCCATTCTTTCAACTACTACTACACTGACCAGGTCACTGCTGCCCGTGTACCCCTGGAACCAATTTAAAATTGCCTACAGCCAGCCCAATTTTTTTATTTTAGGCCTTCGATGCCTGTCTGCGGTCCATTCTTTCAACTACTACTACACTGACCAGGTCACTGCTGCCCGTGTACCCCTGGAACCAATTTAAAATTGCCTACAGCCAGCCCAATTTTTTTATTTTAGGCCTTCGATGCCTGTCTGCGGTCCATTCTTTCAACTACTACTACACTGACCAGGTCACTGCTGCCCGTGTACCCCTGGAACCAATTTAAAATTGCCTACAGCCATGTGTTATTATTTTAGGCCTTCGATGCCTGTCTGCGGTCACTCCTTCCACTAGGCCTCCACTGACCACACCACTGCTGTCCGTGTACCCCTGGAACCAATTTAAAATTGCCTACAGCCATGTGTTATTATTTTAGGCCTTCGATGCCTGTCTGCGGTCACTCCTTCCACTAGACTTCCACTGACCAGACCACTGCTGCCCGTGTACCCCTGGAACCAATTTAAAAGTGCCTACAGCCAGCCCAAGTTTGTTATGTTAGGCCTTCGATGCCTGTCTGCGGTCCATTCTTTCAACTACTACTACACTGACCAGGTCACTGCTGCCCGTGTACCCCTGGAACCAATTTAAAATTGCCTACAGCCAGCCCAATTTTTTTATTTTAGGCCTTCGATGCCTGTCTGCGGTCCATTCTTTCAACTACTACTACACTGACCAGGTCACTGCTGCCCGTGTACCCCTGGAACCAATTTAAAATTGCCTACAGCCATGTGTTATTATTTTAGGCCTTCGATGCCTGTCTGCGGTCACTCCTTCCACTAGGCCTCCACTGACCACACCACTGCTGCCCGTGTACCCCTGGAACCAATTTAAAATTGCCTACAGCCAGCCCAATTTTTTTATTTTAGGCCTTCGATGCCTGTCTGCGGTCCATTCTTTCAACTACTACTACACTGACCAGGTCACTGCTGCCCGTGTACCCCTGGAACCAATTTAAAATTGCCTACAGCCAGCCCAATTTTTTTATTTTAGGCCTTCGATGCCTGTCTGCGGTCCATTCTTTCAACTACTACTACACTGACCAGGTCACTGCTGCCCGTGTACCCCTGGAACCAATTTAAAAGTGCCTACAGCCAGCCCAAGTTTGTTATGTTAGGCCTTCGATGCCTGTCTGCGGTCCATTCTTTCAACTACTACTACACTGACCAGGTCACTGCTGCCCGTGTACCCCTGGAACCAATTTAAAATTGCCTACAGCCAGCCCAATTTTTTTATTTTAGGCCTTCGATGCCTGTCTGCGGTCCATTCTTTCAACTACTACTACACTGACCAGGTCACTGCTGCCCGTGTACCCCTGGAACCAATTTAAAATTGCCTACAGCCATGTGTTATTATTTTAGGCCTTCGATGCCTGTCTGCGGTCACTCCTTCCACTAGGCCTCCACTGACCACACCACTGCTGCCCGTGTACCCCTGGAACCAATTTAAAATTGCCTACAGCCAGCCCAATTTTTTTATTTTAGGCCTTCGATGCCTGTCTGCGGTCCATTCTTTCAACTACTACTACACTGACCAGGTCACTGCTGCCCGTGTACCCCTGGAACCAATTTAAAATTGCCTACAGCCATGTGTTATTATTTTAGGCCTTCAATGCCTGTCTGCGGTCACTCCTTCCACTAGGCCTCCACTGACCACACCACTGCTGCCCGTGTACCCCTGGAACCAATTTAAAATTGCCTACAGCCAGCCCAATTTTTTTATTTTAGGCCTTCGATGCCTGTCTGCGGTCCATTCTTTCAACTACTACTACACTGACCAGGTCACTGCTGCCCGTGTACCCCTGGAACCAATTTAAAATTGCCTACAGCCAGCCCAATTTTTTTATTTTAGGCCTTCGATGCCTGTCTGCGGTCCATTCTTTCAACTACTACTACACTGACCAGGTCACTGCTGCCCGTGTACCCCTGGAACCAATTTAAAATTGCCTACAGCCATGTGTTATTATTTTAGGCCTTCGATGCCTGTCTGCGGTCACTCCTTCCACTAGGCCTCCACTGACCACACCACTGCTGCCCGTGTACCCCTGGAACCAATTTAAAATTGCCTACAGCCAGCCCAATTTTTTTATTTTAGGCCTTCGATGCCTGTCTGCGGTCCATTCTTTCAACTACTACTACACTGACCAGGTCACTGCTGCCCGTGTACCCCTGGAACCAATTTAAAATTGCCTACAGCCATGTGTTATTATTTTAGGCCTTCGATGCCTGTCTGCGGTCACTCCTTCCACTAGGCCTCCACTGACCACACCACTGCTGCCCGTGTACCCCTGGAACCAATTTAAAATTGCCTACAGCCAGCCCAATTTTTTTATTTTAGGCCTTCGATGCCTGTCTGCGGTCCATTCTTTCAACTACTACTACACTGACCAGGTCACTGCTGCCCGTGTACCCCTGGAACCAATTTAAAATTGCCTACAGCCAGCCCAATTTTTTTATTTTAGGCCTTCGATGCCTGTCTGCGGTCCATTCTTTCAACTACTACTACACTGACCAGGTCACTGCTGCCCGTGTACCCCTGGAACCAATTTAAAATTGCCTACAGCCATGTGTTATTATTTTAGGCCTTCGATGCCTGTCTGCGGTCACTCCTTCCACTAGGCCTCCACTGACCACACCACTGCTGTCCGTGTACCCCTGGAACCAATTTAAAATTGCCTACAGCCATGTGTTATTATTTTAGGCCTTCGATGCCTGTCTGCGGTCACTCCTTCCACTAGGCCTCCACTGACCACACCACTGCTGTCCGTGTACCCCTGGAACCAATTTAAAATTGCCTACAGCCATGTGTTAATATTTTAGGCCTTCGATGCCTGTCTGCGGTCACTCCTTCCACTAGACTTCCACTGACCAGACCACTGCTGCCCGTGTACCCCTGGAACCAATTTAAAAGTGCCTACAGCCAGCCCAAGTTTGTTATGTTAGGCCTTCGATGCCTGTCTGCGGTCACTCCTTCCACTAGGCCTCCACTGACCACACCACTGCTGCCCGTGTACCCCTGGAACCAATTTAAAATTGCCTACAGCCAGCCCAATTTTTTTATTTTAGGCCTTCGATGCCTGTCTGCGGTCCATTCTTTCAACTACTACTACACTGACCAGGTCACTGCTGCCCGTGTACCCCTGGAACCAATTTAAAATTGCCTACAGCCAGCCCAATTTTTTTATTTTAGGCCTTCGATGCCTGTCTGCGGTCCATTCTTTCAACTACTACTACACTGACCAGGTCACTGCTGCCCGTGTACCCCTGGAACCAATTTAAAATTGCCTACAGCCATGTGTTATTATTTTAGGCCTTCGATGCCTGTCTGCGGTCACTCCTTCCACTAGGCCTCCACTGACCACACCACTGCTGTCCGTGTACCCCTGGAACCAATTTAAAATTGCCTACAGCCATGTGTTATTATTTTAGGCCTTCGATGCCTGTCTGCGGTCCATTCTTTCAACTACTACTACACTGACCAGGGCACTGCTGGCCGTGTACCCCTGGAACCAACATCAGAAAATATAAAAATAAGTATTTTGCTTATAAAAAAGAAAATACTGGTGAGATATCAAATGCAGACATTTTAACATTAAAAACAAACACACAACTCTAATCTGGTACAGTACTAAAAATGGCCACCAGCTACAATTACTTTCTCCTGCAAGTAGTTAACTGAAAGTTTTTTTAAATTGAAAACACACATATGGCATCCACCGAGTGTTGTCCTGTCGCGTCTTCTTTATATTATTGCCGAGAAGATGCAAAATAATGAAAATAATAAAATCATTAATTACCAAAATAATAGAGAAAGTCAACACCACATTGCAAATAAACATTCATTCCAAATAAAGAAGCAGGGCGCGTCCGAGGGTGAGTATATACCTAATAAGAATATAATCACCCTCGGACGCGCAATGCTTATTTCCAACAGCCTTCCTTCCTAAGAATCAGCCCTTCCGTCGTGTAGAGAGACGTTGTGTTACACTCCAAGGTGTTCCCCAGGTTGCCTTTCCTGAGCTTCGATCTTCCGGCTCTCGTTTAGTAGTTCTTGGAAACTACTCTGCATTAGGCCTTCAAATTGGGTATGGGGTGTAGAGAGATGGTGTGTTCCACTCCAAGGTGTTCCCCAGGTTGCCTTTCCTGAGCTTCGATCTTCCGGCTCTCGTTTAGTAGTTGTTGGAAACTACGCTGCATTAGGCCTTCAAATTGGGTATGGGGTGTAGCGAGAGGGTGTGTTACACTCCAAGGTGTTCCCCAGGTTGCCTTTCCTGAGCTTCGATCTTCCGGCTCTCGTTTAGTAGTTCTTGGAAACTACACTGCATTAGGCCTTCAAATTGGGTATGGGGTGTAGAGAGAGGGTGTGTTACACTCTAAGGTGTTCCCCAGGTTTCCTTGCCATTGCTTCGGTCTTCCGACTCTCGTTTAGTAGTTGTAGAAAAGTACACTGCATTAGGCCATACAAAATGGGTATGGGGTGGAGAGAGATGGTGTGTTACACTCCAAGGTGTTCCCCAGGTTGCCTTTCCTGAGCTTCTATCTTCAGGCTCTCATTAAATTGTGGTTAAATGGAACAACTGCATTTGGCGTACTAGTTGGTTTGGGGCCTACTATCGGTGTCTGCCACTCCTTGCTGTTCTCCTCCACTGAACAAAGCTGTGCCGCCTGTTTACTACGGTTGCCAATTTTGAACTGCATTTCGACTACTTACTGATTTGGCCCTACTCTCTGTGTCAGCCTCTCATTCCAGTTGTCCTCCACTGCAATGCCCCCTGGTTATTCCTGTGTTACCAATTTTGAACTGCATTTAGCCCACTTTCTTCTTTGGGCCTATATCTGTGTTTCCACTTCATCGTGCCCATTGCCCAGCCAGTGATAGATGAGTCTGCTGGTACATTGACCCATAACGCAACATTCCCCGTGCACGCTACACAACAACATTGTGACCCTGCTGAAAGTCAGGTTGCTCTTCCCGCATACCATACCACCTTACACGGGGACAAAGAGGAAGGTGCAGATGAAAGTGCAGGTTCCTTCATCAGGTGGGGGGAGGAATACTAGTTGGCGACGTCACTGGCACAGGGCCTCTCATAGTACGCAAAAGTGTTGCTGCCGGTGGGAGGCGCCCCCGCCGTGCAAACACACCGCTGTACTTTGAGGGGCCCTGTGCCAGTGCCAATGCCAACGAGTGGGCCCCCCCTGCTTGCTCAGGTTCACAGCACTTGCAAAGTTGAAATACTTACCTCTCCCTGCTCCACTGCCGTGACGTGGTCCAGATTTCCTGGGCCCACTAATTACTTGAACCAGCCCTACCCCCCACAACTTTAGCCAAATGACCCCCAATTTCAAATGCCTTCCAATTATTATAAGGTAAATTACGCTTGACAAGCTTCATTAAGAAGAATGGATGGTTTTGACATTAAAATGGCCACTCTAGGTGTTTTCCTGGCCCCCACTCACTGCCGACTATGCTGCCCCATTGACTTGCATTGGGTTTCGTGTTTCGGTCGATCCCGACTTTACGTCATAATCGGCCGATTTCACTCGACCCGACTTTGGACATAGTCGGGTTTCGCAAAACCCGGCTCGACTCTAAAAAGGTCAAGGTCGCTCAACTCTAGTCACAGTTATTAATGGGGTTGTACAGGAGCCGGGGGCAGACACAAGATTTCCCTATTTTCTGATGAGTGGGGAGTTGTTGCACTGGGTGACGAAAATAAGGGAGGAGTTGGTAGAGCAGTTGGTAGTGCCGGGTCCATATAGACGGAAGGTGTTGGACATGTGGCCCATTCACACATCTTGGGTGGACACCTAGGGGTGGAAAAAACGCAGGAATGGGTTGTGCAGAGGTTCTATTGGCCTGGGTGTCACCGGGAAATAGTGAACTATTGCAGGTCCTGCCCTACATGTCAGCTAACTGCTCCCACTCCTCATTTCCGGAGCCCCCTTGTGCCATTGCCCATTATTGAGGTGCCGTTTGAGAGAATTGCCATGGACTTGGTTAGTCCCTTAGTTAAATCAGCCCAGGGCCATCAGTATATATTTGTCATCCTGGACTATGCCACACACTATCCTGAGGAAATTCCCCTGAGAAATTCTTCCTCAAAGAGTATAGCCCGCAAGTTGGTCCATGTGTTTTCCCAGACAGGTCTGCCGAAGGAGATCCTGACTGACCAGGCGACCCCTTTCATGAGCAAGGTGATGAGGGAGTTATGCAAAGTCCTGAAAATCTCCCAGTTGAGGACCTCGGTGTACCATCCCCAGTCAGATGGCCCTGTTGAGAGATTTAACAAGACACTGAAGAGCATGCTGAGAAAAGCTATAGAGAAAGACGGTAGAGACTGGGACTGTCTCTTACCATATCTGATGTTTTCCATTCGTGAAGTTCCACAAGCTTCCACAGGGTTCTCACCGTTTGAGCTTCTATATGGCCGACATCCGCGAGGACTCCTGGATATAGCCAAGGAAACCTGAGAAGGCGAAGTCACGGCACACAGAAGCGTCATTGAGCATGTGGGCCTGATGCAGCAGAGGATTGGAAAGGTGATGCCTATCGTGAAAGAACACCTCCTCCAGGCACAAGAAGCTCAGGCCAGGGTCTACAACCGGTCTCCAAGAGTTAGACAGTTCAATCTGGGAGACTAAGTTCTTGTGTTAGTTCTGACGGTGGAGAGCAAGTTCTTGGCCAAATGGCAAGGGCCATATGAGGTCGTCGAGAAGCTTGGTGAGGAAAACTATAAAATTCACCAACCAGGAAGATGGAAACCAATCCAAGTCTACCATGTCAACCTCATCAAGCCTTGGCAAGATAGAGAGCTTGCAGTAACTCCATCTTTGCTAAGCAACCCTGGAGGTGAGGTTGAAGGGGTTACTATAGCAGAGACACTATTGAAGGCCCAGAAACAGCAGTGCCGGGAGTTACTACAGAAGAACAGGGACCTGTTTTCAGAGTTGCCAGGATACACGAAGATCATAGAGCACGAGGTTCAGACAGAGCCACATGTGTGGGTGGACGTGAAGACCTACCGAATTCCTGAGGCCCGTCAAGAAATAATCTTCAAAAAGGTGGAGCGTATGTTGAAGCTTGGAGTCCAAGAGCTGTTGGTTGAGCCCAATTGTCCTGGTCCCAAAACCTGATGGGGAGTGGAGATTTTGCAATGACTATCGGAAGTTGAATGAGGTCTCCAAGTTCGATGCATATCCCATGCCCCGCGTTGATGAGCTCATCAAAAGACTTGGGCCCGCCAGGTATATAACCACCTTGGATTTGACAAAGAAGTATTGGCAGATTCCCATGGCACAGGAAGCCAAGGAGAAGACACCATACGCTGCTGCGTACCTGGATGATATCGTTATCTTTAGCCCGGACTGGGAGAGTCATCTGGAAAAAGTCCAAGCAGTCTTTGATGCTCTAAGGGAGGCAGGGTTTACAATAAACCCGAAGAAGTGTGCCTTGGGTAAGGAAGAAGCTAAGTACCTAGGATATGTAGTGGGCCGTGGAGAAATAAAACCCCAAATCAGTAAAGTGGAGGCAATTCAAACATGGCCAAAGCCACTCTCCAAAAAGCAAGTTAAAGCCTTTCTGGGGATCGTGGGATACTACAGGAGGTTCATCCCAAACTTCGCCACGGTGGCTGCGCCTCTGACTGATTTGCTAAAGGGGACGAAATCAGTAATGGTTAAATGGTCCGAAGAGACAGAGTCAGCCTTCCAGAAAATGAAAGAGGCTCTGTGTAAGCAACCCGTTCTGATGGCCCCAAACTTTAAGAAAGAGTTTGTTCTTCAAACAGATGCCTCAGATGTTGGGGTAGGAGCAGTGCTTTCCCAAGAGCTACATGGGGAGGAGCATCCTGTTCTCTATCTGAGTAGAAAACTGTCCTCGTCCGAGAAGAATTACTCAGTCGTAGAGAAGGAGTGTTTGGCCATAAAGTGGGCAATGGACACGTTATGGTACTATCTGCTGGGACATAAATTTAGACTGTTATCCGACCATGCCCCACTTAGATGGATGTGGGAAACGATGGGTAGAAATGCTAGGGTCACCTGTTGGTTCTTAGCCCTGCAGGACTTGAGTTTCCATGTGGAACATAGGGCCGGGAAGCTGCACGGTTATGCTGATGCCCTATCAAGAATCCCGTGTCTAGTGGGGGAAAGTGCCAAGTCCCACGGCTTTAGGCAGAGGGGGGAAGTATGTAGCATGGCTAAAGGTTGTATAGTCGATGGGAGATATGTGTCACATAGGTGGCTTGTCGCTGTGACATAACCATGCCTATCTATGTGTGTTTCAGGACCTGTGGTGATGTCATAACCACATGTCTAATCATCTGATGGGTTCCTGGGTGTGGTTAGACCAATAAAAGAATGGCTAATGTTTAACACAGGAGGTGTGTGTGGAGGTGAAACCCTCCAGAGTGTGTTAAGGCTCCAGGACTGAGCCTGAAGGACTGGACACTTGTTTTTCTTTTCCTGAGCTAAAGGCTATTTGCTTTCTGTTATTTTGCTATGTGGTTTATGGAGCAATAAACCCTGTGAACTTTTAATGGAACGTGCCTCCTGAGTGTCAGACGTCGCACCCGAGCAAGTGAAACCCCTACACAGCGCACTCAGGACAAATTGAACAACATTTAGGATTCAATTTCAACTGTTACCCTTGGAAAAATACAAAACTGGGGTTTCAAAGTTCTCACAACACATCTAGATAAGTTTCTTTGGGGGTCTAGTTTCCAACATGGGGTCACTTGTGGGGGGTTTCTACTGTTTAGGTACATTAGGGGCTCTGCAAATGCAATGTGACGCCTGCAGACCATTCCATCTAAGTCTGCATTCCAAAAGTGCTCCTTCCATTCCGAGCTCTCCCATGCATCCAAACGGTGGTTCCCCCCACATATGGGGTATCAGCGTACTCGGGACAAATTGGACAACAACTTTTCTTCTGTTACCCTTGGGAAAATATAAAACTGGGGGCTAAAAAATAATTTTTGTGGGAAAAAAATGAATTTTTATTTTCACGGCTCTGCTTTATAAACTGTAGTGAAACTCTTGGGGGTTCAAAACTCTCACAACACATCTAGATGAGTTCCTTAGGGGGTCTACTTTCCAAAATGTTTCCACTTGTGGGGGGTTTCAATGTTTAGGCCAATCAACCAAGATTCCGAACAGAGTGGCACCAGGTAACTAGCAGTCTTCACAGGCTATAACACACATGGGACCGGCTTTCCATCAGACTTAAAACACAACATTTGGTGCATCCATCGGCGGTGCTCTACATATATCAGAATAGTAGAGTTACAAATTATGCAAGCATAAAAGATGTGGTACTCACCCCAAGATTGCTGAAAAACAATGTCCTTCAATTTGCTTTATGCGGCATTAGACATCTGTGGAGAGGCAGCAGGTAAAAGTGAGGGGTGCGGGGACAGGAGAACGGACAACAGAAGTCGCGTATCCGTTCCCCGTAACACCAACATGAGAGAAGTTGCCATTCCAACTGTTAGATCTTCCCAAGTCTGTTTTTTTTTTAAAGACTCTGCCGATAACCCCAAACAGGCCATTTGCAGCACCTGCTATGCGCGCATCAGCAGGGGTAGCAAAATAACCAGCCTGACAACCATGAGCATGATCAGGCACATGGTAGCAAAGCACCCGACTTTTTAGGCCGAACCCCAGGCTCCAGGATCACTGCCTGCAGGTGACACCATTGCTTCTTCCACTGATTTGCATAGAAGCCAATCCTCAGTCCACCGTGCATGTGGACCCCACCCCTGCACCTGTTGTGGCCCACAGTCAAGCAACACCAACAGCAAGCCCGTCCACGTCCTTGTCCCAGCACATCCTTCATTTGTCTATACCTCAGTCTCTGGAAAGCAAGCAGAAATACCCAGCCAACGGCCCACAGGCCACAGTCCTAAATTCTAATATTTCTCTTCTGCTTGCGCTAAAAATGCTGCCTTTTAGGCTCATTGAGACGGAAGCTTTCCGCAACCTGATGACAGCGGCCATCCCAAGGTACTCAGTCCCCAGTCACCACTATTTGTCCCGGTGTGCTGTACCGGCATTACACCAGCATGTGTCCCAAAACGTTACCCGTGCCCTCAACAATGCTGTTACAGGGAAAGTCCACCAAACCATGGACACATGGACAAGTGCTTGTGGGCAGGGATGGTACATCTCACTGACGGCATACTGAGTTAACATAGTGTAAGTAGGGAACCAGTTAGACCTTGGGATGGAACACATTCTCCCCACGCCGAGGATTGCTGGCCCTTCGTCAATCAGGGTTGCCCTCACAGTCTACAGCTCCCACCTCCTCCTCCTCTTCATCCTCCACCTCTGAAATCAACACTTAAAGGGACACTGTCACCTGAATTTGGAGGGAACAATCTTCAGCCATGGAGGCGGGGTTTTAGGGTTTTTGATTCACCCTTTCCTTACCCGCTGGCTGCATGCTGGCTGCAATATTGGATTGAAGTTCATTCTCTGTCTTCCGTAGTACATGCCTGCACAAGGCAAGATTGCCTTGCGCAGGCGTGTACTATGGAGGACAGAGAATGAACTTCAATCCAATATTGCAGCCAGCATGCAGCCAGCGGGTAAGGAAAGGGTGAATCTCAAACCCCAAAACCCCGCCTCCATGGCTGAAGATTGTTCCCTCCAAATTCAGGTGACAGTGTCCCTTTAAGTCAGAAGCTGGAAGCACTGCAGCACTGCATCAGCCAAGCAGCAACAGCCTGTGCTGAAGCTTATCTGAATAAGTGACAAACATCACAATGCAGAAGAGTTGTGGACAGCACTGAAAGAGCAGTCAGATGTTTGGATGACACCACTGAACCTACAGCCAGGCATAGTTGTGTGTGACAATGGCTGTAACCTGGTGGCGGCTCTGAGGCAAGGTGAGCTCACACATGTACCTTGCTTGGCCCATGTGCTTAACCTCGTGGTTTTCTGAAATGCTACCCGGAGCTGCAAGATCTGCTAGTGAAAGTACGCCGTCTGCCTACCCACTTTTAGAAAGTCAGCTTCAGCTTCAGCTGCTCTTGCCGTGCTTCAGCAGCGTTTGCAGCTTCCAGGTCACCGGCTGGTGTGTGATGTCCCCATGCACTGTAACTCTACGCTGCATATGTTGGAAAGGCTTTGTGAGCAGAAGAGGGCAGTTGTTGACTACCAACATCAACAAGGCCGTCGATATTTAGTTCAGGCTCCACACATAAGACTTCAGGAGTGGACATGGATGTCAGACATATGTAACGTCCTCCAAAACTTTGATGACTGCACCAAGATGGTGAGCGACGAATACACCATAATTAGCGTCACCATCCCGCTTCTCAGAAATTCTGAAAACCTCTCTGCTCACAATTAAAGAGGATGCATTGCAGGCAGAGCATGAGGATATGGAGCAAGGAGCCATAGTGGGGGATTACACTCAGCCCAGGCTCATGTCTTCTCAACATGGATTAGTAGTCAATGAGGAGGAGGAGGAGGAAGAACAGAAGCTACTTTAATGCGCTACAGAGGGTACTACAAGCAAAGCTGTCATACCATCTATTCAGTAGGGATGAACTGAGGACAGGGAGGAAGAGGATGAGGAGGAGGAGGACAGCATGGTCAGTAGTCCTGTTGGTGAGGACACAGAAGTCTTTCCTGTTAGCAGTCTGGCACACATGGCTGACTTTATGTTGCGCTGTGTTTCAAGTGACCCTCAGATTATAAAAATTTTGGGTGACACTCATTACTGGTTGGTGACACTTCTAGACCCACGCAGCAAGGAGAACTTTAAATCTCTTCTGCCAGTGGCAGAGAGGTGTACTAAAATGTTGCAGTACCATAGGGCCCTTGTAGCGGAATTACTTAGAAAATCCCCTTGTGAAAATGCTGGCAGCAGATGTCAGAGTTTTTAGTACAACCAAGGAGTCCAAGCGAGAGAGACAGAAGTACAATCCAGCTCAGGCAGGGGAACAATGGCAAAGTTCTGGGACAGTTTTCACAGACCCTCCCATTTTATTGATAGATCGGGCAATTCTGAACGCGGTGATACCAAATATGTGTAGGTTGTTTTTTTTTAAATTGTTTTATTTAGGATGGGGCGAAAGGGGGGTGATTTAAACTTTTATATCTTTTATATTTTTTTCATTTTTTTAAAAAACATTTTTTTTTACTTGTGCCATGCTTCAATAGCCTCCATGAGAGGCTAGAAGCTGGCATAGCCTGATCGGCTCTGCTACATAGCTGCTATGTAGCTGAAGTGCAGGTGTGCTGTGAGCGCCGACCACAGGGGGGAGCTCACAGCAGGCCTGCATCAGTAACCATAGAGGTCTCAAGGACCTCTATGGTTACCTTCCTGATGCATCGCCGACCCCCGATCATGTGACGGGGGTTGGCGATGACATCATTTCTATGTGTTTGCTGTTTGTCATAGTAAAACATTAAGGTTTACTGAAACTCTGCCTGTGGTGGTTTGATTTATATCCTTGTGGCTTTTATTTTCTAGGGGTTTAGGGCCCCTCGTCTGATGACTCCATGATATGTCAGTTTCATACAACCTTGAAAACTGGCCACTTGAAAGTCTGGGTGAAACTAGAGTTACTACATAGTGTAAATCACTATATAAGACCAGAGAAACATGACTAAGAAAGATGCCAAAACTGGGGTACCTATACATGCACAGTGTGCTGATACTTGCATAATTGGGGATGCCCATGCAGTGTAGGTAATCTCCCAGGGGTGCTGTGTCTTGGTGTTGCTTCTCCGATATTCAGATGGATGATGTTTAAAAACCTCTTGTGGATGATGTAAGTATACTGTATGTAGTTATAATCTTCATATATACGTAATCACTATATAATCCTTATATGAACTTATTAACGTTTGTAAATTAACGTATACAAAAATGTACGCACTCACACTATTCAATCATACTATTCCTTGAATTTTGTAGTTTGCAATAAAATTGCATTATATTGCAAGTATTAGCTTTATTTAAAGCCGTATCTGAACCTTAGTGTTAAAAGCATGGCAAATAAAATTGCCAAATTCTTCTGTAAATAATTCTGCAAAGAGGTAACCATCATACCATTAAAAAAAAGAGTAGATTTTAATGGACCCATCCAGTACGTGGGTTCCAAGGTGTAATGGGGTGCATATGACTGACTATGCAGCAGGGCTAGCCTTGCTGCCAATGTGTAAAACAAAGGACTACGGGAGTACAAAATGCATATTATGAAGTGGATTTTCCTGGGCCCATCCAGTATGTGGGTTCCAAGACGTAATGGGGTGCATATGACTGACTATGCAGCAGGGCTAGCTTGGTTTCCAATGTGTAAAACAAAGGAGTACATAGTACAAAATGCATATTGTGAAATGGATTTTCATGGGCCCATCCAGTATGTGGCTTCCAATGGGTAATGGGGTGCATATGACTGACTATGCAGCAGGGCTGGCCTTGCTGCCAATGTGTAAAACAAAGGAGTATGGAGTACAAAATGCATATTGTGAAGTTGATTTTCAGGGGCCCATCCAGTATGTGGATTCCAAGGCGTAATGGGGTGCATATGACTGACTGTGCAGCAGGGCTGGCCTTGCTGCCAATGTGTAAAACAAAGGAGTACGGGAGTACAAAATGCATATTGTGAAGTGGATTTTCATGGGCCCATCCAGTATGTGGATTCAAAGGCTTATTGGGGTGCATATAAATTGGTAGCAGGGCAGGCCTTGAATTTAATGCAACACTTTTTCAGAAGTCCCCCCTAGACATCTTATGAAAGGGGTATTGTGGTATGTGATAATTCTTGGCAGCCCATCCACTCACAGCCTAGGCTACAACAGCTTGGGAGACCCACTGTTTAATAATGGCCCTTTTGGAAGATTAATGCCGCCTGATGCACCAGTAAAAATAGGCTCTGAGACTTTAAGAGTCCATCCTTCATAAATGAAACAAGATGGGTCTGCTTATGTGTCACACACCACATGGCCAGGTAGGGTTGTGAAATGTTAAAATGAAATTAGTGGTTGAAAGCAATGTTAAAGTTGAAAAATGCTTCTAAAACGCTGTGTCTGAACTAAGCCCAAGTGGTGGAGGAAATTTTCAGTCTGGGGTTAATTATTTGGCCTTACAGGCAAGTCATTAACCTGCAAAGGATGTACCTTGACATACTGTATTTCACAGCAAAATCCATTTTGGTTTCGTTTTAGTGTGTTTTTTGTGACACCGGGAAAAATGGCATGAATCTCAGAAAAAAAAAGTTTACAGCTGTGAACTAGGAGTCAGGAATGCTTCCAGGGGAGATCCTCATGATGCCCCTGTGTCAATTGAGCAGTGTTTCCATCATTTTCAGATGTTTTTAGATCTTAAAAGGACCCCGGGGGGGGGGATCGCCGTAAAAATATTTGGGTTTCCATAGACTTACTTTGGGCTTATTGTTCTGGCCGAGTACCGAGGATTTCAAGCTGCTCGACCCGAGCAACGAGCACCCGAGCATTTTACTGCTCGCTTATCACTATTTGTGACAGTACCCTTTGCCCCTGAGCCATGGCGATGGGAGGGTCTGAGGAAACTCTCCCAGAACTTTGTCAGTGTTCCCCTGCCTCTGCTGGATTGGAGTTTCTCTCGCCTGTACTCCTTAGTTGTGCAATGAACTATGACTTCTGCCGCCAGCGTTCTCAGGTGAGATTTTTGCTTTGTAATTCTGCAACAAGGGCCCTTTGTTACTGCACCATTTTAGTAGACCTGTCTGCCTCTGGAATAAGAGATTGAAATTCTCTTTGTAGCGTGGGTCTAGAAGTGTCACCAATCAGTAATGAGTGTAACCAAAAATGTTCATAATGCGAGGGTCACGGGAAAGGCAGCGCAATATAAAGTCAGCCATGTGTGCAGACTGCTAACAGGCAAGACATTCATTTAACAGCTGTCTGTGGATGAATACCATGTTTTGGCATAGGTGGTTTTCCCTTTTGGGATACTGCCCTTCCCATGGTTGTTCCTTCCCGGTGAAAGACCTGGCTATTTATTGCTTGCGTTGAGAAACACGTGAAGGTGTCTCCGCGGCTTTTCTACATACTCTCTAACAGGATGACTGACTGTTCTATCCTCCACCTCCTTCTCCCTGTCCTCAGGCAATCACGCTGAACAGACGGTATGACAGTTGTGCTTGTAGTACCGTCTACAACACAGGAAAGTAGCTCCTGTTCTTCCTTCTCTTCCTCATTGTCTATCAATCCACGTTGGGACGACATGATGCTGGGCTGTGTGTGATGAGCCTGTATGGTTCCTTGCTCCATGTCCTCATGCTCTGTCTGAAATGCATCCTCTTTCAGTGTGAGTAGAGAGTTTTTCAGAATGCAGAGAAGTGGGATGGCGATGCTAATTATGGCGTCTTTGCCGCTCACCATCTTGGTGGAGTCCTCATAGTTTTGTAGGATGGTACATATGTCTGACATCCATGTGTCCACTCCTGAGGTCTTATATGTTGACTCAAGTCTGAACTGAATAACTATGGCCTTATTGATGCTGGTAGTCAACAACTGCCCTCTTCTACTCACAAATCCTTTCCAACATATGCAATGTAGAGTTCCAACACGTGGGGACCTCACACACCAGTCAGTGAGAAGGAAGCTGCAAATGCTGCTGAAGCACGGCAAGGGCGGCTGAAGCTGACTTTCTAAAATGGACACACAGGTGGTGTATTTTCACAAGCAGATCTGCCGGCTCTGGGTAGCTTTTGAGAAACCATTGAATGATGAGGTTAAGCACATGGGCCAGGCATGGTATGTGTGTGAACTCACCTCGCCTCAGAGCCACCACCAGGTTTCGGTCATTGTCACACATGACGATGCTTGGCTGTAGGTTCAGCGGTGTCAGCCACAAATCTGACTACTCTTTCAGAGTCCACAACAGCATTGTGCAGTTTGTCATCTAAGCAGATTAGCTTCAGCACAGCCTGTTGCCGCTTGGCTGGGGCTGTGCTGCAGTGCTTCCTGCATGTGACTGATGTGCTCATTTCAGAGATGGCTGAAGAGGAGGAGGAGGAGGCACAGGAGCTGTAGACTGTGGGGGCAACCCTGATTGACTTAGGGCCAACAGTCCTCGGCGTCGGGAGGATGTGTTCCATCCCAAGGTCTGACTGGGTCCCGGCTCCACTGTATTAACGCTGTGTGCCATCAGTGAGATGTACAGTCCCTGCCCACAAGCACTTGTCCACGTGTTCGTGGTTAGGTGGACTTTTACTGCCCCTGGCTGTAAAAACGGGAATGAATTAAATGCAGG
The DNA here is from genome assembly GCF_032444005.1 of Ranitomeya imitator. Classification (NCBI taxonomy): domain Eukaryota; kingdom Metazoa; phylum Chordata; class Amphibia; order Anura; family Dendrobatidae; genus Ranitomeya; species Ranitomeya imitator. Next base: position 208,950,340 of record NC_091287.1, on the reverse strand, counting down.
GGAACGTAGCTTCGTAGACTTGCGTGATGCGCCCCCTGGTGGCATAAACTCATATGAACTCCAGCGTGGGAAAATATTCAGAAAAATTACAGCTGTGTCAGAGCTGACCCCAGAGCGGAGCGCTGACAAGAAGGACGCAGAGTCCTTGGCTATGGGGGTGCTGTACGCCCCGACAACGGAATCTGGAGGGCAGGGGATTGCAAGCACCCTGGCCACACCGAATACCCGAAAGCACCGCAGCAGACCAAGAGCTCGGGGCTGCCAGTGAAAAGGCAGTGCCCTTGATAGGCTTGTGCTGTCTGCAATACACGAAGGAGAGGGACACAGCTTTACTACAGGCAACAGGGACTCAAAAAAAGAGCTCAGCAGGAAGGCCTCCAATCCCACCTGGCAGGGTGAACCCACTGAATGCTTCCAGGCTAGCCGGTCTCTTTCTGTCATCTTCTACCTAGAAGTAAAGGTAAAGAAAACTGCACTTTTCTGCATCCCAACGTTCATTACCACCTGATCCAAAGGTTACTTCTGCCCTGGGGTCCCCTCTACCTGTGGGGAGCTGTACCATCTTTGCTGCATCACCATTGGCCTCAGCGGACCTGAGCCGCAGCGTCTGCCATCCTTTCCTGAACACCACAGGTGGCGTCATGAATCAATCCCATATAACTTTCCCTCTTGCATTTTTATTGCATGCTCAGGGACACGAATTCTGGTCACGGCCCCATGACATCCCGAAAGAACTTTCTGACCTGGTTTCGAGTACCCCACGTTCCTGGTGGGCATCGCAAGAGCATATCATTATCCTCTTCATCTTCTGACTGTTGCACATCTGTCACTTCATCTTCCTCAATTTGTTCCTTGGCTCCTGCATCTTCACTAACAGTTTATCTGGTACCATGAGCCCCCTAGATCGTAGTAAGTCAACCTCCCATGGCACCTGCCTGTGCGACAGCAGTCTGGAAATTTGAGATATTGTTATCCCTTCCGCATCCTCCTCTGCTTACAACTCTTCTTCTGGGACCATCCCCTCCTCACGCAGACTATTCAAAGTGTGCTCCAGCATGTAGATGACCGGAATAGTGATGCTGATGTCAGCACTAAAAATCTTAGTAGCCATTTCAAAACTGTGCAGAAGGGTGCAGAGGTCCTTCACCTGTGCCCACTCCTCAAGCGTGATTTGCGCCAAGTCTGGACTGCATTGGCCCAGGCTATGCAAAAGGACACACTGTACCTGGGCTCATTACTGCTGCCACAGTCACTGCAGCACCAACACAGTGAAATTCCACCATGTCGGAACATCACAATTCAAAAGATTAGCCGGTAGGCCGAAAGACCTCTGTAGCCATGCAAGTTGATGACCTGCAGGGTGCGATCTGCGTAAGAGAACACACAGCTACCATGCTTTCTGCAGCATTGCATACAGGTCGGCATAGTGGTGAAGAAATTAGTGGACCATTGTGTGAGTTTGCCCCGGTGTAGGGCCGCCACCAATTTTGCAACTTTATCGCACATGGCTCCAGGTTTAGTGACTGACTCTGTCTGAATACCTGTCCACAACTCTTGACCTATGTGACTTTGACCTTCCAGGCATATTAATCCTTAATTAAACACTGCCTGATTGCGGTGAGCCATGGCTGTGCAAGGGAGTGGGGTGATTCTACCTGCACTGCTGGAATGCGTGTTTGATTAAGGTAGAAGGTGAAAGTTAGTGCCCAGTCAGCAATGTAAAGCACCTGCCCATGTTTGCACGTCCAGGTGTCAGTGGCGAAATGCACCCTGGAAGACATAGATTTTTTTCAGGGAAAGGGTGATGTTGTCAGCGACATGCTGGTGTAGCACAGCACAACTTTCTTGGAGAAGTAATGGCGACTGGGCAACTGGTACTGGGGGACTGCGATGGTCATCAACTTTCGGAAACTGTCTGTATCCACCAGGTGGAAAGGCAGCATTTCTGTGGCCAAAAGAATGGAGACGGTGGAGTTCAAGCTCTTAGCTTTGGCATGTGTAGGAGGAAATATTCCTTTACGTGACCACAAATTCAGGACCTAGAGCTGGCTGCTGAGCTGAAAGAGGGCAGAGAATGGAGAACAGGACAAACTGCTGGACTGTGAGTAAGGTGCAGGTGGAGAGGTTATAGTGGATTTAAAATGATGTATTGTGCTAGGTGACACAAAAGAAGCACTCATGTCTACTTCCATAACAGCTGACCAGCTCACTCACCCTGACTGGTGGGAAAACAATTGTAGTTTCTGAGGAAAGAGTACTGTGTGTGAGCACTTGGAATGGTGACAGAGAAAGAAGGAGCAGCAGATGGGGTTGATGGCACGGCCAGTGGTTGGCGAGGCCAGCTAGTCCGCATTCCAGTGTTGTGAGATTCCCACACTAAGCCATGCTGATCATGCATGTGCTGGTTAATGCATGTAGTTGTCAAATTATTGCAATTTTTGCCTCTGAGTTTTTTTTCCAAATTTAAGAAAATAATGTGATTTTGGTCATCCTTTGCTCAGGCAAGGCAACCCTTACCACCCCTGCGAACTGCACACTTGTGACCGATGTGGCCACAGCTAGGGATGGGGCTGAGGATGCAGTGCTTGTCATGATTGCAACACTTTATATCTTTGTGGGAAGCTGCAACGTATCCTTCTCATCTTCAACCTCCTCTGCTGAGCTACTAAACTGTGTGCCTCTGGGTTCACACCAAGTGGGATCTACAACCTCATTGTGCTAACAGAGAGGATGACAATCTTCACCCTGAGAGTCACCCTCCTCCTCTTCCTGCTCTGACACCATAGTACAGTCTGCATGTGCCTCTGGTGTTTGAGTCTCAACAGGATCACATCCACCCTTGGTGGTTATCATCTGGTGATGAGGGTATGGATTCTGCTTTGACCCTACTTTGTCCGGACAAAACATGAAAAATTTTAAGGCATCGGTGCAGATGCTTTCCTCCTCTGGATTCTGTGATTCTTCAGAGCAGACATCTGACACCCATGGAATACAATGTGTGAACAGTAGTGTTGAGCGATACCTTCCGATATCGGGAAATATCGTATCGGATTGGATCGGACCGATACCCAAAAAATATCGGGTATCGCCGATTACGATATCGGAAACCAATGCAAGTCAATGGGACACAAATATCGGAATGAAAATAAACCCTTTCTTTCCTTGCACATCCAGTTCGGGACGGGGGAAGAGTGTGGACGGTGTGTGGGCGGAGACTGTGCATGTCTGTGTGTGCGGGCAGGGTCTGTACGTTCTCGGAGGCCTGTGCGGGCCTGCCTGGGGTCTGTATGGGCCTCTCGGGGGTCTGTGCAGGCCTGCCTGGGGTCTTTACGGGCCTCTCGGGGGTCTGTGCGGGCCTGCCAGGGGTCTGTATGGGTTTCTCGGGGGTCTGTGCGGGCCTCTTGGGGGTCTGTGCGGGCCTCTTGGGGCTCTGTGCGGGCTGCCAGGGGTCTGTGCGGGCCTGCCGGGGCCTGTATGGGCCTCTTGGGGGTCTGTGGGGGCCTGCTGGGGGTCTGTACGGGCCTCTCGGGGGTCTTTGTCTGTGTGCATAAAGGCACAGATGATTGGCCTCAGGGAGACCAAAACATCCAACACCGCGGAGACACCATCACGTGTTTCTCAACGCAGTGATTCCAGAACACTGCCCCCATCCCTTATGGGAAATATGCAGATGCATGTAAAGAAGCTGCGGAGACACCATCACGTGTTTCTCGACGCAAGCAGTGAATAGCCAGGCCTTTCCCCGGGAAGGAACAACCACGGGAAGGGCAGCATCCTATGAAGGAAAGCCACCTATGCCAAGCATGGTATCCATCCACAGACAGCTGTTTCGGGGTTTTTGCCCCTCATCAGTGTGGAGTAGGAATCTGGCTATTAGGAGCAGTGCCTAGTAAAAAGGCTATAAAGGCACAGATGATTGGCCTCAGGGAGACCAAAACATCCAACACCGCGGAGACACCATCACGTGTTTCTCAACGCAGTGATTCCAGAACACTGCCCCCATCCCTTATGGGAAATATGCAGATGCATGTAAAGAATCTGCGGAGACACCATCACGTGTTTCTCGACGCAAGCAGTGAATAGCCAGGCCTTTCCCCGGGAAGGAACAACCACGGGAAGGGCAGCATGCTATGAAGGAAAGCCACCTATGCCAAGCATGGTATCCATCCACAGACAGCTGTTTCGGGGTTTTTGCCCCTCATCAGTGTGGAGTAGGAATCTGGCTATTAGGAGCAGTGCCTAGTAAAAAGGCTATAAAGGCACAGATGATTGGCCTCAGGGAGACCAAAACATCCAACACCGCGGAGACACCATCACGTGTTTCTCAACGCAGTGATTCCAGAACACTGCCCCCATCCCTTATGGGAAATATGCAGATGCATGTAAAGAAGCTGCGGAGACACCATCACGTGTTTCTCGACGCAAGCAGTGAATAGCCAGGCCTATAGCAGTTAGTGGTGAGCATAGCTGCCTTCCAAGCAGTTGACCCGGGTTCGATTCCCGATCCTCTGCTCTGCACTACTAGCGCTCAGGATCCAGCGCCGTCACTCCCTCCAGGCTTTGTGCCTCTCCTCTGGCGCTTCACCTTCCTTTGTGATCCTGCAGCAGACTGCAGCTCCTATATCCCGTGCTCTGGCTGACGCTCATTCAGGCTTATTAGCTTCCTCATCCAGTCAATGTCTAAGAAACGCTCTGATGAAGGTCCGGTGTGGACCGAAAACGTTTAGCGGTTTTGTTTGTCTGGATGCATCAATAAACTAAGAAGCTTTTCTTCTCAAAAATTGAGTGCCAAGTTTCATTTATCTTTAATATACGGGGTGGACACCCTACTTGAGCACCGCCAACCCTCATATCTACTGAGTGCCGTGTTTCCTTACCGTACCGAACACTGTTATGCCTAACAATTTTTAAGTGGAATTATAGCCTTCTGATTTGCCACTGAAACACAGTTTTAGTACAAATGATTTGGAGTAGCTAATTGGGCCTCATAGCTGCACCACTATATTTGGCCTAACAATTTTTAAGTAGAAATCTGGCCTTCTGATTTGCCACTGAAATACAGTTTTAGCACAAATAATATGGAGTAACTAACTGGGCCACGTGGCTGCACCACAATAGTAGGCCTAATGATTTTTATGTGGAAATCTGGCCTTCTGATTTGCCACTGAAATAAACGATTAGGAGTAGCTAATTGGGCCTCGTGACTGTGTAGGAGGTATGGTAAAATATGTTATTGCCTTTGCCTTTCACTCTCGTCCTGGTGCTGTATGTTTTCAGTGTATGTGTACAAGTTAACACATGATGATATTGCTACACTGTTTGGTGTATTACCACTCCTTATATAATGGTACTGCTAAAAGAACAGGTTTATTACCATGTCTTGTTCTGCTAAATGTATGTATTGCTATTTAGTGTGCCTGTTATATAGGAACAATGTAGTACTGAAGTTTGGCCACTAGATGGGGGTATTTTGGTACACATAGGTTAGTATGGTTGTGGATCAGTGTACATATTGCTAGTTATTGTAGGAGGGGTCAGCTGCAGTCAGAGAGGGAACATTTCTTTTTCTGATTTGGGGGAGAAGGGCCCGGGCACCCAGATGGTCCACATGGGCTTAAGTGCCCAGGACAGCAGCTATTACGCAACACTGTTTAACTAAGAGGAGAGAGCCCAGCTATCCACAGCATCAGGCCAGAAAAGCAGAGGCCAGCACATCAGTAGGAAAGAAGACAGTAAATGGGCACAGGTAACCCTAGAATGTGGCAGCTTATAGCTTGGGTAGATGTACCCAGTACGGGGGCGAAACGTTGGCTGAGGCAGAACCCAGAAGCAGTGAGCTGGGAGCAGGACAGTGCTGGAACATCACAGAGCACAATACTGAAAAGCAGGTCACTGGCCAGGTGGCAACTAGCTTCGGAGGTGGAAACTCTCGTGTCTGGTGCGAAACAGATTAAGGAAGGCCTAACCGTGGAAGAGTTGAATTGGGAGGACACTGAAGACCCGTGCGGCACGGTCCGACCCTGGTATGCATTATGTGAAAGGAAGGAAGGTGCAAGGAGAGAAGAGGAAATGTGTAATACTGATCCTATTGTAGTTTCTGTGAAGAGTCTGGATGTGCTGCGTAAAGCTGACAGTAAAGTTGTTGATTTGAAAGTTGAAAAGGACTGTCTCAATCTTTATTACACCAACCAATGAGGACCGACAGTGAAACAGAGACGACCCTGATGGAGCCACAGAGAATGGAGCCACAGATACACAAAGTGATGGGCGATGTTTTAATGTGGTGGGGGGCCAGGGCACAGATACGTGGGAGTATTCAGCCATGACTACTGCCCTGGTCCAGCCCCCTACATTTTGCGTAAGTTGGCAGGATTCGACTACCTTGCAATGTGGAGGAACCGTGAAGAAAGAAGATGTTGATGATGATTTGAGTACCACTGTTGTAACCAGAAAGAACAGTGATAAAGATTTTCAGGATGTCCTTGAAATGCTGGAAGTGACTACCGTAAAAGAGACTGACAATGTTATTGTGGCCAACATGGCGGCCATGAGGATGGTGGGAAATGTTGTTGAAGAAAAAAACAACAACAGGGACCTCTACCTTCGTGGGCGTAACAGTACAGTATTGGCGACAAAATCCACCTGTCGATATTCCCCGGTCCACCCTTGGTGGGTGTAAATGAAGAAAAGAAAATCTTGCCCAGCCCTACAGAATTTGAGCAAATTGGTGGAGTTGTTGGAGGTGCCCCCACCTAGAAATGGGTGGGGCATAGAAGGAAAACCTGGGTGCAGCTGCGTGGCACCATTGTGTGATCTTGGACCGGCAATGACAGGGCACTCCTGCACTCATAGCTGCCGAGGCATAGGCTGCTTGGAGTGGAGGTGGCAGCAGGAAGATGCCAGAACTTGGCTAGGCAGACCATGGGAAGAAATTGCAGAGGACTCCACTTACCCACTCCTAGAGTTGTCCTGGGCGCAGAGTCCTTGGCCAGCAGAGTCATCCTCGTTCCAGAGGCTGAAACATAATGCAGAACCAGCGTCGCAACGTCAGAAGGAGGAATCCTGTCATCTGGAACCCAAGTTGTTGACTCAGCGGGGATTGGAACTGGCATCCACTCTGGAAGAACCATGTTCTGAGGCCAAGGACAGACCAGGCCTTTATCTACTATCTGATTATACAGGCACGTTTGTGGAAGGATCCAGCAGTCCCTGGATGGGTGCAGTCTTCTGTCCAGCTCCTGACTGGGTGAGTGCTTCTCAGCCCCTGACCCTGGAGGGATGGTCTCACCCACGGGCCCCTGTTACAGAGGCAATAGACCGACCACACATCCCTGAAGAGAGATTGGTATCACCTCCCTGTTTCGCAGAGGCCCAACCCATCTCCGTTACCGCCATGTTCCTGGGTGCCTCCCATTTTCAATCACCAGTGGAGGGCCCCTTTCCCACTCCCAGTCAGGCTGCCTGGGTGTGGGCCGAGATGCGTCAACCCCGAGGGGGTGCTCTGGCTGGACGACGTACTCGTGGCTTGTTGGTGTATACTGTTATAGAACAGGGTATGGCTTTATTTGAGAAGAAGGGACTGATGCCATGACATATGTAAATGAGTGTCAGTCAAATTTGACAAATCACTGCAGGAAGGAGACCGGTGTTATGACCTGGTGGTTAGGAGCACCCGGAATGACCTGATAGTTAAACCTCATACAGGACGAGCTCTGGGATGTGGGAGCTCTGCTGACCGCAAGCCCTAATCCTATCACCCACACTAGAAATAGCCGTGGAGCGCTCCTGACCAGACCCAGGCGCCTCGTCACAGCCTAAGAACTATCTAGCCCTAGAGATAGAAAATAAAGCCTACCTTGCCTCAGAGAAATTCCCCAAAGGTAAAGGAAGCCCCCCACATATATTGACTGTGAGTAAAGATGAAAGTCACAAACGCAGAAATGAAACAGGCTTCAGCAAAGGGAGGCCAGACTTACTAAATAGACAGAGGATAGGAAAGGTAACTTTGCGATCAGCACAAAAACCTACAAAAGACCATGCAGAGTGTGCAAAAAAGACCTTCGCACCGACTCACGGTGCGGAGGAGCCACTCTGCATCCCAGAGCTTCCAGCTAGCAAGACAAAATCATGATAACCAGCTGGACAAGAAAACAGTGAACAAATAATGACTATCAGGAACTTAGCTTGTGCAGGAGAAGGCAGGTCACCAGAGAGATCCAGAAGCGAACTGAACCAATGCAAAAACATTGACAGCTGGCATGGAGTAACGATCTGAGAGGAGTTAAATAGAGCAGCCAACCAAAGGATAAACCACGTCACCTGTGTAAGGAACCTCAGAAGCAGTAGCTTCACTCATAGCCACCAGAGGGAGCCCATAGACAGAACTCGCCGAAGTACCATTCACGACCACAGGAGGGAGTTCGACAACAGAATTCACAACAGACCGGGTGTCTTTCTTTAAGGAGGACTGTCCTCGAGGGTACTACACTATTGCGGTTACATTCTGCAGCGAAGACGATTTGGGACTTTTTCCGGGCCTGGAGCAGGCATCAGCCGCACTGACCATTCAGGCTACCACCCTTGCGTGGCAGACCATGACTTCTGTGGCTGCAGAGTCGTCCTCAGCCCAAGACCGGTTGTGGAATTCAGCCACTAATGCAGTGGTCTGGGATGTGCGCCGTTGATACCTTTGAAACTTTGCTGCACGGTGACGCAGTGGTTAGCACAGCAGCCTTGCAGCACTGGAGTCCTGGGTTCAAAGCCCACCAAGGACAACATCTGCAAAGAGTTTGTATGTTCTCTCCGTGTTTGAGTGGGTTTCCTCTGGGTACTCCGGTTTCCTCCCACATTTCAAAGACAAAGAAGCGCTGCGGAATATGTTAGCGCTATATAAAAATAAAGGGTATTTATTTAAGATTATTGCTGCTAAGAGAAAAAAAAATTGTGCATGTTGCACCTGTGACTTGAAGTAAGCGGGACTGTTTCACATCCTGGAGGGCAAAGGAGCCCTGCAGCACCCGAATGATGGTGCAATATGGAAGGGGCAGCCCAAAGTTTGGACATTGCTGTATGTTGGCCCCCCATCTTGAGCCAGTTTGTTTTATTTTGTTTTGTTGCGCCTGTTTCGCCCTTTCTGCTGGATAGTGGAACTTGACCCTTTATGAAAACTGAGTCCCTGGACTAACGGACCATGTGTCTGTAACAATGGACTGTGTTCCTGGACCAGGAAGCCCACACGCACTTTCTGGAGATGTACTTTCTGCAAAGGAAGGGGAGAAACTTGTCCTTTTAAAAAAATATATAGTAAAATGGACATAACCTGGAGGACTGTGAGCCAGGTAGTTAATTATATAGAGCAATAACTCTTGTTATGCTGCGACATAAAGGACTCAGCTCATATTGAGTTGATACAATATATGCTCTTCCTCGTTTAACCCTTACCTCCCTGCGTGAAGCATTACATGAAGTTGGCCATTTTGGATCCAACTTTATTTTTTTCAATGGGAAGAGGGTCATGTGGCACATCAACCTTATTGAGAATTTCACAATAAAAACAATGGTGTGCTCGGTTTTAACGTAACTTTATTCTTTCATGAGTTATTAACAAGTTTATGACCACTTATGAAATGTGCTCAAAGTGCTGCCCATTGTGTTGGATTGTCAATGCAACCCACTTCTCCAACTCTTGACACACTTATAGCAACACCGCAGAAGAAATGTTAGCACAGGCTTCAAGTATCCATTGTTTGACAATTGCCTGCAGATGACCCCAAATAAAAAAGTCTAAGTGGGTCAGATGGCAGCCTTTTTGGCCATTCAATTGGCCCAAGATGACCAATCCACTTTCCAAGAAACTCTTCGTGTAGGAATGCTCGGACCTAACACCCATAATGTGGTGGTGCACCATCTTGGGTGTCAGGTCTGAGCATTCCTACATGAACAGTTTCCTGGAAAGTGGATTAGTTGTCGTGGGCCAGTTGAATGGCCACCAAGGTCACCCAATCTGACCCCCTTAGACTTATCTTTCGGGTCATCTGAAGGCACTTGCCTATCCTGTGAAGACCTGAGATGTGCAGCATCTGAACTAATGGATACTGGAAGCTTGTGCTAGCATTTCTTCTGCGGTGTTGCTATCAGTGTGTCAAGAGTGGGAGAAGAGGGTTGCATTGACAATCGAACACAATGGTCAGCACTTTGAACACATTTTTTAAGTGGTCATAAGCTTGTTAATAACTTGACTAGTTGACTAAGAGAAGAGAGCCCAGCCATTCACAGCATCAGGCCAGAAAAGCAGGGGCCTGCGCAGCAGTAGGAAAGTAGGAAAGAAGACAGTACACGGGCACAGGTAGCCCTAGAATGTGACAGCTTATAGCTTGGGCAGATGTTCCCAGTGCGAGGGCGAAATGGTGGCTGAGGCAGAACCCAGAAGCAGTGAGCTGGGAGCAGGACAGCACTGGGACATCACAGAGCACAATACCGAAGAGCAGGTCACTCGCCAGGTGGCAACTAGTTTCGGAGGTGGATAGTCTCTTGTCTGGGGTGAAACAGACTAACGAAGGTCTACCCATTGCAGGGCTGAATTGGGATGACACTGAGGACCCGTTCGGCACTGTCCGACCCAGGTATGCGTTATGTGAAAGGAAGGAAGGTGCATGGAGAGAAGAGGAAATGTGTAATGCTGATCCTGTTCTAATTGCTGTGAAGGGTCTGAATGTGCTGAATAAAGCTGACAGTAAAGTTGTTGTTTTGAAAGTTGAAAAGGAATGTGTCTCAATCTTTATCACACCGACCGATGAGGACCGACAGTGAAACAGATGACCCTGATTGTGCAGAGAATGGAGTCACAGGCACACAAAGTGATGGACAATGTTTTCATGTGGTGGGGGGCAAGGGCACAGATACACCGGAGTGTTCAGCCATGACTATTGCCCTGGTCCAGTCCCCTACAACTGCACCACTATAGTAGGCCTAATGATTTTTACATGGAAATCTGGTCTTCTGATTTGCCACTGTAACACAGTTTTAGCACAGATGATTAGAAGTAGCTAATTTTGCATTTTGGCTGCAACACTCTAGTACGCCTAACAATTTTTAAGTGGAAATCTAGATTTCTAATGTATTATTATTATTATTATGAATTATTATTATAGCACCATTTATTTCATGGTGCTATACATGTGAAAAGGGTATACATAATAAAAAAGAAGTAAAATAATCTTTAACAATACAAGTCACAACTGGTACAGGTGCTTAGGTAGGAAAAAAGCATCATGCCGCAAGAAGAATTCCAAAAATTGTAGAGGTTTCAACATGGTTTATTCTATGCATTTCAGGGTTCAGGTGACCCCTTCATCAGGACATACCACAAATATTGGGTACAATATTTGTGGTATGTCCTGTTGAAGGGGTCACCTGAACCCTGAAACGTGTAGAATAAACCACGTTGAAACCTCTACAATTTTTGGAATTCTCCTTGCGGCAGCGCAGGGATGATCCTTTTTTCCTACCTAAGTGTATGTTTCAATCAGGTCTTGCACTGACCTGTGGATCTGCAGCAGCCGCGATTAATATATGTCTTTCCTGCACTCTCACCAGTTGAGTAGTTCTCTTGGTGGGCAACTCTGTGTAACGTTTGATAAGACCCTATTTGCTCTTTTGTGTCTCCCTCTTTTCTCTGACTGGTACAGGGGGAGAGAGGACCCTGCCTGCGAGGGCTTACAATCTACCAGGGATGGGTGAGGATACATGAGGTGAGGGTAGAGCTGGTTGTCCAGCAGTTTGGTGGTTACTGCAGGTTGTAGGCTTGCTGGAAGAGGTAGGTCTTCAGGTTCCTTTTGAAGGTTTCCATGATAGGCGAGAGTCTGATATGTTGTGGTACAGACTTCCAGAGCAGGGGGGATACGTGGGAGAAATACTGTATGCGATTGAGGGAAGAGGAAATAAGAGGGGAGAAGAGAAGGAGATCTTATGAGGAACGGAGGTTGCGTGCAGTTAAGTACCAGGAGACTAAATCACAGATGTATGGTGGAGACAAGTTGTGGATTGCTTTCTATGTCATGGTTAGGGATTTACACTGGAGTTTCTGGGTAATGTGAAGCCAGTGAAGGGATTGACTAAGGGGAGAGGCTGGGGATTAGTGGGCGCATAAGTGGATTAGTCAGACTGCATAGTTTAAAATAGATTGGAGGGGTGCGAGACTGAGAGGCTACAGAGTAGGAGGTTGTAGTAGTCAAGGCGGGAGAGGATGAGTGCATGGACTAGGGTTTTTGCAAATTCTTGGTTGTGGAATGTACAAATCTGGGAAATATTTTTGCGTTGAAGTCGGATGAACAGGATGCAGTGGACCCATGTGGTAAAATAGAAACAACACAGGTGCAGCATAACCGATGAGGCAGCCACTCACCAGCTACCAAACTAGTGGAGGGGGTGGCTGCTTGGCACATTGCTGCACATAAGAACTTGTATGTGGCGCTGTACACACAATGGAGATGCACAGCATCCAGGCAGGCCTAGTAGTGACACCCTTCTATTAGATCAGGCGGGCCTGCCCAGCGCTATCCAAATGCACCCCATGTGCACAGACACCACAGTTTACAAGCAGAAAATGGGCCCAACTGCACCCCGAAAAAAAGTGCAAAAAACACATAAAAAAATATTATGTGAGGTATTAGTTTATATTCTGGCCAAAATACGCAAGCTCATAACCCACGTCAAGGGTCCTCACACTTATGAGTCCTATCTCTAAACAGCAAAAGCACAAAAAGAGGATTCAGAGATCCTCCAAAAATTAGAAAAAAAACAGCAAAACACGGCAGAGGTTCTTACCTGCCTAGGCCTCCAAACAAATGCACTAACAGGATGCAGTGGACCCATGTGGTAAAATAGAAACAACACAGGTGCAGCATAACCGATGAGGCAGCCAATCCCAAGCTACCAAACTAATGGAGGGGGTGGCTGCTTGGCACATTGCTGCACATAAAAACTTGTATGTGGCGCTGTTCACACAATGGAGATGCACAGCATCCAGGCAGGCCTAGTAGTGACACCCTTCTATTAGATCAGGCGGGCCTGCCCAGCGCTATCCAAATGCACCCCATGTGCACAGACACCACAGTTTATAAGCAGAAAATGGGCCCAACTGCACCCCGAAAAAAAGTGCAAAAAACACATAAAAAAATTGGGATTCTGGTTAGCAAAGAGGTGATATCTTATCCACAGAGATAGATCTGTGTGTCCTTCGCATAGCGGTGATACTGTAAGCCGTGAGATACTATGACTTGTTCTGACCTAAGGTATAAATGATGAAGATCAGAGGCCCTAGGACTGAACCTTGTGGGGCTTTGACAGATGAGGATGGTGGTGTGAGACGCTGGATATCCGGTCTGTTAGGTATGACAAGTTTCAATATAGGGCCAAGTCTAGGACGGCAAGAGATGTGAGGGTCTGTAGTAATAGGGAATGGTCCACTGTGTCAAAGGCATAGGATAGGTACAGAAGCAGAAGTAGTGTCACTTCGCTTTTGTGGTTAATAAGTCATTGGGGACTTTAGTCAGGGCAGTTTCAGTGGAGTGATGCGGTCAGAAGCCAGACTATTTGTGGTCTAAGAGGGAAAAGGAAGAGAGGTGGGAAGACAGTTCTAAATGGATGTGTTGCTTCAGTAGTTTTGAGGCATAGGGGAGAAGTGAAATGGGGTGATAGCTAGATACAGAGGAAGAGTCAAGAGAGGGTTTTTTGAGGATGGGTGTGATTGCGGCATGTTTGAAGCATGAGGGGAAAACACCAGTTGTTAGTAATAGGTTGAAGAGATGGGTTAGGGTAGGGATTAAAACTGTGGTAAGATTTGGGATGAAGTGGGATGGGATCGGTCAAATGCACAGGTGGTGAGATGTGATCTTGAAAGTAGAAAGGAAAGTTGATCTTCTGTAAATTATGGAGAAGTTGGTTTTGGAGGAGTAGGGCTGAGTAGGTAGGAAGAGGGGTTGTGGGGGGTTGTAAGCCAAAGCTTTCTCTGATGTTATCAATCGTCTGCTTGAAGAATGAGGCAAAGTCTTGAGTTGAGATGAGTGGAGAGAGAGAAGGCACTGGGTGACAGAGTAGAGAATTGAAAGTGTTGAATAGCTGCTTAGTGTTGCAAGACATGGAGGATATGAGAGCTGAGAAGTAGGTTTGTTTTGCTGTAGCGAATGTGGCTTTGAAAGTAGTGAGGGACTGTTTGAATGCAATGAAGTCCTCGTTGGAGTGGCATTTTTTCCATCTCCACTCAGCAGCCCTGAAAGCCTGCCTCAGTTCTTTGGTCAGGTTGGTGTGCCATGGTTGTCTGTTGATTTTGCAAACATTGGTATGTGTGAGAGGGGTGACTGATTTGAGAGCTACAACTATGGTGGTGTTTTATCAAGCAGCAGCAGCATCCACATTGTGTATGGAACGTGTGTCTGTAAGAGGGAGAAGGATTCAGAGAGTGAGTGTGGATCAAGGTGTTTAAGATTTCTGTGAGGGTGTCCAAGTTTGTGGAGTGGGGATTGTGGATCTGGAAACGTGAGGGATGAAAATATAAGTAGGTTGTGGTTTGCCACTGAAACACAGTTTTATAACAAACAATTTGGAGTAGCTAGTTGGGACTCTTGGCTGCACCACAATAGCAGACCTAATGATTTTTACATGGAAATCTGGCCTTCTGATTTGCCACTGGAACACAGTTTTAGCACAAACAATTTGGAGTAGCTAATTGGGCCTCGTGGCTGCACCACTATAGTAGGCCTAATGATTTTTAAGTGTAAATCTGGCCTTTTGATTTGTCACTGAAACACAGTTTTAGCACAAACGATTTGGAGAAGCTATCTGGGCCTCATGTTACACCACTATAATAGGCCTAATGATTTTTACGTGTAAATCTGACCTTTTGATTTGGCACTGAAACATAGTTTTAGCACAATTTGGGGTAGCAAATGGGACTTCCAGAGACTGCCAGAGTTTTTTCACAATCTACTTTGATGCTGTAAGACCGATTTCACACAGGACAGGATCCTAACTATTTCACTGACAAATTTACTTTCAGCAGCACCAACTCTAGCGCAGGAGCGACCGCTCTGCACTGTGACACTGAGCAAATTGCACCAGCAAAATAAGATGTCCACTTTATATATGGCCAGGGACGTGTGACTTTGGCAACCAATCACAAAAGACCTTGTGTCATGACGTTGTGGATGATTTCTGCACCCTGATTGGTTGCCAGGATCAACTTACATAACAATAAGTGAAAATAAAAAAAAAAGTGGGTGCCGCTTCTGTAATCTCTTCAGGTGCTCCTTTAACTTCTCTATACCCCTCTCCTCATGAAACACATCCCCTCATTCACATATGCTCATCATACAACAGCACTATCCCAGTCAGAGTCATACAAAAGCATTAGTGGAAACACGATGATTTACCAAACTGTGACCGACTTTTGCCGACTTTGAGTATAAATGCTCTTGAAAGCAAACACGAATCGGAAGGTGAAACGTTCGTGTGGAATTTGACATTGGTATACACTTTCTAAACACATTCACTCATCTCTAGTGTTAATACATGATCTGGTCTGGTAGTATTTGCCCCTTTTATTTTATGGTCAATTTAAAAAATTGCCTTATAGAAAGATAAATAAAAATATACCTAAAAAAAGTATTGTATATTTTTAGAAATGTTTAATAAGTTAAAGTAAAGGCCCGGCCAAAAGAATCTACCTTGTCGTGTTGGCGGCTTAAACAATCTTTTGCCCAAAGCAAAAGCTGGTAGTTATGTATGGGATATGGTGTTCAATGGGAACTGTTATTGTATGATTTGTGAGGAAGCGGTGCAAATGTTCAAAGGGTGGAGGCAGAGGCGTAGCTAGAGCTTTTGCCGCCCGGGGCTGTTCCCGAGTTTGGCGCCCCCCCCCCCGGCTCAATACACACAAAGGTTACCAAAAACGGTTTTCCTGTTTTGTAGAACTTAAACTGGGCCTAATGGTGTCACCCCCACATGCCACACCTGTGACTTAATACCACCACACCATGACCAGGCCACATAGTGACCGAATAATACTACATACAAGGGACAAATACCACAACACCATTTCCAGACCACATATTACCACCACATAGTGACTGAATACTACAATACTGATCAGTAATAAAAAAAAAAACACAATACTATCACCATAAGTGACAGTATTCACAGGAGATCTGTACTTAGTATGCAGTGTCTGTGTAGAGGTAATACAGAGATCACTGGTGACATTATACACAGGACCTCTATATAGTATACAGTGTATAGTGTCAGTGTATAGGTAACACTGACTCACCAGTGACGTCTCTAGGTGAAGTCCTTCATCTTTCATCCAGCACAGACCGCCATCATTCCTTCCAGCCAGGACTCGTTTCTGCAGGAAATAACACAGTTATCTCGAGCTCCGCTTGCAGAACACATTACTTAATTTTTCACAACTTCTACATTACATCACATGAAGAAAAAAAGGTGATATAGTGTCACTCTGCACAGTAACAGGACCACCCCCCCATTTAAAACAGTACACTCAAAAAATAAAATAAATACATCACTGCAGTAATAATATCCCTTAATTAGCCCCTATGGTAATAATATTCCCCACCCTGGCCCCGTTTCTCATTCCTGGCTCCAGCCATATGTTCTCGCATCCTGCCCTCATGAGTATCCATTCTACCCCATATGATCTCCCCATCCTGCCCCACCAGCCTCCATCGTATCCGTCCTGCCCCATGATCCAATCCTGCCCCGTGTCTCCAATCATGCCCCGTATCTACATTCTGCCCATGCCTCAAGTCCTGCCCCCAGTGTGTCCAGCATATTACCCCCATGTTGTCCAGCAATCTGCCCCAGTGTGTCCAGCATATTACCCCCATGTTGTCCAGCAATCTGCCCCAGTGTGTCCAGCATATTACCCCCAGTGTGTCCAGCAATCTGCCCCAGTATGTCCAGCACTGCCCCCAGTGTGTCCAGCAATCTGCCCCAGTGTCCAGCCTTTCCCCAGTGTGTCCAGCAGTCTGCCCCAGTGTGTCCAGCATATTACCCCCAGTGTCCAGCAGTGCCCCAGTGTGTCCAGCATATTACCCCCAGTGTGTCCAGCAATCTGCCCCAGTGTCCAGCATTGCCCCAGTGTGTCCAGAAGTCTGCCCCAGGGTCTCCAGCATTGCCTCAATGTGTCCAGAAATCTGCCCCAGGGTCTCCAGTATTGCCCCAGTGTGTCCAGCAATCTGCCCCATGGTCTCCTGTATTGCCCCAGTGTGTCCAGCATTCTGCCCCATGGTCTCCAGTATTGCCCCGGTGTATCCAGCAATCTGCCCCATGGTCTCCTGTATTGCCCCAGTGTGTCCAGCATTCTGCCCCATGGTCTCCAGTATTGCCCCGGTGTGTCCAGCAATCTGCCCCATGGTCTCCAGTATTGCCCCAGTATGTCCAGAAGTCTGCCCAGGGTCTCCAGCATTGCCTCAATGTGTCCTGAAATCTGCCCCATGGTCTCCAGTATTCAGTGTGTCCAGCAATCTGCCCCATAGTCTCCTGTATTGCCCCAGTGTGTCCAGCATTCTGCCCCATGGTCTCCAGTATTTCCCCAGTGTGTCCAGCATTCTGCCCCATGGTCTCCAGTATTGCCCCAGTGTGTCCAGCAATCTGCCCCATGGTCTCCTGTATTGCCCCAGTGTGTCCAGCATTCTGCCACATGGTCTCCTGTATTGCCCCAGTGTGTCCAGCATTCTGCCCCATGGTCTCCAGTATTGCCCCAGTGTGTCCAGCAATCTGCCCCATGGTCTCCTGTATTGCCCCAGTGTGTCCAGCAATCTGCCCCATGGTCTCATGTATTGCCCCAGTGTGTCCAGCAATCTGCCCCATGGTCTCCAGCATTGCCCCAGCCCCAGACAGTCAGACATAAAGAAAAAAAAAAAAAAGTAAAATCCTCACCTCTCCCGTTCCTAGCGCAGGTCCGGTGCAGTCAGCGTCTCTCCGGCTCTGCGACGCTCAGGACAGAGAGGCAGAGCGGCGCGCACAGTAGTGACGTCATCGCGCCCTCTGCTCTGAGACGTCGCAGAGTCAGAGGACGCTGCAGCTGCCGGCGCCGCAGGAACCAGAAGAGGTGAGTATAGAGCGGGGGGGCGGGGGCGGGGGCGGGGGCGGGACCCGGGGGTGGGGGGAGCTGGCCCTGGTCGTGGCGGCGGACGGCGCCGCCCGAAGATTTAAAGGGGCGTCTTTTTTTTTTTTTTTTTCTTCTGCAGCGCCGGCCGCCCCCCGCATTGTGCCGCCCGGGGCGGACCGCCCCCCCCCGCACCCCCCTTCCTACGCCACTGGGTGGAGGCGGAGATGAGGTGTAGCCTGGGCGGAGACTAAAGAAGGCCTGAAAAGTTTGCCAGAATGGGGCCCTGAAATTCCTGGTGGCATCCTTGTGGAAGACCATTGGGAATGCATTGCATTGTATGGAGGACCATGGGGAGTGCAATATATTATATGGAGGACAATGTAGAGTGCATTATATTGTACTAGCTATTGAACCCGTTCTACGCCCGGGTGGCGAGCATTTATATTGGTATATGGACTCCATCTTTGTATGTGCTGCTCCATCCTGCGTCCCCATCCTGTCATGTGCTGTACCCATCCTCCGTCCCCATCCTGCGTCCCCATCCTGTCATGTGCTGCACCCATCCTGCGTCCCCATCCTGTCATGTGCTGCACCCATCCTGCATCCCCATCCTGTCATGTGCTGCACCCATCCTGTGTCCCCATCCTGTCATGTGCTGCATCCATCCTGCGTCCCCATCCTGGTATGTGCTGCACCCATCCTGCGACCCCATCCTGTCATGTGCTGCCCCATCCTGCGTCCCCATCCTGGTATGTGCTGCACCCATCCTGCGTCCCCATCCTGTCATGTGCTGCACCCATCCTGTATCCCCATCCTGTCATGTGCTGCTCCCATCCTGCGCCCCCTGTTGTGAATTCTGTGGCCAAGCTCCCTCCTGTGGTCGTGAGTGGTACTTCGGCTGGTTCTGTCTATGAGCTTCCTTTGGTGGATGAGAGTGGTACTGTGGCTTCTGAGTTTCCTTCCTCAGGTGATGAGGTTAAGTCGTTAGGTGCTGCTCTATTTAACTCCACCTAGTGCTTTGATCCTGGCCTCCAGCCAATGTTCTAGTATTGGTCTTCCTTCCTCCTGGATCGTTCCTGTGGCCTGTCTATCCTGCATAAGCTAAGTTTTGCTTGTGTCATTTTTGTTTGCTGTTTTTTCTGTCCAGCTTGCTATATTGGTTTTTCTTGCTTGCTGGAAGCTCTGGGACGCAGAGGGAGCACCTCCGTACCGTTAGTCGGTGCGGAGGGTCTTTTTGCCCCCTCTGCGTGGTTGTTTGTAGGGTTTTGTGTTGAGCGCAAAGCTATCTTTCCTATCCTCGGTCTATTCAGTAAGTCGGGCCTCACTTTGCTAAAATCTATTTCATCTCTGCGTTTGTATTTTCATCTCAACTCACAGTCATTATATGTGGGGGGCTGCCTTTTCCTTTGGGGTATTTCTCTGAGGCAAGGTAGGCTTATTTTTCTTTCTTAGGGCTAGCTAGTTTCTCAGGCTGTGCTCGAGGCGCATAGGTCTGGTCAGGAGCGCTCCACGGCTACCTTTAGTGTGGTTGGATAGGATTAGGGATTGCGGTCAGCAGAGTTTCCACGTCTCAGAGCTCGTCCTATGTTTTTGTTAATTGTC
Source organism: Ranitomeya imitator (assembly GCF_032444005.1). Classification (NCBI taxonomy): domain Eukaryota; kingdom Metazoa; phylum Chordata; class Amphibia; order Anura; family Dendrobatidae; genus Ranitomeya; species Ranitomeya imitator. The sequence continues at coordinate 208,930,614 of NC_091287.1, read as the reverse complement.
AGGTCACTTTGTGTGTTCTGAACTTCAAGGTCCATTGTGGTTCTGAATTACCTGTTCATAACAGTACTGGAGGCCCAAAGTACTAATGCTTCTCAATAGAGGGAAAAGAGAAGTTCTGAGACCATTTTTTTTCTTTGCACTGTGTTCTGTCTTTCTTTTCCCCTTTACATCAGGGTGGTTCAGAACACAGGTGTGGACATGGACATTCAGTGTCTGTTCTCTTTGATGGATAATCTCGCTATAAATGTACAGAATATTCAAGATTTAGTGGTTCAGAATCCTATGTTAGAACCTAAAATTCCTATTCCTGAGTTATTTTCTGGAGATAGAGCTAAATTTTTGAATTTTAAAAATAATTATAAACTATTTCTGGCTTTGAAACCCCACTCCTCTGGTGACCCAGTTCAACAAGTTAAGATTATTATTTCTTTATTACGTGGCGACCCTCTAGACTGGGCATTTTCCCTTGCGCCAGGAGATCCTGCATTATGTAATATTGATGCGTTTTTTCTGGCGCTCGGATTGCTGTACGATGAACCTAATTCAGTGGATCAGGCAGAGAAAAATTTGCTGGCTCTGTGTCAGGGTCAGGATGAGATAGAGATTTATTGTCAGAAGTTTAGAAAGTGGTCCGTGCTCACTCAATGGAATGAATGTGCGCTGGCAGCTATTTTCAGAAAGGGTCTCTCTGAAGCCCTCAAGGATGTCATGGTGGGATTTCCTATACCTGCTGGTCTGAATGAGTCTATGTCTTTGGCCATTCAAATCGGTCGACGCTTGCGTGAGCGTAAAACTGTGCACCATTTGGCTGTATTATCTGAGCATAAACCTGAGCCTATGCAGTGTGATAGGACTTTGACCAGAGCTGAAAGGCAGGAACACAGACGTCAGAATGGGCTGTGTTTCTACTGTGGTGATTCCACTCATGCTATCTCCGATTGTCCTAAGCGCACTAAGCGGTTCGCTAGGTCTGCCACCATTGGTACGGTACAGTCGAAATTTCTTTTGTCCGTTACTTTGATCTGCTCTTTGTCTTCCTATTCTGTCATGGCATTTGTGGATTCAGGCGCTGCCCTGAATTTGATGGACTTGGAGTTCGCTAGGCGCTGTGGGTTTGTCTTGGAGCCCTTGCAGTGTCCTATTCCATTGAGAGGAATTGATGCTATGCCTTTGGCCAAGAATAAGCCTCAGTATTGGACCCAGCTGACCATGTGCATGGCTCCTGCGCACCAGGAGGATATTCGCTTTCTGGTGTTGCATAATCTGCATGATATGGTCGTGTTGGGGTTGCCATGGCTACAAGTCCATAACCCAGTATTAGATTGGAAATCAATGTCTGTGTCCAGCTGGGGTTGTCAGGGGGTACATGGTGATGTTCCATTTCTGTCTATCTCATCATCCACCCCTTCTGAGGTCCCAGAGTTCTTGTCTGATTACCGGGATGTATTCGATGAGCCCAAGTCCAATGCCCTACCTCCGCATAGAGATTGTGATTGTGCTATCGATTTGATTCCTGGTAGTAAGTTTCCTAAGTGTCGACTGTTTAATTTATCTGTACCTGAGCACGCCGCTATGCGGAGTTACGTGAAGGAGTCTTTGGAGAAGAGTCATATTCGCCCGTCATCGTCGCCATTGGGAGCGGGGTTCTTTTTTGTGGCCAAGAAGGATGGTTCGCTGAGACCTTGTATTGATTACCGCCTTCTAAATAAAATTACGGTCAAATTTCAGTACCCCTTGCCGCTGCTGTCTGATTTGTTTGCTCGGATTAAGGGGGCTAGTTGGTTCACCAAGATAGATCTTCGTGGGGAATATAATCTTGTGCGTATTAAACGGGGCGATGAATGGAAAACAGCATTTAATACGCCCGAAGGCCATTTTGAGTACCTGGTTATGCCATTCGGACTTGCCAATGCTCCATCAGTATTTCAGTCCTTTATGCATGACATCTTCCGAGAGTACCTGGATAAATTCCTGATTGTATACTTGGATGATAGTTTGGTCTTCTCGGATGATTGGGAGTCTCATGTGAAGCAGGTCAGAATGGTGTTCCAGGGCCTGCGTGCTAATTCTTTGTTTGTGAAGGGGCCAAAGTGTCTTTTTGGTGTTCAGAAGGTTTCATTTTTGGGGTTCATTTTTTCTCCTTCTACTATCGAGATGGACCCTGTTAAAGTTCAGGCCATTTATGATTGGACTCAGCCAACATCTCTGAAGAGTCTGCAGAAGTTCCTGGGCTTTGCTAATTTTTATCGTCGCTTCATCAATAATTTTTCTAGTATTGCTAAACCGTTGACTGATTTAACCAAGAAGGGTGCTGATGTGGTCAATTGGTCTTCTGCTGCTGTGGAAGCTTTTCAGGAGTTGAAGCGTCGTTTTTCTTCTGCCCCTGTGTTGTGCCAACCAGATGTTTTGCTTACGTTCCAGGTCGAGGTTGATGCTTCTGAAATTGGAGCAGGGGCTGTTTTGTCGCAGAGAAGTTCTGATTGCTCGGTGATGAAACCATGCGCCTTCTTTTCCAGGAAATTTTCGCCTGCTGAGCAAAATTATGATGTTGGCAATCGAGAGTTGCTAGCCATGAAGTGGGCATTCGAGGAGTGGCGTCATTGGCTTGAAGGAGCTAAGCATCGCGTGGTGGTCTTGACTGATCATAAGAACTTGACTTATCTCGAGTCTGCCAAATGGTTGAATCCTAGACAGGCTCGTTGGTCGCTGTTTTTCTCCCGTTTTGACTTTGTGGTTTCGTACCTTCCGGGCTCTAAAAATGTGAAGGCGGATGCCCTGTCTAGGAGTTTTGTGCCCGATTCTCCGGGTTTGCCTGAGCCGGCGGGTATTCTCAAAGAGGGGGTCATTTTGTCTGCCATCTCCCCTGATTTGCGGCGGGTGCTGCAAAAATTTCAGGCTAATAGACCTGACCGTTGCCCAGCGGAGAAACTGTTTGTCCCTGATAGGTGGACGAATAAAGTTATCTCTGAGGTTCATTGTTTGGTGTTGGCTGGTCATCCTGGAATCTTTGGTACCAGAGATTTGGTGGCTAGATCCTTTTGGTGGCCGTCTCTGTCGCGGGATGTGCGTTCTTTTGTGCAGTCCTGTGGGATTTGTGCTCGGGCCAAGCCCTCCTGTTCTCGTGCCAGTGGGTTGCTTTTGCCCTTGCCGGTCCCGAAGAGGCCTTGGACACATATCTCTATGGATTTTATTTCGGATCTCCCCGTCTCTCAAAGAATGTCGGTCATTTGGGTGGTTTGTGATCGCTTCTCTAAGATGGTCCATTTGGTGCCCTTGTCTAAATTGCCTTCCTCCTCTGATTTGGTGCCATTGTTTTTCCAGTATGTGGTTCGTTTACATGGCATTCCAGAGAACATCGTTTCTGACAGAGGTTCCCAGTTTGTTTCGAGGTTTTGGCGAGCCTTTTGTGCTAGGATGGGCATTGATTTGTCTTTTTCCTCGGCTTTCTATCCTCAGACAAATGGCCAGACTGAACGAACCAATCAGACCTTGGAAACATATCTGAGATGTTTTGTTTCTGCTGATCAGGATGATTGGGTGTCCTTTTTGCCTTTGGCTGAGTTCTCCCTTAATAATCGGGCCAGCTCGGCTACTTTGGTTTCGCCGTTTTTCTGCAATTCTGGGTTCCACCCTCGTTTCTCTTCAGGGCAGGTTGAGTCTTCGGACTGTCCTGGTGTGGATACTGTGGTGGATAGGTTGCAGCAGATTTGGACTCATGTAGTGGACAATTTGACTTTGTCCCAGGAGAAGGCTCAACGTTTCGCTAACCGCAGGCGCTGTGTGGGTCCCCGACTTCGTGTTGGGGATTTGGTTTGGTTGTCATCTCGTTATATTCCTATGAAGGTTTCCTCTCCTAAGTTTAAGCCTCGTTTCATTGGTCCATATAGGATTTCTGAGGTTCTTAATCCTGTGTCTTTTCGTTTGACTCTTCCAGCTTCTTTTTCCATCCATAACGTGTTCCATAGGTCATTGTTGCGGAGATACGTGGCACCTGTGGTTCCATCTATTGATCCTCCTGCTCCGGTTTTGGTTGCGGGGGAGTTGGAGTATATAGTGGAGAAGATTTTGGATTCTCGTGTTTTGAGACGGAAACTCCAGTATATGGTTAAGTGGAAGGGTTATGGTCAGGAAGATAATTCCTGGGTCTTTGCCTCTGATGTCCATGCTGCCGATCTGGTTCGTGCCTTTCATGTGGCTCGTCCTGGTCGGCCTGGGGGCTCTGGTGAGGGTTCGGTGACCCCTCCTCAAGGGGGGGGGTACTGTTGTGAATTCTGTGGCCAAGCTCCCTCCTGTGGTCGTGAGTGGTACTTCGGCTGGTGCTGTCTATGAGCTTCCTTTGGTGGATGAGAGTGGTACTGCGGCTTCTGAGTTTCCTTCCTCAGGTGTTGAGGTTAAGTCGTTAGGTGCTGCTCTATTTAACTCCACCTAGTGCTTTGATCCTGGCCTCCAGTCAATGTTCTAGTATTGGTCTTGCTTTCTCCTGGATCGTTCCTGTGGCCTGTCTATCCTGCATAAGCTAAGTTTTGCTTGTGTCATTTTTGTTTGCTGTTTTTTCTGTCCAGCTTGCTATATTGGTTTTTGTTGCTTGCTGGAAGCTCTGGGACGCAGAGGGAGCACCTCCGTACCGTTAGTCGGTGCGGAGGGTCTTTTTGCCCCCTCTGCGTGGTTGTTTGTAGGGTTTTGTGTTGACCGCAAAGCTATCTTTCCTATCCTCGGTCTATTCAGTAAGTCGGGCCTCACTTTGCTAAAATCTATTTCATCTCTGCGTTTGTATTTTCATCTCAACTCACATTCATTATATGTGGGGGGCTGCCTTTTCCTTTGGGGTATTTCTCTGAGGCAAGGTAGGCTTATTTTTCTTTCTTAGGGCTAGCTAGTTTCTTAGGCTGTGCTCGAGGCGCATAGGTCTGGTCAGGAGCGCTCCACGGCTACCTTTAGTGTGGTTGGATAGGATTAGGGATTGCGGTCAGCAGAGTTTCCACGTCTCAGAGCTCGTCCTATGTTTTTGTTAATTGTCAGGTCACTTTTTGTGTTCTGAACTTCAAGGTCCATTGTGGTTCTGAATTACCTGTTCATAACAGCCCCCGTTCTGTCATGTGCTGCACCCATCCTGCGTCCCCATCCTGTCATGTGCTGCACCCATCCTGCGTCCCCATCCTGCGTCCCCATCCTGTCATGTGCTGCACCCATCCTGCGTCCCCATCCTGCGTCCCCATCCTGGCATGTGCTGCACCCATCCTGCGACCCCATCTTGGTTTGTGCTGCACCCATCCTGCGCCCCCATCCTGTCATGTGCTGCACCCATCCTGCATCCCCATCCTGCGTCCCCATCCTGTCATGTGCTGCACCCATCCTGCGTCCCCATCCTGTCATGTGCTGCACCCATCCTGCGTCCCCATCCTGGTATGTGCTGCACCCATCCTGCGTCCCCATCCTGTCATGTGCTGCACCCATCCTGCGTCCCCATCCTGTCATGTGCTGCTCCCATCCTGCGCTCCCGTTCTGTCATGTGCTGCTCCATCCTGCGCCCCCATTCTGTCATGTGCTGCACCCATCCTGCGTCCCCGCCCTGCGTCCCCATCCTGTCATGTGCTGCACCCATCCTGCGTCCCCATCCTGCGTCCCCATCCTGTCATGTGCTGCACCCATCCTGCGTCCCCATCCTGTCATGTGCTGCACCCATCCTGCGTCCCCATCCTGTCATGTGCTGCTCCCATCCTGCGCCCCCGTTCTGTCATGTGCTGCACCCATCCTGCGTCCCCATCCTGTCATGTGCTGCTCCCATCCTGCGCCCCGTTCTGTCATGTGCTGCACCCATCCTGCGTCCCCATCCTGCGTCCCCATCCTGTCATGTGCTGCAGCCATCCTGCGTCCCCATCCTGCGTCCCCATCCTGTCATGTGCTGCACCCATCCTGCGTCCCCATCCTGTCATGTGCTGCACCCATCCTGCGTCCCCATCCTGTCATGTGCTGCACCCATCCTGCGTCCCCATCCTGTCATGTGCTGCACCCATCCTGCGTCCCCATCCTGTCATGTGCTGCACCCATCCTGAGTCCCCATCCTGTCATGTTCTGCACCCATCCTGCGCCCCCATCCTGTCATGTGCTGCACCCATCCTGCGTCCCCATCCTGTCATGTGCTGCACCCATCCTGCGTCCCCATCCTTTCATGTGCTACACCCATCCTGCGTCCCCATCCTGTCATGTGCTGCACCCATCATGCGCCCCCATCCTGTCATGTGCTGCACCCATCCTGCGTCCCCACCCTGTCATGTGCTGCACCCATCCTGCGTCCCCATCCTGGTATGTGCTGCACCCATCCTGCGTCCCCATCCTGCGTCCCCATCCTGCGTCCCCATCCTGCGTCCCCATCCTGTCTTGTGCTGCACCCATCCGGAGGCCTGAGCAGGCGGGGACACCGGCGCGCTGTGGGGGTCAGGTGCCGGTATCGCCGCCAGCTCAGGCCCCCCAGCACTTACTATATTCACCTGTCCTGTGTTCCATCGCTGAGCGCCGCCATCTTCCCGGTCTCCTGGCTGTGACTGTTCAGTCAGAGGGCGGCGCGCATTAAGCGCGTCATCGCGCCCTCTGAACTGAAGGTTACAGGTCGAAGACCGGGAAGATGGCGGCGCTCAGCGATGGAACGTAGGACAGGTGAATATAGGCGATACTCACCCTCCTGGCGGTCCCTGCTTCTCTGTTGGAGATCGCGGTGTGCGTTCAGTGTGAACGCATACCGCGATCTCCCGGGAGCGTCACTCTGTGAGGCCCAGACTGCGCCGGCGCTTGCGCCTGCGCAGTCTATAAAGGCTTCGGACAGAGTGACGCTCCCAGCGTTATATTATAGATGGAGGACCATAGGGAGTGCACTATACTACTCACGTGGTCAAAATTGTTGGTACCCCTCATTTAATGACAGAAAAACCCACAATGGTCACAGAAATAACTTGAATCTGACAAAAGTAATAATAAATAAAACATCTATGAAAATGAACAAATGAAAGTCAGACATTGCTTTTCAACCATGCTTCCACAGAATTTAAAAAAAGATAAAACTCATGAAATAGGCCTGGACAGAAATGATGGTACCCCTGAAAATAATGTGACAAATGGGACATGTTAAAGGGACACTGTCACCTGAATTTGGAGGGAACAATCTTCAGCCATGGAGGCGGGGTTTTTGTGTTTTTGATTCACCCTTTCCTTACCCGCTGGCTGCATGCTGGCTGCAATATTGGATTGAAGTTCATTCTCTGTCCTCCATAGTACACGCCTGTGCAAGGCAAGATTGCACCTTTTGCAGGCATGTACTATGGAGGACAGAGAATGAACTTCAATCCAATATTGCAGCCAGCATGCAGCCAGCGGGTAAGGAAAGGGTGAATCAAACACACAAAAACCCCGCCTCCATGGCTGAAGATTGTTCCCTCCAAATCCAGGTGACAGTGTCCCTTTAAATCAAAGTATGTCCACTAACTAGCATCACATGTGTCTACAATCTTTGAAACAGTGAGTGGGCCTGTATATAGTGCTACAGATACTGTGCTGTTTGGTGACATAGTGTGTATCACACTCAACATGGACCAGAGTAAGCAAAGGAAAGTTGTCTCAAGATATTAGAAAGAAAGTTATAGACAAACAAGTTAAAGGTAAAGATATGAGGCCATCTCCAAGCAGCTTGATGTTCTTGTGACTACAGTTGCATATATTATTCAAAAATTTAAGATCCATGGGACTGTAGCTAACCTCCCTGGACGTGGCCGCAGGAGGAAAATTGCTGACAAATCAAAGAGACAGATAATGCAATGGTAAAAAAGAGCCCAGAAAAACTTCTAAACAGATTAAAGGTGAACTTCAAGCTCAAGGAACATTAGTGTCAGATCGCACCATCCAGTGTTTTATGATCCAAAGTGGACTTTATGGGAGACGACCAAGGAGAATACCACTGTTAAAAAAAAAATCATAAAAAAGCCAGACTGGAATTTGCCAAACTACATGTTGACAAGCCACAAAGCTTCTGGGAGAGTTTCCTATGGACAGATGAAACAAAAATGGAGCTCTTTGGCAAGCCACATCAGCTCTATGTTCATAATAAATGCAAAAATAAAAAAAAGAACACTGTCCCTACTGTGAAACATGTTATGTTCTGAGGTTGCTTTGCTGCATCTGGCACAGGGTGTCTAGTATCTGTGCAGGGTACAATGAAATCTCAAGAGTATCAAGGGATTCTAGAGAGAAAGGTGCTGCCAAGCAGGGCCGGCTCCAGGTTTTCGAGGGCCCGGGCGAAAGAGTCTCAGTGGGCCCCCCCCTTTAACACATACCCCGATTTATGATGCACAGATACGGCAGAGAAATGTATAGTACAATGCCAGATTTCACTTCTTACATGAGTGACAGCTATTGTAGATTCTGCAGTGTATATATACAGGAGGAAAGGTGCTGTGCATTGTATATATACAGGAGAGGTGCTTTTCTGTTTTGAGTTTTTCTATGAAACAAAGACTTTTCTACATAAACAACGTTTGGTTTTGCGGCCCCAACAGATCTGTGCTACAAAATAACAGGCGGCTCGGGCATTAATGAGGGTCCTGATGCTGCATCCTTTCCACAAACCCTAATGACCCAATTAGTGCCCTGTCATTAGAAGCTCATTAAACGCCTCCCTGTCCTGAGCAGTCATATACAGTATGGGGGGATCCTGCAGCCCACCCCCTGACTGCTCCATACCATACACTGCCCTCTGTCGCTCTCACTATTATCCTGTGCATTTCTCTGTCATCGTTACCCCATGTTACACTTGTCACCCCCCACTACAGAGTAGCAGGGCAGCCAATGTCACCCCCTCCCGGACCCTAATGGCAGCAGGAAATGTCTGCTCCTCTATTGGGTTGGAACCTGATTTAATCAAGGAATAATGTGGATTTGTTGCCGGTGGCTGCAGGGGAAGGGTTAAGTGATGCCATGTCCTTGGTGGAAGCAGTGGCAGCTGCTGGGACCTGGACAGAGACAACCAATGTTGCTGTGACTGCACAGTGTGACCTGGAGGAGAGAAGCTGAGACTCCGGAGCAGAAATCACCCACATGCCAGCACTGGGCAGAGTCCCTCCAGTCACCAGCCTGGGGCCACGGGGCCCCAACCTACAGCCCACAGCTCAGATTTATCCATGGCAGCAGCTCCCCTTCCTCCTGGCATCTGGTTAACCCCATTTATGCGGGTCGGATTGTTATCTTTAAGGTTCAGCAATAACCTTCATACAGATGGGAAGGGGTTAAGCTTCTTCCTACCCCACTGGTGCAGGTTTGGTGCAGCATGCATGTATTCTGGGAGAGCTGGGCGGCTACAGGCTGCACCCCACCAACTGCTCCTCCAGACATCACCCACATTTTTAGGCAGTGGAGAAAGACAGCAGCAGACTGAGCCACAATTGCAACCACTGCTGGATACCTTTGCACTCACTCAGGCACTAGTAGGATGGAGCTCCTTGGAATCTGCCTGATAAACTTCAGCACTGTCTGCAGCCACCTCTCTCCGCCCACAATGTCACACTGGCTGCCTTCTGTTAACCCCTATGTGTGCCTGCCTGGCTGCACTGACTGAGTGAGAAGATCCTTGTGTCAGAGCTGTCACATAGGGGTTAAGAGAACGCAGCCAGCAGTGACTTTGTGGGGGGAGAGAGCATGTTATCTCCTGCTCTGCTCTCCCAGCTGTATCTATGACAGCATGAGTGGGCCCCCCCCTCTCCCCAGGGCCCCGGCATTTGCCCGCTGTGCCGGGTGCTGACGCAGGCCCTGCTGCCAAGTGTCAGAAAGCTTGGTCTCAGTTGCAGGTAATGGGTCTTGCAACAGGAAAATGACACAAAACACACGGCTAAAAGCACCCAAGAATAGCTAAGAGGAAAACATTGGATTATTCTGAAGTGGCCTTCTATGAGCCCTGGTCTAAATCCTATTGAGCATCTTTGGAAAGAGCTGAAACATGCATTCTGGAAAAGGCAACCTTCAAACACGAGACAACTGAAGCAGTTTGCTCAGGGCTGCCACTAGAAATTTCGGGGCCCCCTTGAAACTCCGCCCAGGCTCCACCCCAGCCCCGCCTCCAGGCTCCACCCCACGAACTGTCCACAGTCCCACCGCTCTCTCTTGGAAAATCTCCACTTCTCACCTATCACACATTGACAGTTCCCATCACCAGATCACACATATAGCCAGCAGCTTTTGTTTTGGCCAAAAGATTTTTTTAAGCCGCCACCATAACACGGTAGACACTTTTGGCCGGGCCCTACTCTACTGTAACCTACTAAATATTTGTTAAAATATTCAATACAATTTAGGTATATTTTTATTTATTTTTCAATTTTTAAAATGACCTATAATACTACATACAAGGAACAAATACCACCGCACTATGACCAGATGACATATTACCACCACAGTGATCGAATAATATAAAATACAAGGAACAAATACCGCTACACCATGACCAGACCGCATATAACCACAAATGACTGAATACTACAATACTGATCAGTAATAAAAAAAACCCCACAATACTATCACCATCAGTGCCATTATACACAGGAGATCTGTAATTAGTAAGCAGTGTCTGTGTACAGATAATACAGTGATCACCGGTGACATTATACACAGGAGCTCTGTATATAATGTATAGGTAATACAGTGATCACTGGCGACATTGTACACAGGACCTCTGTATATAGTATACAGTGTATAGTGTCAGTGTATAGGTAACACTGACTCACCAGTGACGTCTCTAGGTGAAGTCCTTCATCTTTCATCCAGCACAGACCGCCATCACTTCATCCAGCCAGGACTCGTCTCTGCAGGAAATAAAACAGTTATCTCGAGTTCCGCTTGTAGAACACATTACTTAATTTTCCCAACTTCTACATTACACCACATGAAGAAGGCAACATAGTATCACTCTACACAGTAGCAGGACCTCCCCCCCATTTAAAACAGTATACTCAAAAAATAAAATAAATACATCACTGCAATAATAATATCCCTTAATTAGCCCCTATGGTAATATTCGCCATCCTAGCCCCCGTGTGTCTCATTCCAGGCTCCAGCCATATGTTCTCCCATCCTGCCCTCATGGGTATCCATTCTGCCCCATATGATCTCCCCATCCTGCCCCATCTGTCTCCATCGTATCCATCCTGCCCCATCTGTCTCCAATCTTGCCCCATCTGTCTCCATTCTGCCCCATCTGTTTCCAATCCTGCCCCATCTGTGTCCAATCCTGCCCCATCTGTGTCCAGCACTCTGCCCAGACTGTGTGCAATCCTGCCCCATCTGTGTCCAGCACTCTGCCCCATCTGTTTCCAATCCTGCCCCATCTCTGTCCAGCACTCTGCCCCATCTCTGTCCAGCACTCTGCCCCATCTCTGTCCAGCACTCTGCCCCATCTCTGTCCAGCACTCTGCCCCATCTCTGTCCAGCACTCTGCCCCATCAGTGTCCAGCACTCTGCCCCATCAGTGTCCAGCACTCTGCCCCATCAGTGTCCAGCACTCTGCCCCATCAGTGTCCAGCACTCTGCCCCATCTCTGTCCAGCACTCTGCCCCATCTCTGTCCAGCACTCTGCCCCATCTCTGTCCAGCACTCTGCCCCATCTCTGTTCAGCACTCTGCCCCATCTCTGTTCTGCACTCTGCCCCATCTCTGTTCAGCACTCTGCCCCATCTCTGTTCAGCACTCTGCCCCATCTCTGTTCAGCACTCTGCCCCATCTCTGTCCAGCACTCTGCCCCATCTCTGTCCAGCACTCTGCCCCATCTCTGTTCAGCACTCTGCCCCATCTCTGTCCAGCACTCTGCCCCATCTCTGTTCAGCACTCTGCCCCATCTCTGTTCAGCACTCTGCCCCATCTCTGTCCAGCACTCTGCCCCATCTCTGTCCAGCACTCTGCCCAGCACTCTGCCCCCCCGTGTCCAGCTTTACTGCCCCCCGGCCCCCACCCTGTGTCCAGCTTTACTGCCCCCCGGCCCCCACCCTGTGTCCAGCTTTACTGCCCCCCGGCCCCCACCCTGTGTCCAGCTTTACTGTCCCCCGGCCCCCACCCTGTGTCCAGCTTTACTGCCCCCCGGCCCCCACCCTGTGTCCAGCTTGACTGCCCCCCGGCCCCCACCCTGTGTCCAGCTTTACTGCCCCAGGGCCCCCACCCTGTGTCCAGCTTTACTGCCCCCCGGCCCCCACCCTGTGTCCAGCTTTACTGCCCCCCGGCCCCCACCCTGTGTCCAGCTTTACTGCCCCCCGACCCCCACCCTGTGTCCAGCTTTACTGCCCCCCAGCACCCACCCTGTGTCCAGCTTTACTGCCCCCCGGCCCCCACCCTGTGTCCAGCTTTACTGCCCCCCGGCCCCCACCCTGTGTCCAGCTTGACTGCCCCCCGGCCCCCACCCTGTGTCCAGCTTTACTGCCCCCGGGCCCCCACCCTGTGTCCAGCTTTACTGCCCCCCGGCCCCCACCCTGTGTCCAGCTTTACTGCCCCCCGGCCCCCACCCTGTGTCCAGCTTTACTGCCCCCCGGCCCCCACCCTGTGTCCAGCTTTACTGCCCCCGGGCCCCCACCCTGTGTCCAGCTTTACTGCCCCCCGGCCCCCACCCTGTGTCCAGCTTTACTGCCCCCGGGCCCCCACTCTGTGTCCAGCTTTACTGCCCCCCGGCCCCCACCCTGTGTCCAGCTTTACTGCCCCCGGCCGCCACCCTGTGTCCAGCTTTACTGCCCTGGGCCCCCACCCTGTGTCCAGCTTTACTGCCCCCCGGCCCCCACCCTGTGTCCAGCTTTACTTCCCCCCGGCCCCAACCCTGTGTCCAGCTTTACTGCCCTGGGCCCCCACCCTGTGTCCAGCTTTACTGCCCCCCGGCCCCCACCCTGTGTCCAGCTTTACTGCCCCCCTGCCCCCACCCTGTGTCCAGCTTTACTGCCCCCGGGCCCCCACCCTGTGTCCAGCTTTACTGCCCCCCGGCCCCCACCCTGTGTCCAGCTTTACTGCCCTGGGCCCCCACCCTGTGTCCAGCTTTACTGCCCCCCCGGCCCCCACCCTGTGTCCAGCTTTACTGCCCCCCGGCCCCCGCCCTGTGTCCAGCTTTACTGCCCCCCGGCCCCCACCCTGTGTCCAGCTTTACTGCCCTGGGCCCCCACCCTGTGTCCAGCTTTACTGCCCCCCGGCCCGCACCCTGTGTCCAGCTTTACTGCCCCCGGGCCCCCACCCTGTGTCCAGCTTTACTGCCCCCCGGCCCCCACCCTGTGTCCAGCTTTACTGCCCCCCAGCCCCCACCCTGTGTCCAGCTTTACTGCCCTGGGCCCCCCCCCCCCCGCATCGCCGCTCTCAAAAAAACAAAAAAGTTCTACTCACCTGCCGCGCTCCTCTCTCCACGCAGCTGCACCGTGCACTCGCCGGCGACTGACAATGACGTCAGACGCCGGCGACCTGCACGCTGCGGCTGGCGACTGTTAACTATTGACGTGCGGGCGCGGGCCCTCACGTCAATAGCGTACAGCTGTAGTGCTGGCCGCCGCTAAGGGCCCGGTTCAGCCTACGGCTGCCGGTAGGGGCCCGGTGAGCAGGTAGGAGGGGGCCCGATGCGGGCCCCCTCTGCTCACCGGGCCCCATACGCCAGTCACGGCTGTAGTGCCCTGATGGCGGCCCTGAGTTTGCTCTTGAGGAGTGAGCCAAAATACCTATCGAGAGGTGCAGAAGTTTCATTGACAGTTTATAGGAATCGTTTGATTGCAGTGATTACCTCAAAATGTTGTGCAACAAAATATTAAGTTAAGGGTACCACCATTTCTGTCCAGGCCTATTTAATGAGTTTTATTTTATTTTTTTTATTCTGTGGAAGCATGATTGAAAACCAATGTCTGACTTTCATTTGTTCATTGTCATAGGTTTTCTTATTTATTATTACTTTTGTCAGATTCAAGTTATTTCTGTGACCATTGTGGGGTTTTCTGTCATTAAAGGGACTCTGTCACCTGAATTTGGAGGGAAAAATTTTCAGCCATGGAGGCGGGGTTTTCGAGTGTTTGATTCACCCTTTCCTTACCCACTGGCTGCATGCTGGCTGCAATATTGGATTGAAGTTCATTCTCTGTCCTTCGTAGTACATGCCTGCACAAGGCAATCTTGTGTATATAGAGGATTATAGGGGGTGAATTATACTATATGTAGAAATATATGTGACCCATTATACTATATAGAAGAATATGTGGGGGACCATTATGCTGTATGCAAGTAATTATACAGTATAAAGGTTTGTGTGGGGTCCATAACACTGTGGGGAGAGCTGTAAGAGGGCTATACAGGGCTAAAAAATGGGTACGTATAATCAAAGGAGTAGGTAAACTTCTAGCTAAACAATAGTAGTATATAAAAAATGGCCAGCAGTGGGGGCAGCCAATAAAGAAATGGCCGCAACCACAAGCAGAAGACAGTAGTACGTACAGTGAGGATGTTTTCCCGGTTGTCAATAAATGTCAATAGTATCCGTAAATGTCAGTAAACAAATGAGCAATTGCTCACAGAGCCAGCAAAGTTGCCTATTGTGGCCACGGTATGAGGTATAGTGGAGAAATAATAAGGTGTGTGGCAAATGTATATAATAAATGGAAGGACCGCACACTTACTCAATTAGAAGTAACTGCTGAGGAGCTGCTGGCGCTGTCCTGAGGAATGCTGGCGCTGTCCTAGGAAGTGTTGGATCAAGATCACCAGCGGCCCGGGTAACTGAAGATGCAGAGTCCAAGACGGCAGTGTGAGGCGGTAACAACACCTGTAAGTATGGGGAGCGTCCTCCCTGGTGAGTGCACAGCCTCCGTGCTCCTGGAACGCTGCTAGCCGACACACGTGGGCCGGAAGGGAGCCGCTGCACAGAGCGGTGAGAGAGAGGGGGGCGTGGTCTGGGTGACGTCACCAAGACAAGAGGGTAAGGAGCAAAGGACGGGTGCCGCACAGGACCAGAATTGCCAATTGCCATACTAAAAACCCGCTCAGATAACACACTTGCAGCAGGGTATGGCAGCACCTCCAAGGTATAGGAGAGGTCGGGCCAAATGTGGAGATTGGACAACCAATAGTTAAAGGGCACTGAAGAATAAGGAAGGACACTGGTATGGTCACTTAAGTAGACCTTCATCATCTTGGTCAACTTCTCCCTCCTAGTCATAGTTACACCCACAGATAGCTCTTGCCAGGTTCGGACTAGGACAAGCCTTGTCTTCCCTGGTTTTCAGCACTGCTATGGTCCGCGGCACCATTTTGTAAACGCAGCTTCTGACAGCCAGAAATCAGAAGTTACATCAAAAGCTCTCAATGCAAGGCTATGAGAGCCAAAAAGAGGCCAGGATGAGGCTCTCATAGACTTGTACTGAAAATTGACCTCCTCCATGAAAAACTAGAGCTGCGAGCAGGTCACTATTCACAGGAGACTAACCGGAGCAAGGCTGGAAACCAGTGAAGGCAGCGGAAGGTGAGTATGAGACAGAGGGCAGCGGACTTACATTTAAAGTACCACTCCAGTGGTGCAATAAAAAATACTAGAGTGGTACTTTAAAGGAGTTACTTGAGGAGCCACATGTGAATGGTTCAGCAGTGCTCAGTATCAACCACAGCTCCATTTACATGGTGCCTTTCCCTTTTCTCGGGATTACGAGGGTCTCAGCAATTGGCCTGATGATGAGACCTGAGTAGTCTTGAAAGCTTGCAATTTGTTACCATCTTTTCAGTTAGCCATTAAAAGGTATCAACCACTGAGGACTCTCAATGTTAAATATTTAGCAATTGGCAAGTTATCTTACATCTCGAAGAGAGGGTATTACTTGGGGTAACTCATTTAAACAGGTTTTCCCAAAGAATTTTTTGTTTGGCCATATGAATATAAAAAACAAACCAATGATGACCTTCCTGAAGTGCAATGCAGCCTCTCTGACAACAAGACAGAAAACGTGGTACTATGCAATGCATATATACAGAGTAAGGCCATGTTCACACATTCAGTATTTGGTGAGTATTTTACATCAGTATTTTTAAGGCAAAACCAGGAGTGGGTGATAAATACAGAAGTGGTAACTAGGGTTGAGCGAAACGGGTCAGCCATTTTCAGAAGTCGCCGACTTTTGGCAAAGTCGGGTTTCATGAAACCCGATCCGACCCCTGTGTGGGGTCGGCCATAAGGTCGGCGATCTTCTGATCTGGTATCGGAATTCCGATACCGAGTTCCGATATGGTTGCGATATCGGGAATCGGTATCGAAATCCATATTTAAGTGTAAAATAAAGAACAAAAATAAAAAATATTGATATACTCACCCTCGGACGCGCCCTGGTACTAATCGGCAGCCTTCCTTCCTAAGAATGAGCGCGTGATGGGCCTTTGATGATGTCGCGGGTTGTGATTGGTCGCGTGAGCGGTCACATGGGCGGTCATGCGACCAATCACAAGCCGCGACGTCATCTAAGGTCCTTCACGCGCTCATTCTTAGGAAGGAAGGCTGTCGGATAGAACCAGGGTGCGTCCGAGGGTGAGTATATCCCTTATAGAAATATACTCACCCTCGGACGCGCCCGGCAGCCTCCCTTCCTAAGAATGAGCGCGTGAAGGACCTTAGATGACGTCGCGGCTTGTGATTGGTCACGTGACCGCCCATGTGACCGCTCATGCGACCAAACACAAGCCGCAACGTCATCTAAGGTCCTTCAGACGCTCATTTTTAGGAACGCAATCTGCCGGTTAGTACCAGGGCGCGTCCGAGGGTGAGTATATCAATATTTTTTATTTTTATTCTTTATTTTACACTTAACCCCTTAGTGACAGAGCCAATTTGGTACTTAATGACCGAGCCAATTTTTACAATTCTGACCACTGTAACTTTATGAGGTTATAACTCTGGAACGCTTCAACGGATCCCGCTGATTCTGAGATTGTTTTTTCGTGACATATTGTACTTCATGTTATTGGTAACATTTCTTCGATATTACTTGCGATTATTTATGAAAAAAACGGAAATGTGGCGAAAATTTTTAAAATTTTGCAATTATCAAACTTTGTATTTTTATGCCCTTAAATCAGAGAGATATGTCACAAAAAATAGTTAATAAATAACATTTCCCACATGTCTACTTTACATCAGCACAATTTTGGAAACAAAATTTTTTTTTGTTAGGGAGTTATAAGGGTTAAAATTTGACCAGCAATTTCTCATTTTTACAACACCATTTTTTTTTAGGGACCACATCACATTTGAAGTCATTTTGAGGGGTCTATATGATAGAAAATAACACAGTGTGACACCATTCTAAAAACTACACCCCTCAAGGTTCTCAAAACCACATT
Organism: Ranitomeya imitator; assembly: GCF_032444005.1. Classification (NCBI taxonomy): domain Eukaryota; kingdom Metazoa; phylum Chordata; class Amphibia; order Anura; family Dendrobatidae; genus Ranitomeya; species Ranitomeya imitator. The sequence continues at coordinate 208,913,260 of NC_091287.1, read as the reverse complement.
CAAGAAGTTTATTAACCCTTTACGTGCTTTATAGGAACTGAAAAAATGTGGAAAGAAAAAATGAACATTTAACTTTTTTTTGCAAACATCTTAATTCAGAACCATTTTTTTTATTTTCACATGTGTAAAAACAGAAATGTAACCATAAATTTTGTTACGCAATGTCTCCTGAATACGCCAATACCCCATATGTGGGGGTAAACCACTTTTTGGGCGCACCGCAGAACTTGGAAGTGAAGGAGCGCCGTGTGACTTTTTCAATGCAGAATTGGCTGGAATTGAGATCGGACGCCATGTCACGTTTAGAGAGCCTCTGATGTACCTAAATAGTGCAAACTCCCCAGAAGTGACACCATTTTGGAAACTAGACCCCTAAAGGAACTTATCTAGATGTGTGGTGAGCACTTTGAACCCCCAAGTGCTTCACGGAAGTTTATAACGTAGAGCCGTGAAAATAAAAAATCGCTTTTGTTTACACAAAAATGATCTTTTCGCCCACAAATTCTTATTTTCACAAGGGTAACAGGAAAAATTAGACCACAAAAGTTGTTGTGCAATTTCTCCTGAATACGTCGATACCCCATATGTGAGGGTAAACCACTGTTTGGGCGCACTGCAGAGCTTGGAAGGGAAGGAGTGCCATTTTACTTTTTCAATGCAGAATTGGCTGGAATTGAGATTGGACGCCATGTCGCGTTTGGAGAGCCCCTGATGTGCCTAAACAGTGGAAACCCCCCACAAGTGACACCATTTTGGAAACTAGACCACTTAAGGAACTTATCTAGATGTGTGGTGAGCACTTTGAACCCCAATGTGCTTCACAGACGTTTATAACGTAGAGCCGTGAAAATAAAAAATCGCTTTTGTTTACACAAAAATGATCTTTTCGCCCACAAATTCTTATTTTCACAAGGGTAACAGGAAAAATTAGACCACAAAAGTTGTTGTGCAATTTCTCCTGAATACGTCGATACCCCATATGTGAGGGTAAACCACTGTTTGGGCGCACCGCAGAGCTTGGAAGAGAAGGACTGCCATTTTACTTTTTCAATGTAGAATTGTCTGGAATTGAGATCGGACACCATGTCGCGTTTGGAGAGCCCCTGATGTGCATAAACAGTAAAAATCCCCCACAAGTGACCCCATTTTGGAAACTAGACCCCCCATGGAACTTATCTAGATGTGTGGTGAGAACTTTGAATGCCCAAGTGCTTCACAGAAGTTTAGAATGCAGAGTCGTGAAAATAAAAAATATTTTTTTTTCCACAAAAAAGATTTTTTAGCCCCCAAGTTTTTATTTTCACAAGGGTAACAAGAGAAATTGGACCCCAAAAGTTGTTGTCAAATTTGTCCCGAGTATGCTGATGCACCATAGGTGGGGGTAAACCACTGTTTGGGCGCACGGCAGAGCTCGGAAGGAAGGAGCGCCGTTTTGGAATGCAGACTTTGATAGAATGGTCTGCGGGCATTATGTTGCGTTTGCAGAGCCCCTGATGTACCTAACCAGTAGAAACCCTCCACAAGTGACCCCATTTTGGAAACAAGACCCCCCAAGGAACTTATCTAGATGTGTGGTGAGAACTTTGAATGCCCAAGTGCTTCACAGAAGTTTAGAATGCAGAGTCGTGAAAATAAAAAATATTTTTTTTTCCACAAAAAAGATATTGTAGCCCCCAAGTTTTTATTTTCACCAGGATAACAGGAGAAATTGGACTGCAATAGTTGTTGTCCAATTTATCCCGAGTACGCTGATGCACCATAGGTGGGGGTAAACCACTGTTTGGGCGCATGGCAGAGCTCGGAAGGGAAGGAGCGCCGTTTTGGAATGCAGACTTAGATAGAATGGCCTGTGGGCGTTATGTTGCGTTTGCAGAGCCCCTGATGTACCTAAACAGTAGTAATCCCCCACAAGTGACCCTGTTTTGGAAACTAGACCCCCCAAGGAACTTATATAGATGTGTGGTGAGAACTTTGAATGCCCAAGTGCTTCACAGAAGTTTATAATGCAGAGTCATAAAAATAAAAAATATTTTTTTTTCCACAAAAAAGATTTTGTAGCCCCCAAGTTTTTATTTTCACAAGGGTAACAGGAGAAATTGAACCCCAGAAGTTGTTGTCCAATTTATCCTGAGTACGCTGATGCCCCATATGTGGGGGTAACCCACTGTTTGGGCGCACGGCAGAGCTCAGAAGGGAGGGAGCACCATTTGACCTTTTGAGCGCAAAATTGGCTGTCGTGTTTGGAAACCCCCTGATGTACCTAAACAGTGGAAACCCCCCAATTCTAGCTCCAACCCTAACCCCAACACACCCCTAACCCTAATCCCAACCTGATCCATAATCCTAATCACTAACCCTAACGATAATCACAACCCTTACCCCAAAACAACCCTAATGTCAACCCTAACCATAACCCTAATCAAAACCCTAAATCCAACACACCCTTAATCCTAATCTCAACCCTAACCTCAAACCTAACCCTAATCCCAATACACCCCTAATCACAACCCTAACCTTAACCCTAATCCCAAACCTAACCCTAATCCCAAGCGTAACCCTAATGCCAACCCTAACCCTAATACCAACCCTAATCCAAACCCTAACCCTAATCCCAACTCTAACCCTAACTTTAGCCCCAACCCTAGCCCTAACTTTAGCCCCAACCCTAACCCTAAGGCTACTTTCACACTTGTGTCGTTTGGCATCCGTCGCAATCCGTCGTTTTGGACAAGAAACGGATCCTGCAAATGTACCCGCAGGATGCGTTTTTTGCCCATAGACTTGTATTGCCGACGGATCGTGACAGATGGTCACACGTCGCGTCCGTCGTGCACTGGATCAGTGTTTTGGCGGACCGTCAGCACAAAAAAACGTTCAATGTAACGTTTTTTGTGTACGTCGCATCTGCCATTTCTGACCGCGCATGCGTGGCCGTAACTCCGCCCCCTCCTCCCCAGGACATAGATTGGGCAGCGGATGCGTAGAAAAACTACATCCGCTGCCCACGTTGTGCAGAATTTTCACAACGTGCGTCGGTATGTCGGGCCGATGCATTGCGACGGCCCCGTACCGACGTAAGTGTGAAAAAAGCCTAACCCTAAATTTAGCGCCAACCCTAACCCTAAATTTAGCCCCAACCCTAACCCTAAATTTAGCCCCAACCCTAACCGTAAATTTAGCCCTAAACCTAACCCTAGCCCTAACCCTAATCCTAGCCCTAACCCTAGCCCTAACCCTAGCCCTAACCCTAACCCTAGCCCTAACCATAACCCTAGCCCTAACCCTAGCCCTAACCCTAGCCCTAACCCTAGCCCTAACCCTAATTTTAGCCCCAACAGCTCTTCTCCTGCCGGCCGGCAGATGGAGACAGATGGCGGGCGCACTGCGCATGCGCTTGCCATTTTCTTTTCCCCGGCGGCCAGGAGGAGCAGCAGGAGGACCCAGGGACACCGGTGAGTATGATAGGGTCTACGAATCCCCTATTTCTCTGTCCTCTGATGTGCGATCACATCAGAGGACAGAGAATTACAATTTGCTTTTTTTTTTTTTGCGGTCGCTGGTAAACAGTTAATTACCGGCGATCGCAAAACAGGGGTCGGTAAAACCGACCACGATCATGCTCTTTGGGGTCTCGGCTACCCCCGGTAGCCGAGACCCCAAAGACCACCCCGGGGCCGGCCGGCAGGCGTACTGCGCATGCGCCCGCCATTTTGAAGATGGCGGCGCCCATCGGGAGCCACGAGGAGCACCAGGGGAGACAGGTGAGTATCGGGGGGCGATCGGGGATCCCTTTTCTCTGTCCTCTGATGTGCGATCACATCGGAGGACAGAGAAAAGAAAAAGAAATCGCTTTTTTTTTTTTTTACGATTGCCGGTAAACGGTTAATTACCGGCGATCGCAAATGTGGGGTCGGTACAAAACCCCCCGAATCATGTTCTCTGGGGTCTCGGCTACACCCGGCAGCCGAGACCCTGGAGAACATCCGACTCTGGGGGGCGCTATTTACTTTTTCCACAGCGCCGTTAAAGGCGCTGTGGTTTAAGTACCCTTAGTGGCCGCCGTTAAAAGGCGTATTGGCGGTCGCTAAGGGGTTAAATATGGATCCCAGGGCCTGAAGGAGAGTTTCCTCTCCTTCAGACCCTGGGAACCATTAGTATCCCATTGCACTGCATTGGGTTTCGTGTTTCGGCCGACCCCGACTTTTCTATAGGATCTGCCGATTTCACTCGACCCGACTTTTGAGAAAGTCGGGTTTCGTGAAACCCGACCCGATCCTAAAAAAAGAAAAGTCGCTCAACCCTAGTGGTAACGTGTTTCTATTATACTCTTCCTCTGATTGTTCCACTCCTGTTTTTGGATTACACATACTGAGGTAAAATACTGACCAAATACTGAACGTGTGAATGTGGTCTTAATACACATATTGTATTACACCCAGTATACAGTACATGAGAAGTGGTATTGTGCAGAGTGTGTGTAAGCAGAAGGACCGGGCTGGGGGTACCTTTCTTGCGCCGGGTCCGGAATTGTCGGAGCTGTCTCCCCTGTTGTCAAGGTGAAAGCTTAAGAAACCAGACCAACCGTTGCACTATGCAGTGGGGGGCGTGGCTACATCAGGGAGAGCTGACAGCACCCGAAAGCTATCAGATTTAGCGGGAACCCACAGCGCGCTGCAGGGAGAACCTAGTGCTCCATCCCTCGAGCACCGTAGCAGCGCAGGCCCGCGCCTGAAAAACCCTGCAGCAAACCGCATGGACTGTGGATAGAGATATGTAGCATGCTCGCGGGCTCTCTCAAATCTGGGGGCCAAACACTTCGGGCCTGCTTGTGCTGCACTTGTACCTCGTAAGAGAGACTGGGTACATGACTGAACTGTGCCCTTACTCCCTAGTTCATATATGCTGAGTCACATTGGGCTCAGACTGTGTTGCAGCCTGTACATTGCACGTGACCACAACCCCCGGAATAAGGACCCTGCGTCGGGTGTCAGACGAAATGTTGCCATCAGGACTTCACCGGATCCTCGCCTTCATTAGTACTTCACCTGATCAAGCCTGCACTGACTGCTGTCGGCACCACTGCTTTACATCATTGTACCCGTCACCTGGAAGTCGTCTGACCGGATAAGTTACACATTAGGAACTTGCTTTCTGCTGTATCACCAGTATTTTTCACTCCCCCTATTTCCCTGCATTACCACTATCACTGTAATATTCTTGCATAACTGCCTAACTCATTGCGTGGAGTAAATCCCTGTTAGCATAAAAACGTTAACCCTTGATCTGTCTCTTGTCTGTCGCTGCATCCCGCAACCTGCTGACACGCGCGTGCGTGTAGTGGCTCCACACTATTTACTACATGTGTGTACTTCACCAATACATGGACTATATTGTAGTATGTACTGTGGCGCTGTGATATAGTTATTTATTGTTTGCTGTGGCTGTGTATATAATAAATAATAATCTTATTTTTATATAGCGCCAACATATTTTGCAGCGCTTTACAGTTTTTGCACACATTATCATCGCTGCTCCTAATGAGGCTCACAATCTAAATTCCCTATCAGTATGTCTTTGGAATGAGGGAGGAAACCGGAGTGCCCTGAAAGGCTGCAGTGCTAAGCACTGAGTCACTGTGCTGTCCATGTATATAATTTGTAGTGGGGAGTCCACACCATATACAGAGCTCCACACCATATAATGTGTTATAAAGCATGGTATGGAGCGGTATGTATATTATACAACGTAGAGATGTGCCATTGTATATTGTATAAAGTAAACCCCATCTAATATGCACCAAATGCCATATTATACTCTATAACAACTGATCGACCAAACCGCTGCATGACCAGCTCTACCATCGCCTACTGTATTCACACCCATCCCTTGTAGATTGTGAGCCTTCGTGGGCAGGGTACTCTCTCCTCCTGTACCAGTTATGACTTGTATTGTTTAAGATTATTGTACTTGTTTTTATTATGTATACCCCTCCTTACATGTAAAGCGCCATGGAATAAATGGCGCTATAACAATAAATAAATAATAATAATAATATATATATGTATCTACACACAGCACCTTACTATATGCTATAAACACAAGTCCTCACCCAATACTGTGTTATAACGCATGTTATGGAACTGTGTGTATTATATAGTGTAGAGATGTGCCTTTGTATAAAGTCCACACTATTTAATATATTGTACACACAGCAAAATATTATATACACATATAAACACTATAAATATACACACTCACTATACATTAATTATGACGCTTATGGCACTCGGCATACGTCAGGACCGAGGTGCATCCCATCACTCTGGATACACCGGGGCCGCCGTGTATCCACTACACAGACTGCACTAGGACTGATATAGATATAGATATATATATATGTACATATACATACACACATACACATACATACATACACACACACACACACACACACATATATACACAGTGGGGGAAGCAAGTATTTCATCCCTTGCTGATTTTGTAAGTTTGCCCACTGACAAAGGCATGAACAGTCTAGAATTTTAAGGGTAGGTTATTAAAGATAGATTATCAAAAATAAAATCCAGAAACATTGTATAAATTATATAAATGTATTTGCATTTTGCAGTGAGAAATAAGTATTTGATCCCTCTGGCAAACAAAACGTAATACTTGGTGGCAAAACCCTTGTTAGCAAGCACAGCAGTCAGACTTTTTTTAGTTGATGATGAGGTTTGCGCACATGTCAGGAGGAATTTTGGTCCACTCCTCTTTGCAGATCATTTCTAAATCATTAAGATTTTGAGGCTGTCGCTTGGCAACTCGGAGCTTCAACTCTCTCCAAGTTTTTTATGGGATTAAGGTCTAGAGACTGGCTAGGTCACTCCATGACTTTAATGTGCTTCCTTTTGAGCCACTCCTTTGTTGCCTTGGCTGTATATTTTGAGTCATTGTCTTGCTGAAAGACCCAGCCATGACCCATTTTTAATATCCTCGGAGAGGGAAGGAGGTTGGCACTCAGAATTTTACGGTACATGGCTCCATTCATTCTCCCATTGATGTGGTGAAGTAGTCCTGTGCCCTTAGAAGAGAAACACCCCCAAAACATAATGTTTCCACCTTCATGCTTGACAGTGGGGATGGTATTCTTTGGGTCATAGGCATCATTTCTCTTCCTCCAAACACGGCGATTTAAGTTAATGCCAAAGACCTCAATTTGTCTCATCTGACCACAGCACCTTCTACCAATCACTCACAGAATCATTCAGTGTTCATTGACAAACTTCAGATGGGCCTGCACATATGCCTTGAGCTTTTGGGCTCTGCAGGATTTTAAACCTTTACGGCGTAATGTGTTACCAATAGTTTTATTGGTGACTCTTTTTGTCCCAGATGACTTGAGATCATTAACAAGTTCCCCAGTTAGTTTTAGGCTGATCTCTCATGATCAAGGATACCCCACAAGGTGAGATTTGGCATGGTGCCCCAGATTGAAGTCGATTGACAGTCATTTTGCATTTCTACCATTTTCTTACTATTGCACCAACAGTTGTCTCCTTCTCACCCACTTATGGTTTTGTAGCCCATTCCAGCTTTGTGCAGGTCTATGATCTTGTCCCTGATATCTTTATAGAGCTCTTTGGTCTTTCCCATGTTGTAGAGGTTAAAGTCTGATTGATTGATTAATTGAGTCTGTGGAGTGGAGTCTTATATATAGGTGACTTTAATGCAGGTAACGATTTGATTAAGCATGTCTAACTGGTCTCTAGGAGCCAGAATTCTTAATGGTTGGTAGTGGTTCAAATACTTATTTCTCACTGCAAAATGCAAGTCAATTTCTATAATTTATGCAATGTGATTTTCTGGATTTTATTTTTGATATTCTATCTCCCATTGTTAAGATTAACCTACCTTTAAAATTACAGACTATTCATGTCTTTGTCAGTGGGTAAAATTACAAAATCAGCAGGGGATCAAGTACTTATTCCCACCAATATATATATACTAGATGGTGGCCCGATTCTAACGCATCGGGTATTCTAGAATATGTATGTATGTAGCAGCCACATAGTATATAGCACAGGCCACGTAGTAGATAGGAGTACTACGTGGCCTGTGGTATATACCATGTGGCTGCTATATACATACATATTGTAGAATACCCGATGCGTTAATATAGGCCATGCAGTAAATAACACAGCCCACGTAGTATATAACACAGCCCACACAGTATACAGCAGCCGAATATAGGCCACACAGTAAATAACACAGCCCACGTAGTATATAACACAGCCCACACAGTATATAGCAGCCGCGCAGTATATAGCAGCCACGCATTGTATAACACAACCCACGTAGTATGTAACACTGGCCACGTAATATATAGCACAGCCCACATAGTATCTAACAGTGGCCACGTAGTATATAGCACGCAGTATAGAACACAGCCACGTACTGTAGTATATAACACTGCCCATGTAGTATATAGCAGCCATGTAGTATATAACGCAGCCCACACAGTATAGAACACAGCCCACATAGTATATAACACTGGCCAGGTAGTATATAGCAGCCACACAATATATAACACAGCCCACGTAGTATTTAGCAGTGTGGGCACCATAATCCTGTTAAAAAAAATACCATATTTTCCGGCGTATAAGACGACTGGGCATATAAGACGACCCCCAACTTTTCCAGTTAAAATATTAAATCTTCTCAAAAGTCGGGGGTTGTCTTATATGCCGGGTGTCGTCTTATAGGGTGGGTGCGGAGCAATTTGCGGTCGACGTATATAGTGGGGGGGAGTGGTCCCGATGACGAGGTGAGGGAGCGCCTCACCAGGAAGGTGTAAGTGAAGCAAACTGTCAGCGTCTGGGATGTCAGGGTTATGCAAAAAAGAGAGAGAGCGATACTGTGCCTAGAAAAACACTCCTCTTTCACTCATCTGGCTCGCCCTTGCATCCTATTATCTCCTTCTCTGCCTCTGCTTCACTTACACCTTCCCGGTGAGGCGCCCCCTCACCTCGTCATTGGGACCGCTCCCCCCACAATATGCGGCGACCACAGTTTACTCCGCATCTGCCCTATAAGACGACACCTGGCGTATAAGACGACACCCGACTTTTGAGAAGATTTTCAGGTGTTAAAACGTAGTCTTATACACCAGAAAACTCAGGTAATTAAAATAAAAAATAGTTCTATACTCACCTGCCAGGATCCAGCGTAGATCCAGCGAACCTCTGGCAATGGGCGCACGGCTGCCGCCATCTTTCATTCCCAGGATGCATTGCGAAATTACCCAGATCATTTAGCGGTCTCGTGACCCGCGCCAATGTCGCTAATTCGTCGTGCCTGCTGGGTGACCTCATGTTACTCCTGGTACAAAAATGTAAGCAGTTCTTTGTTCTATGACTTGTGACTATCCAATTTCCTCTAGATTACATTCCAAAAGTTTTCAATAGGGTTCAGGTCTGAAGACTGGGCTGGCCATGACAGGAATTTGATGTGATGGTCCTTCATCCACACCTTGATTGACCTAGCTGAGGATTGGTTTTTCCAGCAGGACAATGCATCATGCCACACAGAGTTGAGGAACATTGCCTGAGCAGAACGAACCAATTGTTTTTCCAGGATAAACTTGTACACGGCTTGATTCATGCATCCTTCACAAAGATTAACCTGCCCAATTCCAGCCTTGCTGAAGCATACCCAGATCAACACCTGGTCGTCTGATGGTTAGACAGAGACCTGAAGAGGCGTACAAGCCATTGTGTCTTGCACCTACTGTGAAATTTGGTGGAGGATCGGTGATGTTCTGGGGATGCTTCAGCAAGGCTGGAATTAGGAGGTTGTTTTTTTGCAAAGGACATATGAATCAGACTCTGGACTGTGAGGAAGGCTTTGTGGTGCTGCTTGTCAGCACACTGGAGTCTTTGTCTGCCATCTATCCCATAGGGGAGATATATATATATATATATATATATATATATATATATACACACACACATACATATACATACTGTGTGCAGAATTATTAGGCAAGCTGTATTTTAGAGGATTATTTTTATTATTGATCAACATCTATATTCTCAATCAACCCGAAAGACTCAAATATCAAAACTTAATATTTTTGGAAGTTGAAGTGGGGTTTTTTAGATTTGGCTATCTTAGGAGGATATCTGTTTGTGCAGGTAACTATTACTGTGCAGAATTATTAGGCAACTTAAACAAATAAAATGGGAATATATTTGGTTTTTCTTATTTTCACCAGGTAAACCAATGTAACCGCCCAAAATTTAGAAATTAACATTTCTGATATGCAAAAACAAAACCCTAAAAAATTAGTAGCCAATATAGCCACCTTTCTTTATGATGACACTCAGCAGCCTTCCATCCATAGATTGTCAGTTGATTGATCTGTTTATGATCAACATTGTGTGCAGCAGTCACCACAGCCTCCCAGACACTGTTCTGAGAGGTGTACAATTTTCCCTCCCTGTAGACCTCACATTTTATGAGGGACCACAGGTTCTCTATGGGGTTCAGATTGATCAGGTGAACAAGGAGGCCATGGCATTATTTTTTCTTCTTTGAGACCTTTACTGGCCAGCCACACTGTGGAGTAGTTCGAGGCATGTGATGGAGCATTGTCCTGCCTTAAAATCATGTTTTTCTTGAACGATACCGACTTCTTCCTGTACCACTGCTTGAAGAAGTTGTCTTCCAGAAACTAGCAGTAGGTCTGGGAGTTGAGCTTCACTCCATCCTCAACCCGAAAAGGTCCCACAAGTTCATCTTTGATGATACCAGCCCATATCAGTACCCCACCTCCATCTTGCTGGTGTCTGAGTCAGAGTGGAGCTCTCTGTCCTTTACTGATCCAGCCTCTGGCCAATCCATCTGGCCCATGAAGAGTCACTCTAATTTCATCAGTCCATAAAACCTTTGAAAAGTCAGTCTTAAGATATTTCTTGGCCCAGTCTTGACATTTTATCTTATGTTCTTGTTCAAAGGTGGTCGTTTTTCAGCCTTCCTTACCTTGGACATGTCCCTGAGTATTGCACACCTTGTGCTTTTTGTTACTCCACAGTAACGTTGCAGCTATGAAATATGGCAAAACTAGTGGCAAATGGCATCTTGGCAGCTTCATGCTTGATTTTCCTCAATTCATATCCAGTTATTTTGCACCTTTTTTGCCCAACATGCTTATTGCGACCCTGTTGGCTATTTGCCATAAAACGTTTGATTGTTTGGTGATCACACTTCAGAAGTTTGGCAATTTCAAGACTGCTGCATCCCTCTGCAAGACATCTCACAACTTTGGACTTTTTCAGAGCCCGTGAAATCTCTCTTCGAACCCATTTTGACAAACGAAAGGAAGTTGCCTAATAATTAAGCACACCTTATATAGGGTTTTGATGTCATTAGACAACACCCCTCCTAATTACAGAGATGCAGATCAGCTGATTTACTTAATTGGTAGTTGGCTCTGAAGCCTTAACAGCTTGGAGTAAGACAACATGTATAAAAAGTATCATGTGATCAAAATACAACTTGTCTAATAATTTTGCACACAGAGTATATATATTGTAGCGTGGCTAAAGGTTGTATAGTCAACGGGAGATATGTGTCACATAGGTGGCTTGTCGCTGTATCATAGCCACATGTCTAATCATGTGATGGGTGTGGTTAGACCTATAAAAGAAAGGCTTATGTTTAACACGGCAAATGTGTGTGGAGGTGAAACCCTCCAGAGTGTGTTAAGGCTCCAGGACTGAGCCTGAAGGACTGGACACTTGTATTTTCTGTTCCTGAGCTAAAGTCTATTTGATTTCTGTTATCTACTATGTGGTTTATGGAGCAATAAACCCTCTGAACTTTAATGGAACGTGCCTTCTGAGTGTCAGCCGTCGCACCTGAGCGAGAGTAACACCTACAATTGGTGGAGAATGCGGGCAGCGTTCCCAGCGGAGATGTAAGTCTATTATTTAATGTCCTTGGTCAAGTCTGTTGCAACCCAGTAAGCATTGCTGGGGAAAATGGAGGACCTGCTGAAACACTTGGTCCAGTTGCAGTCACAGCAGGAGCAACGGCAGCAGATACAGCAAGGGACCAACAGACTGTTGATGCAGCAGATACAACAAAGCCAGCAGGAGCAACGGCAGCAGATACACCAGAGCCAGCAGGAGCAACAGCAGCAGATGCAGCTTTTGGCAACCGCCATCCAGGGCAAGATGAGCGCCCCAACCCCAGGTCTGGCTGATGACACCTACGTCCGGAAAACGGTAAGACGTGCATTGCAGAAAATGACCCCCGGGGATGATGTTGAGGTCTTCCTGACGGTGTTTGAGAGGGTCGCTGAGAGGGAAAAATTTCCACCAGACCAGTGGGCAGAGGTACTGGCGCCATACCTGACGGGAGAACCTCAGAAGGCGTACTATGACTTGAACTTGCAGGATGCCAAGGAGTATCTGTTAGAGAAGGGATTTCCAACCTACTCAGGTGTTCTGTCTTTAGGTACCTACGCAATGAAGCAATAATCACAGAGACACACGCTCGTTGTCTGTCAGAATAGTCTCTGCTCCTTTATTTTTAGGGCTGGGCTTATAAAGGCCCAAGATCAAAAGGAAATGTAGAGTTACATAATAAATTGGCATAAATGAATGTCTTATACAATAAGTTGAAAAAACATCCTGGGATATAAGATGGATGAGGTGAAAGGATACGGGGAGTTGTTGTGCATATCTGCGGTTTTATTGGATTTTGGCTGAACATTTTGGATTTTGAGTAAACTCTGGCTGCTACTATGTGGAATGTTCCGGGAAACTGTTCACAAGGAGAGACAGATGATAACATCTTATGCAAGACATTGTGCAAGACTTTGTTTTTCGGCTAATTTCTGATATTTAACAAAATGAAGATTAACCATTTCTTTAACAATTCCCCTCTTTTTATCATCTGATCTACCTTGCCCTAGCTGATCCCTTCATGTTACTCAGGTCTGCAAGATAACCCTACTTCACGAAATACATGGCTTATCCAGTGTATATCATGGGATACCGACATGCTGTGTATCCATTCAAATTATACTTGTGGGTCAGACCTTCTGTTCCTTCTAACCCTATTTCTATCGAGGGATTATTATAAGGGGATGATATAGATATATTTTTATGACAGAGAAATATAGACATTTATATTAATATATTAAAATATGTGTTAGAAAATAGAATATAGTTTTTGTTTGTTAGTATAATTCATAGAGTCCATATTGTCAATGAGTCTTTGTAAGCTGTCTGTGGACTCTTTGTCTTCTATCAGACCTTTGGTCTTCTGAAATACAATCCGCCAAGTCTACTGAAGTTGCTTGTTGCAGAATATGCATTCAGGTTGGAGTGCAGTTATTGAGGTAGTCATCACTAGGATTTACTTTATTATCAAGGTAGTCATCACTTGAGTTTGCCTTATCTCAGAGTCAGTATCGATTTTAGCTTTATGTTTACCTGGAAAACATTTGCAGTTAGATCCAAGAATTTTCTTAATCAACATTACAAACAGCTTAATCAATACTGCAATGATCAAGATTATGAAGACTGTCTGTATTAGGAAATGTAGCACCCCTGAAACCCATCCACCTATTCCTTTGAACAGGTTCACAGGGTTTATCCATAAGAGCCATTCAGGGAGGGGTAAATCATCCAGTGAATTATCTTTCCGCACCCCTTCCCTTTATCATTTCAAGTTATTCTATATCAGGAGTAACTCTCATTAGTCCGGAAGGATCTATATACCGGCAACAGGCAGGTCCTACCATTTGTAGTGGGGAGTCCACACCATATACAGAGCTCCACACCATATAATGTGTTATAAAGCATGGTATGGAGCGGTATGTATATTATACAACGTAGAGATGTGCCATTGTATATTGTATAAAGTAAACCCCATCTAATATGCACCAAATGCCATATTATACTCTATAACCACTGATCGACCAAACCGCTGCATGACCAGCTCTACCATCGCCTACTGTATTCACACCCATCCCTTGTAGATTGTGAGCCTTCGTGGGCAGGGTACTCTCTCCTCCTGTACCAGTTATGACTTGTATTGTTTAAGATTATTGTACTTGTTTTTATTATGTATACCCCTCCTTACATGTAAAGCGCCATGGAATAAATGGCGCTATAACAATAAATAAATAATAATAATAATATATATATGTATCTACACACAGCACCTTACTATATGCTATAAACACAAGTCCTCACCCAATACTGTGTTATAACGCATGTTATGGAACTGTGTGTATTATATAGTGTAGAGATGTGCCTTTGTATAAAGTCCACACTATTTAATATATTGTACACACAGCAAAATATTATATACACATATAAACACTATAAATATACACACTCACTATACATTAATTATGACGCTTATGGCACTCGGCATACGTCAGGACCGAGGTGCATCCCATCACTCTGGATACACCGGGGCCGCCGTGTATCCACTACACAGACTGCACTAGGACTGATATAGATATAGATATATATATATGTACATATACATACACACATACACATACATACATACACACACACACACACACACACACATATATACACAGTGGGGGAAGCAAGTATTTCATCCCTTGCTGATTTTGTAAGTTTGCCCACTGACAAAGGCATGAACAGTCTAGAATTTTAAGGGTAGGTTATTAAAGATAGATTATCAAAAATAAAATCCAGAAACATTGTATAAATTATATAAATGTATTTGCATTTTGCAGTGAGAAATAAGTATTTGATCCCTCTGGCAAACAAAACGTAATACTTGGTGGCAAAACCCTTGTTAGCAAGCACAGCAGTCAGACTTTTTTTAGTTGATGATGAGGTTTGCGCACATGTCAGGAGGAATTTTGGTCCACTCCTCTTTGCAGATCATTTCTAAATCATTAAGATTTTGAGGCTGTCGCTTGGCAACTCGGAGCTTCAACTCTCTCCAAGTTTTTTATGGGATTAAGGTCTAGAGACTGGCTAGGTCACTCCATGACTTTAATGTGCTTCCTTTTGAGCCACTCCTTTGTTGCCTTGGCTGTATATTTTGAGTCATTGTCTTGCTGAAAGACCCAGCCATGACCCATTTTTAATATCCTCGGAGAGGGAAGGAGGTTGGCACTCAGAATTTTACGGTACATGGCTCCATTCATTCTCCCATTGATGTGGTGAAGTAGTCCTGTGCCCTTAGAAGAGAAACACCCCCAAAACATAATGTTTCCACCTTCATGCTTGACAGTGGGGATGGTATTCTTTGGGTCATAGGCATCATTTCTCTTCCTCCAAACACGGCGATTTAAGTTAATGCCAAAGACCTCAATTTGTCTCATCTGACCACAGCACCTTCTACCAATCACTCACAGAATCATTCAGTGTTCATTGACAAACTTCAGATGGGCCTGCACATATGCCTTGAGCTTTTGGGCTCTGCAGGATTTTAAACCTTTACGGCGTAATGTGTTACCAATAGTTTTATTGGTGACTCTTTTTGTCCCAGATGACTTGAGATCATTAACAAGTTCCCCAGTTAGTTTTAGGCTGATCTCTCATGATCAAGGATACCCCACAAGGTGAGATTTGGCATGGTGCCCCAGATTGAAGTCGATTGACAGTCATTTTGCATTTCTACCATTTTCTTACTATTGCACCAACAGTTGTCTCCTTCTCACCCACTTATGGTTTTGTAGCCCATTCCAGCTTTGTGCAGGTCTATGATCTTGTCCCTGATATCTTTATAGAGCTCTTTGGTCTTTCCCATGTTGTAGAGGTTAAAGTCTGATTGATTGATTAATTGAGTCTGTGGAGTGGAGTCTTATATATAGGTGACTTTAATGCAGGTAACGATTTGATTAAGCATGTCTAACTGGTCTCTAGGAGCCAGAATTCTTAATGGTTGGTAGTGGTTCAAATACTTATTTCTCACTGCAAAATGCAAGTCAATTTCTATAATTTATGCAATGTGATTTTCTGGATTTTATTTTTGATATTCTATCTCCCATTGTTAAGATTAACCTACCTTTAAAATTACAGACTATTCATGTCTTTGTCAGTGGGTAAAATTACAAAATCAGCAGGGGATCAAGTACTTATTCCCACCAATATATATATACTAGATGGTGGCCCGATTCTAACGCATCGGGTATTCTAGAATATGTATGTATGTAGCAGCCACATAGTATATAGCACAGGCCACGTAGTAGATAGGAGTACTACGTGGCCTGTGGTATATACCATGTGGCTGCTATATACATACATATTGTAGAATACCCGATGCGTTAATATAGGCCATGCAGTAAATAACACAGCCCACGTAGTATATAACACAGCCCACACAGTATACAGCAGCCGAATATAGGCCACACAGTAAATAACACAGCCCACGTAGTATATAACACAGCCCACACAGTATATAGCAGCCGCGCAGTATATAGCAGCCACGCATTGTATAACACAACCCACGTAGTATGTAACACTGGCCACGTAATATATAGCACAGCCCACATAGTATCTAACAGTGGCCACGTAGTATATAGCACGCAGTATAGAACACAGCCACGTACTGTAGTATATAACACTGCCCATGTAGTATATAGCAGCCATGTAGTATATAACGCAGCCCACACAGTATAGAACACAGCCCACATAGTATATAACACTGGCCAGGTAGTATATAGCAGCCACACAATATATAACACAGCCCACGTAGTATTTAGCAGTGTGGGCACCATAATCCTGTTAAAAAAAATACCATATTTTCCGGCGTATAAGACGACTGGGCATATAAGACGACCCCCAACTTTTCCAGTTAAAATATTAAATCTTCTCAAAAGTCGGGGGTTGTCTTATATGCCGGGTGTCGTCTTATAGGGTGGGTGCGGAGCAATTTGCGGTCGACGTATATAGTGGGGGGGAGTGGTCCCGATGACGAGGTGAGGGAGCGCCTCACCAGGAAGGTGTAAGTGAAGCAAACTGTCAGCGTCTGGGATGTCAGGGTTATGCAAAAAAGAGAGAGAGCGATACTGTGCCTAGAAAAACACTCCTCTTTCACTCATCTGGCTCGCCCTTGCATCCTATTATCTCCTTCTCTGCCTCTGCTTCACTTACACCTTCCCGGTGAGGCGCCCCCTCACCTCGTCATTGGGACCGCTCCCCCCACAATATGCGGCGACCACAGTTTACTCCGCATCTGCCCTATAAGACGACACCTGGCGTATAAGACGACACCCGACTTTTGAGAAGATTTTCAGGTGTTAAAACGTAGTCTTATACACCAGAAAACTCAGGTAATTAAAATAAAAAATAGTTCTATACTCACCTGCCAGGATCCAGCGTAGATCCAGCGAACCTCTGGCAATGGGCGCACGGCTGCCGCCATCTTTCATTCCCAGGATGCATTGCGAAATTACCCAGATCATTTAGCGGTCTCGTGACCCGCGCCAATGTCGCTAATTCGTCGTGCCTGCTGGGTGACCTCATGTTACTCCTGGTACAAAAATGTAAGCAGTTCTTTGTTCTATGACTTGTGACTATCCAATTTCCTCTAGATTACATTCCAAAAGTTTTCAATAGGGTTCAGGTCTGAAGACTGGGCTGGCCATGACAGGAATTTGATGTGATGGTCCTTCATCCACACCTTGATTGACCTAGCTGAGGATTGGTTTTTCCAGCAGGACAATGCATCATGCCACACAGAGTTGAGGAACATTGCCTGAGCAGAACGAACCAATTGTTTTTCCAGGATAAACTTGTACACGGCTTGATTCATGCATCCTTCACAAAGATTAACCTGCCCAATTCCAGCCTTGCTGAAGCATACCCAGATCAACACCTGGTCGTCTGATGGTTAGACAGAGACCTGAAGAGGCGTACAAGCCATTGTGTCTTGCACCTACTGTGAAATTTGGTGGAGGATCGGTGATGTTCTGGGGATGCTTCAGCAAGGCTGGAATTAGGAGGTTGTTTTTTTGCAAAGGACATATGAATCAGACTCTGGACTGTGAGGAAGGCTTTGTGGTGCTGCTTGTCAGCACACTGGAGTCTTTGTCTGCCATCTATCCCATAGGGGAGATATATATATATATATATATATATATATATATATACACACACACATACATATACATACTGTGTGCAGAATTATTAGGCAAGCTGTATTTTAGAGGATTATTTTTATTATTGATCAACATCTATATTCTCAATCAACCCGAAAGACTCAAATATCAAAACTTAATATTTTTGGAAGTTGAAGTGGGGTTTTTTAGATTTGGCTATCTTAGGAGGATATCTGTTTGTGCAGGTAACTATTACTGTGCAGAATTATTAGGCAACTTAAACAAATAAAATGGGAATATATTTGGTTTTTCTTATTTTCACCAGGTAAACCAATGTAACCGCCCAAAATTTAGAAATTAACATTTCTGATATGCAAAAACAAAACCCTAAAAAATTAGTAGCCAATATAGCCACCTTTCTTTATGATGACACTCAGCAGCCTTCCATCCATAGATTGTCAGTTGATTGATCTGTTTATGATCAACATTGTGTGCAGCAGTCACCACAGCCTCCCAGACACTGTTCCGAGAGGTGTACAATTTTCCCTCCCTGTAGACCTCACATTTTATGAGGGACCACAGGTTCTCTATGGGGTTCAGATTGATCAGGTGAACAAGGAGGCCATGGCATTATTTTTTCTTCTTTGAGACCTTTACTGGCCAGCCACACTGTGGAGTAGTTCGAGGCATGTGATGGAGCATTGTCCTGCCTTAAAATCATGTTTTTCTTGAACGATACCGACTTCTTCCTGTACCACTGCTTGAAGAAGTTGTCTTCCAGAAACTAGCAGTAGGTCTGGGAGTTGAGCTTCACTCCATCCTCAACCCGAAAAGGTCCCACAAGTTCATCTTTGATGATACCAGCCCATATCAGTACCCCACCTCCATCTTGCTGGTGTCTGAGTCAGAGTGGAGCTCTCTGTCCTTTACTGATCCAGCCTCTGGCCAATCCATCTGGCCCATGAAGAGTCACTCTAATTTCATCAGTCCATAAAACCTTTGAAAAGTCAGTCTTAAGATATTTCTTGGCCCAGTCTTGACATTTTATCTTATGTTCTTGTTCAAAGGTGGTCGTTTTTCAGCCTTCCTTACCTTGGACATGTCCCTGAGTATTGCACACCTTGTGCTTTTTGTTACTCCACAGTAACGTTGCAGCTATGAAATATGGCAAAACTAGTGGCAAATGGCATCTTGGCAGCTTCATGCTTGATTTTCCTCAATTCATATCCAGTTATTTTGCACCTTTTTTGCCCAACATGCTTATTGCGACCCTGTTGGCTATTTGCCATAAAACGTTTGATTGTTTGGTGATCACACTTCAGAAGTTTGGCAATTTCAAGACTGCTGCATCCCTCTGCAAGACATCTCACAACTTTGGACTTTTTCAGAGCCCGTGAAATCTCTCTTCGAACCCATTTTGACAAACGAAAGGAAGTTGCCTAATAATTAAGCACACCTTATATAGGGTTTTGATGTCATTAGACAACACCCCTCCTAATTACAGAGATGCAGATCAGCTGATTTACTTAATTGGTAGTTGGCTCTGAAGCCTTAACAGCTTGGAGTAAGACAACATGTATAAAAAGTATCATGTGATCAAAATACAACTTGTCTAATAATTTTGCACACAGAGTATATATATTGTAGCGTGGCTAAAGGTTGTATAGTCAACGGGAGATATGTGTCACATAGGTGGCTTGTCGCTGTATCATAGCCACATGTCTAATCATGTGATGGGTGTGGTTAGACCTATAAAAGAAAGGCTTATGTTTAACACGGCAAATGTGTGTGGAGGTGAAACCCTCCAGAGTGTGTTAAGGCTCCAGGACTGAGCCTGAAGGACTGGACACTTGTATTTTCTGTTCCTGAGCTAAAGTCTATTTGATTTCTGTTATCTACTATGTGGTTTATGGAGCAATAAACCCTCTGAACTTTAATGGAACGTGCCTTCTGAGTGTCAGCCGTCGCACCTGAGCGAGAGTAACACCTACAATTGGTGGAGAATGCGGGCAGCGTTCCCAGCGGAGATGTAAGTCTATTATTTAATGTCCTTGGTCAAGTCTGTTGCAACCCAGTAAGCATTGCTGGGGAAAATGGAGGACCTGCTGAAACACTTGGTCCAGTTGCAGTCACAGCAGGAGCAACGGCAGCAGATACAGCAAGAGACCAACAGACTGTTGATGCAGCAGATACAACAAAGCCAGCAGGAGCAATGGCAGCAGATACACCAGAGCCAGCAGGAGCAACAGCAGCAGATGCAGCTTTTGGCAACCGCCATCCAGGGCAAGATGAGCGCCCCAACCCCAGGTCTGGCTGATGACACCTACGTCCGGAAAACGGTAAGACGTGCATTGCAGAAAATGACCCCCGGGGATGATGTTGAGGTCTTCCTGACGGTGTTTGAGAGGGTCGCTGAGAGGGAAAAATTTCCACCAGACCAGTGGGCAGAGGTACTGGCGCCATACCTGACGGGAGAACCTCAGAAGGCGTACTATGACTTGAACTTGCAGGATGCCAAGGAGTATCTGTTAGAGAAGGGATTTCCAACCTACTCAGGTGTTCTGTCTTTAGGTACCTACGCAATGAAGCAATAATCACAGAGACACACGCTCGTTGTCTGTCAGAATAGTCTCTGCTCCTTTATTTTTAGGGCTGGGCTTATAAAGGCCCAAGATCAAAAGGAAATGTAGAGTTACATAATAAATTGGCATAAATGAATGTCTTATACAATAAGTTGAAAAAACATCCTGGGATATAAGATGGATGAGGTGAAAGGATACGGGGAGTTGTTGTGCATATCTGCGGTTTTATTGGATTTTGGCTGAACATTTTGGATTTTGAGTAAACTCTGGCTGCTACTATGTGGAATGTTCCGGGAAACTGTTCACAAGGAGAGACAGATGATAACATCTTATGCAAGACATTGTGCAAGACTTTGTTTTTCGGCTAATTTCTGATATTTAACAAAATGAAGATTAACCATTTCTTTAACAATTCCCCTCTTTTTATCATCTGATCTACCTTGCCCTAGCTGATCCCTTCATGTTACTCAGGTCTGCAAGATAACCCTACTTCACGAAATACATGGCTTATCCAGTGTATATCATGGGATACCGACATGCTGTGTATCCATTCAAATTATACTTGTGGGTCAGACCTTCTGTTCCTTCTAACCCTATTTCTATCGAGGGATTATTATAAGGGGATGATATAGATATATTTTTATGACAGAGAAATATAGACATTTATATTAATATATTAAAATATGTGTTAGAAAATAGAATATAGTTTTTGTTTGTTAGTATAATTCATAGAGTCCATATTGTCAATGAGTCTTTGTAAGCTGTCTGTGGACTCTTTGTCTTCTATCAGACCTTTGGTCTTCTGAAATACAATCCGCCAAGTCTACTGAAGTTGCTTGTTGCAGAATATGCATTCAGGTTGGAGTGCAGTTATTGAGGTAGTCATCACTAGGATTTACTTTATTATCAAGGTAGTCATCACTTGAGTTTGCCTTATCTCAGAGTCAGTATCGATTTTAGCTTTATGTTTACCTGGAAAACATTTGCAGTTAGATCCAAGAATTTTCTTAATCAACATTACAAACAGCTTAATCAATACTGCAATGATCAAGATTATGAAGACTGTCTGTATTAGGAAATGTAGCACCCCTGAAACCCATCCACCTATTCCTTTGAACAGGTTCACAGGGTTTATCCATAAGAGCCATTCAGGGAGGGGTAAATCATCCAGTGAATTATCTTTCCGCACCCCTTCCCTTTATCATTTCAAGTTATTCTATATCAGGAGTAACTCTCATTAGTCCGGAAGGATCTATATACCGGCAACAGGCAGGTCCTACCACCTGACAGAAGCCTCCATGAGAGGCCGTGAGATAATTATGTACTATAGAATGATGATTAATATAATAACTATAAGCTGGTTCATGTAGGCTGATTCAACATTTAGAGCATCAAATAAATAATCAGTTATACTATAAAAAAAAAGTCAGGAAACCAGGAGAATCCAAGCAGAGATGTGAATCCAGCCAGAAAACATTGACAAGTGGCATAGGCTGAAGACTAGAGCCAGGTTAAATAGCAGAGCCAGGAGAGACGATTAGTGGAAGCAGCTGCAAAGCTAAACCCAAGGAGCAGCAGTTCCACTCAAAACCACCAGAGGGAGCCCAAGGGCAGAATTCACAAAAGTGCCATTTACAACCACCGGAGGGAGCCCAAGAACGGAATTCACAACAGTACCCCCCCCTTGAGGAGGGGTCACCTGTCATGATTCCAATGGCAGGGAATCACAAAAGGACAAGCACCAACGAGCTCTAGGGTGATGGAACCTGAGCTGACCGCGACCCTAAACCTGAACACACGAATAACAATAGCCGGGGAACGTGCCTACGTTGATCCTAGACGTCTCGCACCAGCCGAAGATCTAACTTCCCCTATTAGAAGAAACACAGACCTCTCTTGCCTCCAGAGAAATACCCCACAGAAATAGCAGCCCCCCACATATAATGACGGTGAAATGAGAGGAAGGCACATACACAGTATGAAAACAGATTCAGCAAAATGAGGCCCGCTAAAACTAGATAGCAGAGGATACAAAAGTAAACTGCGCGGTCAGCAAAAAACCCTTCAAAAAACCATCCTGTAATTACTTGAACTCATGTTCCAACTCATGGAACATGAGGAGCAATTACAGCCCACTAAAGCAACCAGCAGCAAAGAGACAATTATATGCAAGCTGGAAAAGACAAAAATAAAGCAAAACGTGGAACAAGAAAATCAAAACTTAGCTTGTCCTGAAGATTACTGAAGCCAGAAGCTGAGGTAACAAAACACTCTGATAACCTTGATAGCCGGCGGGGAAATGACAAGAAAGCCCGGTTAAATAGGAAACTCCCAAATCCTAATAGAACAGGTGGACACCAGAGACAGCAGAACACAAATCACCCAGTACCATCAGTAACCACCAGAGGGAGCCCAAAAACAGAACCCACAACAGTACCCCCCCCTTGAGGAGGGGTCACCGAACCCTCACGAGAACCACCAGGGCGACCAGGATGAGCCCTATGAAAAGCGCGGATCAAATCATCAGCATGAACATCAGAGGCAACCACCCAAGAATTATCCTCCTGACCATAACCCTTCCACTTGACCAAATATTGGAGTTTCCGTCTGGAAACACGAGAATCCAAGATCTTCTCCACAACATACTCCAATTCTCCCTCCACCAGCACCGGAGCAGGAGGCTCAAGCGAAGGAACAACAGGTACCTCATACCTCCGCAACAACGACCGATGGAACACATTATGAATAGCAAACGATGCCGGGAGATCCAAACGAAACGACACAGGGTTAAGAATTTCCAAGATCCTATAAGGACCGATGAACCGAGGCTTGAACTTAGGAGAAGAGACCTTCATAGGAACAAAACGAGAAGACAACCACACCAAGTCCCCAACACGAAGTCGAGGACCCACGCGGCGACGGCGATTAGCAAACTGCTGAGCCTTCTCCTGGGACAACTTCAAATTGTCCACCACATGACTCCAAATCCGATGCAACCCATCCACCACCATGTCCACTCCAGGATAATCAGAAGGCTCCACCTGACCAGAGGAAAAACGAGGATGAAACCCCGAATTACAAAAGAAAGGAGAAACCAAGGTAGCAGAACTAGCCCGATTATTAAGGGCAAACTCGGCCAGCGGCAAAAAGGTAACCCAGTCATCCTGATCAGCAGAAACAAAACACCTCAAATAAGTTTCCAAGGTCTGATTAGTTCGCTCCGTCTGGCCATTCGTCTGAGGATGGAATGCAGACGAAAAGGACAAATCAATGCCCATCTTAGCACAGAACGTCCGCCAAAATCTAGACACAAACTGGGATCCCCTGTCAGAAACGATGTTCTCCGGAATCCCATGCAAATGAACCACGTTCTGGAAAAACAGAGGGACCAACTCAGAGGAGGAAGGCAACTTAGGCAAGGGTACAAGATGAACCATTTTAGAAAAGCGGTCACACACAACCCAGATGACAGACATTTTTTGAGAGAGAGGGAGATCCGAAATAAAGTCCATGGAAATGTGCGTCCAAGGCCTCTTCGGGATAGGCAAAGGTGACAACAATCCACTGGCTCGAGAACAGCAAGGCTTAGCCCGAGCACAAACCTCACAAGACTGCACAAAAGAACGCACATCCCTCGACAAGGAAGGCCACCAAAAAGACCTGGCCACCAAGTCTCTAGTACCAAATATTCCAGGATGACCTGCCAACGCAGAAGAATGGACCTCGGAGATGACTCTACTGGTCCAACTATCCGGAACAAACAGTCTCTCAGGCGGACAACGATCAGGTTTACCCGCCTGAAACTCCTGCAAAGCACGTCGCAAGTCTGGGAAGACGGCCGACAAAATCACCCCATCCCTAAGGATACCAGTGGGCTCAGAATTTCCAGGGGAGTCAGGCACAAAACTCCTAGAAAGAGCATCCGCCTTCACATTCTTTGAACCTGGCAGGTATGAAACCACAAAATTGAAACGAGAGAAAAACAGTGACCAACGAGCCTGTCTAGGATTCAGACGCCTGGCAGACTCAAGGTAAATCAGATTTTTGTGATCAGTCAAGACCACCACACGATGTCTAGCACCCTCCAGCCAATGACGCCACTCCTCAAATGCCCACTTCATGGCCAAAAGTTCCCGATTACCCACATCATAATTCCGCTCAGTGGGCGAAAATTTTCTAGAAAAGAACGCACATGGCTTCATCACCGAGCAATCGGAGCTTCTCTGTGACAAAACCGCCCCCGCTCCAATCTCGGAAGCATCAACCTCAACTTGGAAAGGAAGCGAAACATCAGGCTGACGCAACACAGGAGCAGAAGAAAACCGGCGTTTAAGTTCCTGAAAGGCCTCCACAGCCGCAGGAGACCAATCAGCAACATCAGCACTCTTCTTAGTCAAATCCGTCAAAGGCTTAACAACACTAGAAAAATTAGTTATAAAACGACGATAGAAATTAGCAAAGCCTAAGAACTTCTGCAGACTCTTAAGAGATGCAGGCTGCGTCCAGTCACAAATAGCCCGAACCTTGACCGGATCCATCTCAATAGTAGAAGGGGAAAAAATATACCCCAAGAAAGAAATCTTCTGGACTCCAAAGAGACACTTTGAGCCCTTTACAAACAAGGAATTAGCACGCAGGACCTGAAACACCTTCCTGACCTGCTGAACATGAGACTCCCAGTCATCAGAAAAAAACAAAATATCATCCAAATACACAATCATAAATTTATCCAGATATTCACGGAAAATATCGTGCATAAAGGACTGGAAGACTGAAGGAGCATTAGAAAGTCCGAAAGGCATTACCAAATACTCAAAATGGTCCTCAGGCGTATTAAATGCGGTTTTCCACTCACCACCTTGCTTTATTCGTATAAGATTATACGCACCCCGAAGATCAAACTTAGTGAACCATTTAGCCCCCTTAATGCGAGCAAACAAATCAGTCAACAAAGGCAAAGGATACTGATATTTTACGGTAATCTTATTCAAAAGACGATAATCTATACAAGGCCTCAAGGACCCATCTTTTTTGGCCACGAAAAAAAAACCTGCTCCCAAAGGGGACGAAGATGGACGGATATCTCCCTTTTCCAAGGACTCCTTAACATAATCCCGCATAGCAGTATGCTCTGGCACTGACAGATTGAACAAACGACCTTTAGGAAATTTACTACCAGGAATTAAATCTATAGCACAATCGCAATCCCTGTGAGGAGGAAGCGAACTGAGCTTAGGCTCCTCAAAAACATCCCGATAATCAGACAAAAATACAGGAACCTCAGAAGGAGTAGATGAAGCGATAGAAATCGGAGGTGCATCATCATGAACCCCCTGACATCCCCAGCTTAACACAGACATTGTTTTCCAGTCAAGGACTGGATTATGAGTTTGTAACCATGGCAGACCAAGTACTAGAACATCATGTAAATTATACAATACCAGGAAGCGAATCACCTCCTGATGAACGGGAGTCATACGCATGGTCACTTGTGTCCAGTACTGAGGTTTATTCATAGCTAAAGGTGTAGAGTCAATTCCCTTCAAAGGAATAGGGACTTCCAGAGGCTCAAGACTAAACCCACATCGCTTGGCAAATGACCAATCCATAAGACTCAGGGCAGCGCCTGAATCTACATAGGCATCGACGGAAATGGATGATAATGAGCAAATCAGAGTCACAGACAGAATGAACTTAGACTGTAACGTACTAATGGCAACAGACTTATCAACCTTTTTTGTGCGTTTAGAGCATGCTGATATAACATGAGCTGAATCACCACAATAAAAGCACAACCCATTTTTCTGCCTATAGTTTTGCCGGTCACTTCTAGACTGAACTCTATCACATTGCATTGTCTCAAGTGCCTGTTCAGAAGACACCGCCAAATGGTGCACAGGTTTGCGCTCCCGTAAACGCCGATCAATCTGAATAGCCATAGTCATAGACTCATTCAGACCCGTAGGCGCAGGGAACCCCACCATAACATCTTTAATGGCCTCAGAAAGGCCATCTCTGAACTTTGCAGCCAGGGCGCACTCATTCCACTGAGTAAGCACTGACCATTTCCGAAATTTTTGACAATATATTTCTGCTTCATCTTGCCCCTGAGAGAGAGCTAATAAAGCTTTTTCAGCCTGAATCTCCTGGTTAGGTTCCTCATAGAGCAAACCCAATGCCAGAAGAAACGCATCCACATTAAGCAACGCAGGATCCCCTGGTGCCAATGCAAATGCCCAATTTTGAGGGTCACCCCGCAGGAAAGATATAATAATCTTAACCTGCTGAGCAGGGTCTCCAGAAGAGCGAGATTTCAAAGAAAGGAACAGCTTGCAATTGTTCCTAAAATTCAGAAAACTAGATCTATCTCCAGCAAAGAACTCTGGAATAGGAATTCTAGGTTCAGACATAGGAGCATGTACAACAAAATCTTGTATATTTTGAACCTTAGCAGCAAGATTATTCAAGCTGGAAGCTAAACTCTGGACGTCCATGATAAACAGCTAAGGTCAGAGCCATTCAAGGATTAAGAGGAGGAAAAAAAAAAAAAAAATCAGCCACGCTGCAATTAAGGCTAAGCAGCAACCTCAGAGGAGAGAAAAAAAAAAAAAAAAAACTTCCTCAGACTACTTTTCCTCCTACTTCAGCCCAAACATTTTGGCCGGCTATACTGTCATGATTCCAATGGCAGGGAATCACAAAAGGACAAGCACCAACGAGCTCTAGGGTGATGGAACCTGAGCTGACCGCGACCCTAAACCTGAACACACAAATAACAATAGCCGGGGAACGTGCCTACGTTGATCCTAGACGTCTTGCACCAGCCGAAGATCTAACTTCCCCTATTAGAAGAAACACAGACCTCTCTTGCCTCCAGAGAAATACCCCACAGAAATAGCAGCCCCCCACATATAATGACGGTGAAATGAGAGGAAGGCACATACACAGTATGAAAACAGATTCAGCAAAATGAGGCCCGCTAAAACTAGATAGCAGAGGATACAAAAGTAAACTGCGCGGTCAGCAAAAAACCCTTCAAAAAACCATCCTGTAATTACTTGAACTCATGTTCCAACTCATGGAACATGAGGAGCAATTACAGCCCACTAAAGCAACCAGCAGCAAAGAGACAATTATATGCAAGCTGGAAAAGACAAAAATAAAGCAAAACGTGGAACAAGAAAATCAAAACTTAGCTTGTCCTGAAGATTACTGAAGCCAGAAGCTGAGGTAACAAAACACTCTGATAACCTTGATAGCCGGCGGGGAAATGACAAGAAAGCCCGGTTAAATAGGAAACTCCCAAATCCTAATAGAACAGGTGGACACCAGAGACAGCAGAACACAAATCACCCAGTACCATCAGTAACCACCAGAGGGAGCCCAAAAACAGAACCCACAACAGTCACCGAACCCTCACCAGAGCCCCCAGGCCGATCAGGACGAGCCAAGTGAAAAGCACGAACCAAATCGGTAGCATGGACATCGGAGGCAACAACCCAAGAATTATCCTCCTGGCCATAACCCTTCCACTTGACAAGATACTGGAGCCTCCGCCTCGAAAAACGAGAATCCAAAATCTTCTCAATCTCATATTCCAACTCTCCCTCAACCAACACCGGGGCAGGAGGGTCAACCGAGGGAACAACGGGCACCACATATCTCCGCAACAAAGATCTATGGAAAACATTATGAATGGCAAAAGAGGCTGGAAGAGCCAAACGAAAAGAGACCGGATTAATAATTTCAGAAATTTTATAAGGACCAATAAACCGAGGCTTAAACTTAGGAGAAGAAACCTTCATAGGAACATGACGAGAAGACAACCAAACCAAATCCCCCACACGAAACCGGGGACCAACACGCCGACGGCGGTTAGCAAAACGTTGAGCCCTTTCCTGAGACAACGTCAAATTATCCACCACATGAGTCCAAATCTGCTGCAGCCTGTCCACCACAGAATCAACACCAGGACAATCAGAAGGCTCAATCTGCCCAGAAGAAAAACGAGGATGAAAACCAAAATTACAAAAGAAAGGTGAAACCAAAGTAGCCGAACTAGCCCGATTATTAAGGGCAAACTCGGCCAACGGCAAGAAAGACACCCAATCATCCTGATCAGCAGACACAAAGCATCTCAAATAGGTCTCCAAGGTCTGATTAGTTTGCTCAGTTTGGCCATTAGTCTGAGGATGAAACGCCGAAGAAAAAGACAAATCAATGCCCATCCTAGCACAAAGGGCCCGCCAAAATCTAGAGACAAACTGAGAACGTCTGTCAGACACAATATTCTCTGGAATGCCATGCAAACGAACCACATGCTGAAAAAACAATGGAACCAGATATGAGGAGGAAGGCAACTTAGGCAAAGGTACCAAATAAACCATTTTAGAGAACCGGTCACAAACAACCCAGATAACAGACATCTTCTGGGAAACAGGAAGATCCGAAATAAAATCCATGGAAATATGCGTCCAGGGCCTCTCAGGGACCGGCAAAGGCAAAAGCAACCCACTAGCGTGGGAACAGCAAGGCTTGGCCCGGGCGCAAGTCCCACAGGACTGCACAAAAGCACGCACATCGCGAGACAAGGAAGGCCACCAAAAGGACCTAGCAACCAAATCTCTGGTACCAAAAATCCCAGGATGACCAGCCAACACTGAACAATGAACCTCAGAAATTACCTTACTTGTCCATCTATCAGGAACAAACAGCTTCCCCACTGGACAGCGGTCAGGCCTATCAGCCTGAAATTCCTGAAGCACCCGGTGCAAATCAGGGGAGATAGCAGAAAGAATCACCCCCTCCTTAAGAATGCCAACCGGCTCAAGGACTCCAGGAGAATCAGGCAAAAAACTCCTAGAGAGGGCATCAGCCTTAACATTCTTAGATCCTGGAAGATACTAGACCACAAAATCAAAACGGGAGAAAAACAGGGACCATCGAGCCTGTCTAGGATTCAGCCGCTTGGCCGACTCGAGGTAAATCAGATTCTTATGATCGGTCAGGACCACAACACGGTGTTTAGCTCCCTCAAGCCAATGTCGCCACTCCTCAAACGCCCACTTCATAGCCAACAACTCCCGATTGCCGACATCATAATTGCGTTCCGCAGGCGAAAACTTTCTGGAAAAAAAAAAAAACACGGTTTCATCAAAGAACCATCAGACTCCCTCTGAGACAAGACGGCCCCTGCCCCAATCTCAGAAGCGTCGACCTCAACCTGAAAAGGAAGAGAAACATCCAGTTGACGCAACACAGGGGCGGAAGTAAATCGGCGTTTAAGCTCCTGAAAGGCCTGAACAGTAGGGCTGAGCAAAACGGATCCTTCATTTTCAAAAGTCGCCGACTTTTGGCACAGTCGGGTTTCACGAAACCCGACCCGACCCCTGTGTGGGGTCGGCCATGCGGTACGCAACTTTCGCACCAAAGTCGCGTTTCAATGATGCTTAAAGCGCCATTTCTCAGCCAATGAAGGTGGACGCAGAGTGTGGGCAGCGTGATGACATAGATCCTGGTCCCCACCATCTTAGAGAAGGGCATTGCAGTGATTGGCTTGCTGTCTGCGGCGTCACAGGGGCTATAAAGAGGTGTTCCCGCCGACCGCCATCTTACTGCTGCTGATCTGAGCATAGGGAGAGGTTGCTGCCGCTTTGTCAGAAGCAGGGATAGCGTTAGGCAGGGTCCATTAACCACCAAACCGCTTGTGCTGTAGCGATTTCCACTGTCCAACACCACCTTTTGTTTGCAGGGACAGTGGAAGCTACATTTTTTTTTCCTCAGCGCTGTAGCTCATTGGGCTGCTCTAGAAGGCTCCCTGATAGCTGCATTGCTGTGTGTACACCGCTGTGCAAGCCAACTGCTTTTTTCAAAGCACAAATCCTGTTGTTCCTTCCTTTCTGCACAGCTATCTTTTTTTTTTGTCCACACTTTTGATTTAATTTGTGCAGCAGTCCACTCCTTCTTATTGCTGCCTGCCATACCTGGCTGAGATTACTGCCGGGAGATAGTAATTGTAGGACAGTCCCTTTTTTTTTTTTTTTTAATTCTCCCTATAAAAATAAGTTGTGGGAGATTAAGATTGGCATTTCTGCTACAGTGCCAGTCCTGTGTGTGCCATCTCTCTTAAATAGTGGGCCATAGAAAGCCTAGTGTTTTTTTAAAAAATTTGGTATCTAAATTCTCCCTGAAAAAATAAAAAAAACCGTGGGAGATTAATATTTGCCTTTCTGCTTGTCTGCCAGTCCTGAGTGTGCCATCTCTCTTAAATAGTGGGCCATAGAAAGCCTAGTGTTTTTTTTTTTAAATTTGGTATCTAAATTCTCCCTGAAAAAAAAAGAAAACCGTGGGAGATTAATATTGGCTTTTCTGCTTGTGTGGCAGTCCTGAGTGTGCCATCTCTCTTAAATAGTGGGGCATAGAAAGCCTAGTGTTTTTTTTTTTTAAATTTGGTATCTAAATTCTCCCTGAAAAAAAAACACAGTGGGAGATTAATATTGGCCTTTCTGCTTGTGTGCCAGTCCTGAGTGTGCCATCTCTTTTAAATAGTGGGCCATAGAAAGCCTAGTGTTTTTTTTTTAAATTTGGTATCTAAATTCTCCCTGAAAAAAAAAACAGTGGGAGATTAATATTGGCCTTTCTGCTTGTCTGCCAGTCCAGAGTGTGCCATCTCTCTTATATAGTGGGCCATAGAAGGCCTAGTGTTTTTTTTTTTAAATTTGGTATCTAAATTCTCCCTGAAAAAAAAAAACCCGTTGGAGATTAATATTGGCCTTTCTGCTTGTGTGCCAGTCCTGAGTGTGCCATCTCTCTTAAATAGTGGGCCATAGAAAGCCTAGTGTTGTTTTTTTTTAAATTTGGTATCTAAATTCTCCCTGAAAAAATAAAAAAAAACCGTGGCAGAATAATATTGGCCTTTCTGCTTGTCTGCCAGTCCTGAGTGTGCCATCTCTCTTAAATAGTGGGCCATAGAAAGCCTAGTGTTTTTTGTTTTTTTTAAATTTTGTATCTAAATTCTCCCTGAAAAAAAAAAACAGTGGGAGATTAATATTTGCCTTTCTGCTTGTCTGCCAGTCCTGAGTGTGCCATGTTTCTTAAATAGTGGGCCATAGAAAGCCTAGTGTTTTTTTTTTTTAAATTTGGTATCTAAATTCTCCCTGAAAAAAAAAAACAGTGGGAGATTAATATTGGCCTTTGTGCTTGAGTGACAGTCCTGCGTGTGTGGCATCTCTCTCATTTGGTGCCACAGAAAACAGAGTGTGTAACATTGTGCCTGATTTTCCTTGCGGTCTCACCCACCTATAAAGGGATATCTAAATCAAACAGAAGTTAGAGTTCACCTTGTAAGTTGTTTGACAGTAACAAATACCGTTGGTTTGGTGACGTTTTTAAAACAATGAGGAAGTCTGGTGGAAGAGGTCGTGGCCGTGGGCGTTCATTGCCAGCTGGTAATGATGGTAGTGGTAGTGGAGCATCGGGTGGTCGTGGGAAAAACAATATAGCACCTAAGTCTCGAGCTGTGGAGCCAGGTTCGTCGTCTGGCTACACAAGGCCTCGAACGCTCCCTTTTCTGGGAGTAGGAAAACCGCTTTTAAAGCCGGAGCAGCAAGAGCAAGTTTTGGCTTACCTTGCTGACTCAGCCTCTAGCTCTTTTGCCTCCTCTTCTGAAACTGGTAAATGTAAAAGCAGCGCGTCGTTAGTGGATGTTCGCGGTCAGGGACAAGTCGCTTCCTTGTCCTCTTCAGCAAAAACAGCAACAGAGAAGGATGCAGCAGGCGGCACAACGGGTTATTCTATGGAGCTCTTTACACATACCGTCCCTGGCTTAGAAAGTGAAACAGTTAACAGGCCATGCCCATTACAAGTTGAATCTGACATGGAGTGCACTGATGCACAGCCACAGCCAGACTACTATGCTGGTCCTTTGACTCAGACCACAACATTGCCCTCGCAGGGTACTGATCCAGAATCAGACCCTGATGAGACTATGTTGCCCCGTCACGAACGCTATACCACTGACTTACACGGTGACACAGACGAAGTTGCACACGAGCTAGAAGAGGAGGTCATAGATGACCCAGTTGTTGACCCCGATTGGCAGCCATTGGGGGAACAGGGTGCAGGCGGCAGTAGTTCTGAAGCGGAGGAGGAGGGGCCGCAGCAGGCATCAACATCGCAACAGGTTCCATCTGCTGGGCCCATAGATGGCCCAAAACGCGTGGCAAAGCCAAAACCTGTTGGAGGACAGCGTGGCCATCCGGTTAAAGCTCAGTCAGCAATGCCTGAAAAGGGATCCGATGCTAGAAAGAGTGCAGTCTGGCATTTTTTAAACAACATCCAATTGATCAGCGCAAAGTCATCTGTCAAAAATGTTCAACTACCTTAAGCAGAGGTCAGAATCTGAAAAGTCTAAATACAAGTTGCATGCATAGACATTTAACCACCATGCATTTGCAAGCCTGGACTAACTACCAAACGTCCCTTAAGGTTGTAGCACCCTCGGCCAATGAAGCTAGTCAGCAACGCTACATCCCTTCCTCAGTGTAAGGCCACCATTTTCCCCACCACCTGCAGTATCTGTGCAGGTTTCTTTGCCAGGCCAAAGCAGTCAGGGTCAGGGAATCACCAGTTTCGTAGTAGGAAACACTGCATCTAGGGCACCGGCGGCAACAATACCGTCTCCAACCGTCTCTCAGTCTGCCATGTCCAACGGCAACCCCGCTAGTTCCACGATCTCCAGCTCTCCAGTCCAGCTCACCCTACATGAGACTCTGGTTAGAAAAAGGAAGTACTTAGCCTCGCATCTGCGTGCACAGGGTTTGAACGCCCACATAGCTAGACTAATCTCGTTAGAGATGATGCCCTACCGGTTAGTTGAAAGCGAAGCTTTCAAAGCCCTGATGGACTATGCTGTACCACGCTACGAGCTACCCAGTCGACACTTCTTTTCGAGAAAAGCCATCCCAGCCCTCCACCAGCATGTTAAAGAGCGCATCGTCCATGCACTCAGGCAATCTGTGAGTACAAAGGTGCACCTGACAACAGATGCATGGAACAGTAGGCATGGCCAGGGACGTTACGTGTCCATCACGGCAAATTGGGTGAATGTGGTGGATGCAGGGTCCACAGGGGACAGCCATACTGGGACAGTTCTGCCTAGCCCACAGTCTAGGAAACAGTTGGCTGTAGCCGTTCGCACCCCCTCCTCCTCCTCCTCGTTCTCCTGCAGAAGCGAGAGCTCGTCCACAGACCGCAGTCGCCCAACCACTCCATCCGCAGCTGCCACTGTTGCACACCAGTTGTCCCATTATGGGGCAGCTACTGGCAAGCGTCAGCAGGCTGTATTGGCTATGAAGTGTTTGGGCCACGACAGACACACCGCGGAAGTTCTGTCCGAGTTCTTGCAGAAAGAAATGCAGTCGTGGCTGGGCACTGTAGATCTTGAGGCAGGCAAGGTAGTGAGTGATAACGGAAGGAATTTCATGGCTGCCATCTCCCTTTCCCAACTGAAACACATTCCTTGCCTGGCTCACACCTTAAACCTGGTGGTGCAGTGCTTCCTGAAAAGTTTTCCGGGGTTATCCGACCTGCTCCTCAAAGTGCGCGGACTTTGCTCGCATATCCGCCGTTCGCCCGTACACTCCAGCCGTATGCAGACCTATCAGCGGTCTTTGAACCTTCCCCAGCATCGCCTAATCATAGACGTTGCAACA
Organism: Ranitomeya imitator; assembly: GCF_032444005.1. Classification (NCBI taxonomy): domain Eukaryota; kingdom Metazoa; phylum Chordata; class Amphibia; order Anura; family Dendrobatidae; genus Ranitomeya; species Ranitomeya imitator. The sequence goes on along the minus strand of NC_091287.1, from coordinate 208,878,860 downwards.
AGGTGGAACTCAACACTGCACATGCTTCAGAGACTGTGCGAACAGAGGCGTGCTGTTATGTATTTGTGGGAGGATACACATACACGGGCAGGCAGTAGGATGGCAGACACGAAGTTGTCAGGTGTGCAGTGGTCGAAGATACAAGACATGTGTCAAGTCCTTCAGTGTTTTGAGGAATGCACAAGGCTGGTTAGTGCAGACAACACCATAATAAGCATGAGCATCCCCCTAATGCGTCTGCTGATGCAAAGTTTGACGCACATAAAGGAGCAGGCGTCTGCAGCAGAGGAAGAGGAAAGCCTTGATGACAGTCAGCCATTGTCTGGTCAGGGCAGTGTACAGGACGAGGTAGCGGGCGAACAGGAGGAGGAGGACGAGGAGGATGATGGGGATGAGTATTTTTTAATTAGGAAGCTTTTCTGGGGCCACTGGAAATTGGTGGCGTGGCAAGGCCGGGTTCTGTTTTTTTGAGGAACACAAGTGACGTAGATTTGCCTGAAACAGCCCCTCAACCCAGCACAACCGCAGATTTGACAACTGGAACTTTGGCCCACATGGCGGATTATGCCTTACGTATCCTCAAAAGGGACACACGCATTACTAAAATGATGAACGATGACGATTACTGGTTGGCCTGCCTCCTTGATCCTCGCTATAAAGGCAAATTGCAAAATATTATGCCACATGAGAACTTGGAACTAATATTAGCAACCAAACAATCAACTCTTGTTGACAGTTTGCTTCAGGCATTCCCAGCACACAGCGCCCGTGATCGTTCTCACACGAGCTGCAGGGGGCAGCAGACCAGAGGTGTTAGAGGTGCAGAAATCAGAAGTGGCGTTGGACAGAGGGGTTTTCTGACAAGGTTGTGGAGTGATTTTGCTATGACCGCAGACAGGACAGTTACTGCAGCATCAATTCAAAGTGACAGGAGACAACATTTGTCCAGTATGGTTACTGTTAAAAAAAATCGTTATTGCGCAAAAATATCTAATCAAGACTTAACCAGGTGCGTTATTCTTAAAAGAAAAATGCCATGATCTTCTGAAGAAAGTATAGTGGTTTATTGAATTATCCACCATTGCAGCAAAAACATAAAAGTAGATTAAACAGTTACGAACAGAGTGTCCATGTGTAAATATCAGTGCTTGTCTTGTTACTCATCTTTCCCAAGGTCCTGAATGGTAAAAGTCATCTGTCTGTGTGAAGTTCATCATGGCTTCCGTTATCAGCTGTTGCTTCTTCATCTGTTGTCCATGGAGAATGAATGTGCAGGCAGGAGGTGACCGTCCCACGTGACAAAAGCCCCCACACCCTCCTAAGAGACGTTTGTATATGTTCAACACTGATCACGTGTTCTCTGTATATGGAGTTAACTTATACTCTGAGCTACATACACAGAAATAGCTTTTGATAGTGTCAGCAAGAAACCATGTGCTCGGTACAGAATAAAAATAAGAATAATTAATATTTAACAATTCCCCCTTTTGAGGGTGACAGACATTGAATGGAACCCTCAAATTAAAATATTAATAAAATCTACTTTCTTCTTTAGTAAAATGATATAATAAATAGTAATATCAATAATATTGTTTTATGTTCTCAATAATACAGGTCCTTCTCAAAAAATTAGCATATAGTGTTAAATTTCATTATTTACCATAATGTAATGATTACAATTAAACTTTCATATATTATAGATTCATTATCCACCAACTGAAATTTGTCAGGTCTTTTATTGTTTTAATACTGATGATTTTGGCATACAACTCCTGATAACCCAAAAAACCTGTCTCAATAAATTAGCATATTTCACCCATCCAATCAAATAAAAGTGTTTTTTAATAACAAACAAAAAAACCAACAAATAATAATGTTCAGTTATGCACTCAATACTTGGTCGGGAATCCTTTGGCAGAAATGACTGCTTCAATGCGGCGTGGCATGGAGGCAATCAGCCTGTGACACTGCTGAGATGTTATGGAGGCCCAGGATGCTTCAATAGCGGCCTTAAGCTCATCCAGAGTGTTGGGTCTTGCGTCTCTCAACTTTCTCTTCACAATATCCCACAGATTCTCTATGGGGTTCAGGTCAGGAGAGTTGGCAGGCCAATTGAGCACAGTAATACCATGGTCAGTAAACCATTTACCAGTGGTTTTGGCACTGTGAGCAGGTGCCAGGTCGTGCTGAAAAATGAAATCTTCATCTCCATAAAGCATTTCAGCCGATGGAAGCATGAAGTGCTCCAAAATCTCCTGATAGCTAGCTGCATTGACCCTGCCCTTGATGAAACACAGTGGAGCAACACCAGCAGCTGACATGGCACCCCAGACCATCACAGACTGTGGGTACTTGACACTGGACTTCAGGCATTTTGGCATTTCCTTCTCCCCAGTCTTCCTCCAGACTCTGGCACCTTGATTTCCGAATGACATGCAAAATTTGCTTTCATCAGAAAAAAGTACTTGGGACCACTTAGCAACAGTCCAGTGCTGCTTCTCTGTAGCGCAGGTCAGGCGCCTCTGCCGCTGTTTATGGTTCAAAAGTGGCTTTACCTGTGCACGGTGGCTCTGGATGTTTCCACACCAGACTCAGTCCACTGCTTCCTCAGGTTCCCCAAGGTCTGGAATCGGTCCTTCTCCACAATCTTCCTCAGGGTCCGGTCTCCTCTTCTCGTTGTACAGAGTTTTCTGCCACATTGTTTCCTTCCAACAGACTTACCATTGAGATGCCTTGATACAGCACTCTGGGAACAGCCTATTTGTTGAGAAATTTCTTTCTGGGTCTTACCCTCTTGCTTGAGGGTGTCAATGATGGCCTTCTTGACATCTGTCAGGTCGCTAGTCTTACCCATGATGGGGGTTTTGAGTAATGAACCAGGCAGGGAGTTTATAAAAGCCTCAGGTATCTTTTGCATGTGTTTAGAGTTAATTAGTTGATTCAGAAGATTAGGGTAATAGGTCGTTTAGAGAACCTTTTCTTGATATGCTAATTTATTGAGACAGGTTTTTTGGGTTATCAGGAGTTGTATGCCAAAATCATCAGTATTAAAACAATAAAAGACCTGACAAATTTCAGTTGGTGGATAATGAATCTATAATATATGAAAGTGTAATTGTAATCATTACATTATGGTAAATAATGAAATTTAACACTATATGCTAATTTTTTGAGAAGGACCTGTATAATGATATGTAAATTCATGTTATGGTAAGCCATGACTAATATTCATATAAAATATATATTATACTTTCCTATATCTACTTGAAGCATCTCAGGTCTGATGTCATCTGGTCTTCATATTGATGTCTTCTTGGTTCTTTTAAACAATCTTTAATATAAGTGTTTTGAAATAGATGATAGCATGTAGATATGTAGAGACTGTGTGTCATGTGTCAATCAAAGTCCATAAAATCAAATGTTGATAAGAAAACAAAGTTCATAGATGAAATGTCGCTTTAATATCTGTGCAGTGTCACCTTTAGAGACCTGGACTTACATTGGCTCGCCTTGGAAATCATCTGGAATCCTCATATCGGCCGCACTGGTCTTGGGACAGGTGTGACGTCTTTGGTCAGCACAGCAAGGGTTACATTGACTCTTCCTTGCCAAACATAGCACCATAACCAGTCCTTAGTGCACAGGACACATGTCAGGGTTGCAGCGTCCTGACAATTACCTGAGTGTTCACCAGCTTTCATGGAAGTCTTATAGGTGATAGGAAACCACTGGAACGTGATAAAAACGTAATAACACAGTTCACCTTTGATACTGTACTCAGTTGTCGGTGCTGGATGCTGTAGTTGTTGTCAGTAGTGACATGAATTGTATTTGACACAGTCTATTATTACTCAGAAATCAGAACATTGTTACCTTGTGGAACTTCTGGATAACGGCTTTTCTTCTTGTAACTTTTAAGAATCAATTGAATTCAGAAAAATGTAAAGTCTTTATTAACGTAACGTCAGTATCTTGATTGAAGTCTTCATTCCCTATTCTATACCAAATCTGGTAATTTCCCTAACTTATAATATCACAGCGTACCATAGCAATCAATAATATCCATATAATTATTAAATGATATTAAAATGGAGTTTATATTTGGAAAAATTAAATAATAATAATAATAAATGATAAATGATAGTATATTATTAACCATATTCTTCATGTGATTGGACATTTTTATGTCATAGGTGTAATTTCTTTTTGAACCCATAGATGTCAGTGTGTCTTTTAAGTAACAAGTGCTGATATTTAGTATTAAAGCTTTATTAATTTATGTTCAGTAGACCAATAATATGTAAGTATGTATAGCCATGAACCAAAATAAGAATATATATATGAATAAATGAATGAATGAGTGAAAGAATTGTTGTATTTAACTTAGAATTGAAACATTTCTTATATAATGAAACCATATGATCACTATATTTGATAAAGCAATATGCTTGTAGACATTACTTTATTAAATATTGATGTTTTCTTGAGATGAAAAATAAAAATGAAAAATAAAAATGAAGAAAAAAATTGAAAATGAAAAATTAAAATAAGGCCTTCATTTGTTGATGAAAAAAATGAAAAATAAAAAATAAAAATGAGAATAAAAAATAAGAATAAGAATAAGGCCTTTATATGTTGATGACAAATGCTGAGGATATGTCTCAGTAACACATTCCCTTAATATTTTCATCATCTAAATGTTGTCATAACCTTGGATCACCAAAATATTGAAATTATGCAACTTTGCATATAATACCCTTCATTAGAGAAAAAAATGATATTTATAATATTTATTGTTATTGTACCCAATAATACCTTATTAATATTTCTTCTTTATTAAAATGTGTGAAGAAGAGGTATTGATGAAATGTGATGATGTGATCAAGATCAAAAACACATTTCCCCCTTAATATCAAAAAATATTATTTTGTGAAAAAATTAATTTGTAAAAACCCAAGTGAAAAATAATTATTTTTATAACTGTCATATCAACTTGTGCCATATATTTGTTTGAAGATGTGTACTCATCTATGTAAATATAAAAAACACTGAAATATGAAAAAAATTATCATTTGAGAAAATGTTCTAAATGTAGATTTTCTTGATAAAACATATTGATGTGTGATTGTACTTATTAAATAATCACTAAAGAAATATATGTTGAATAATAATATTTAAATATATCTTAATATTCTAATAATTTAACTGAATCTTATTTTCTCATTAACACAAGGTGTTTTTTTTTTTTTCAAACATACCATAAATCATGAGGCCTCAGTCAAACTGTGCATACACATTCCACATTCCACATACCACTGTCGGGATCACACTCAGTCGGAGCAGCCTTTGGAAGTGGGGAATCACCAGAAATAATACACAAGACACGTCTTGTATAGTGTATCACTGGGAAGTCTCTGAAGCACGCCTGCCTTCAAGGTGCTATCCCTTCTTTATATAGTTGTTTCAGTAGGTTTAGTGGTTATACAAGTTTTGCATGTTTAAACAAAGAGACAAAACAGGAAAGAAAGAAAAGAAAAGAAAACAGTTTCGTGGGCGGCAGTTTCACAACAAACAGTACAAAGGCAATTCCACAGACAAGAAAAACAGGATTTCATACTATAGCTAAAATGTCCTTGAATGGACAGGTCAATATTTATCACAAATTCTTTTTTTTTATTTTTGTTCATTGAGGTAATCATTTTTGTTCTGCTCGTCACAATCCCCCCTTTGACATATTCCATTCAAAACCTTGTCGATCATTTTAGTCATTCTTTTTGTGATATTACAAAAAAAACTTTATATTCTCGCATCCATTACACAAAATTTATTTGTGCATACCGAGATACCCTTGAGTACAACCTTGAACAATACATATATAATTACAATAACCATAACTGTATGTATTAGGCTTTGCATAATCCCGGTAACCCACCCACCGATCCCTCTGAACCAATTGGCTGGGTTAAGAAAAGAAAAGGTATCTGACCACCAGCTATCCTTATTTTGGTCATTGTCTTTGTCATACTGATCCTTGAGTCGTTGTACGTCTTTTAATTTAAATCTCATACTCATAGTACTATTCGGGTCTATATAATGACAGCAGGTGGGTCCGATGATTTGACACATACCCCCTTGTGAGGCAGTTAGGTAATCCAATACCAGGGTATGTTGGTTAGTGACTATTATAAGCTGATTCTGTACAGCTATACTAGTATTTAATATGTCCAATATATCCCAAATCTGATCATCTAGATAATCCGTGGCTCTAACTAATTTATCCCACATCTCTGTTAACATAGGATAAATAAAAATTGTACTAGCAATTTTGTTGGGAATTCCCATTTGTACTATATGCGGCCTCCCCGAGGGACGTGGTGAGTTATCTGCAGCTCTTTTATACAGTGTGTGCTTGGGCACGGCTTGCATATTCACTTGTTTATTTGAAATTATGAAAGTAGCCGGGGTTAGGCGTCCTAATGTACAAGTACCCTTTATACCTACGGGAAGCCATTTATATGCTCCTTCTCCGCATATCCAAAATGTACCCTCAGGCAGATCCTACAAAGCTGAGTGCTGCAATACCAATCTGTGAGCCAAATCCACAAAACTAGATACATTCTGAAGCATACACCAAGAGGGTTTTTGTCCCAAGGGGCTACAGTACCCGGCTGCGGGATTCCCACATACATGCATTCCGTTGACATACTCATTGGATTCATTACAAACCAGGTTCCCCGGCTTACTTGTACAACTGTTTGCATCACCTTGGGGGAACAACTCAGAATGTTCCCATTTTCTATTATGTATGTATCTTTCCAATACTGTAGGTTTGAAAGCATCAGAGGAAGGGGTGGTTGTACTGAAACTGAGCTGTAGATTTTCAGTGGGGACCTGTCCTAAATCAGTTAATCCAGTCTTATTCCTAGGTACCCATTTTCCTCCCTTGAATGCTAAATATTGTAAGTTGTCTATTTTTCCTGTAAGATTTCCCTGCCACCAAGGAAATTCTACCCATCCCACAATTGGTATGGCGATTGTAGTATTCCATAGTCTAGTATTGCCAGGTTGGTTGTTGGCCAGGTTGTCTGAACAATTAGGCCAAGCGAATATTTCTTCAGCTGACACGGGAACTGCTAGAAAAGGTATACTTGTGGCTGATACTGGTGAATGGGTACAGATCCAACAATCTGCCAGGGGTTGCGTATTATTTAACAAGTCATGCACTAATTTTCTATGATGTTGTACGAATCTATTGTTCAAAGGGGCTAGAGAATTCAGTCTTTCCCATGCCTCCGTTGAGGTTAACATTATTAACATCAATATCATGAGTCTTATACTGCTTTTTTGCAATGGCTTGCATGTATCCATGATGCCTTTCCTTCAAGCTTGACTGCTGTTGGAGTTGTTAACAGGACTTGGAAAGGTCCGTCAAATCTCAGTTCCAGAGTCTTTCTGGTGTGTCTTTTCACGTAGACTTGATCACCAGGTTCCAACTTGTGGCCTCCTTCGAGATTTTCTGGATCTGGAAGGGAAGCAAAAACTTGCGAATGCACTTTAGTTAAACGTTTTTGTAATTCTTGTACATAAGCAGTTAAAGTCTCAGTATTCAACATCAGTTGTTGTGGAAAATAACAACCCAAATTTGCTGCTCTACCAAAAAGAATCTCATGTGGTGACAGCTTAGCCTTCCCCCTTGGGGTGTTTCGGATGGAATACAGGGCAAGTGGTAGACACTCGGTCCAAGGCTTTCCTGTTTCTGCCATGGCCTTCTGGATTTTTAATTTTATTGTCCCATTTAATCTTTCCACTTTACCTGAACTCTGTGGATGATATGGAGTGTGAAACTGGTTTTCTACTCCCAACATTTTCATAACATTCTGGAATATTTCCCCAGTAAAATGGGTACCTCTATCTGACTCGATCACCTCAGGCATGCCGTAACGGGGTATCAGTTCATGTGCTATTTTAATGGCAGTAGTTTTTGCTGAGGCTTTACGAACTGGATAAGCCTCTGGCCACCCTGAGAACATGTCCACACACACAAGCACATATTCGTATCCATTGTACCTAGGAAGTTGGATGTAGTCGATCTGGAGTCTTTGAAAGGGATACAGTGGTCTTACATGATGCTTGGTTGGGGTTTTAATGGCCTGACCTGGATTGTGTGCCAGGCATATAGCGCATGCAGCACACATGTTCCGAGCAAAATTACCAAAACCTGGAGCCAACCACCTTTCTTTTACCTTGAGCGTCATACCATTTGCCGACACATGCGTGGGTAGGTGGAGGTCACTTGCCACTGCGGGGTACCAGGCTCTGGGTAAACACAACAAAGTTCCTTTTTTCCATAATCCTTGCTGATCTTCTGCCCCTTTTTTCTGCCACTGCCCTCGTTCTTCGTCGTCTACCTGTTTCTGAGCTTCCTTCAATCTTTCCTCATCATCTTCAGAGCTATCTAGTGTGTGGGCATGATGTAAGGGTTTACGTGCTGCCTGTTTTGCTGCCTTATCGGCTTTATCGTTACCCCTGGCTTCCTCGGTGTCGAGTCTCACATGTGCAGCTACCTTTATCACCGCTATTTCTTTAGTTTCTTGTGCTGCCTCCAGAATCTGTCTAATGAGGGAGGCATGTTTAACAGGTTGGCCTGAAGCAGTCATATAACCTCTGGCTCTCCATATTACGCCAAAATCGAAAATAATGCCATGTGCATATCTAGAATCAGTGTATATGTTTGCTGTCTGATCTTTGGCTATTTTTAGAGCTTCAACTAATGCCGTAAGTTCTGCTTCTTGTGCAGACTGATTAGCAGGGAGAGGTTCTGCTTTCAGCACTTCATGCTGAGTTACTACCGCATAACCTGTATGAAATTGTCCATTCATATCTGCATATCTACTGCCATCTATGAAAAGTTCAAATGTAGCATTACAGAGTGGCTTGTCACGTACATTACATAAGCCCTGAGTCTCTTGTTCCATTAATTGTACACAATCATGCATTGACTTTGATGGGTCAAAGGAGTTGGAGAGTGCAGTTTCAAAGGAGTTGGAGAGTGCAGTTTCCTCAGGTATGGTACCCCCCTCAGACTCTAAAGGGAGCAAAGACGCGAGATTAAGAGTCTGAATCCTGGCAAAGGAAATGTTGGGCGGCAGTAGTAGGGAACATTGGAGACGGAGGTGTCTGGCCATTGAAATATGTTTAGGTTGGACCTGGTTAAGAATGCCATGTACATCATGAGTGGTCTGAACTAGAAGTGGGTGATCAAGAACAATCTCAGAAGCTTTATCTAATAACAGTGAAATTGCGGCTACTACTCTTACACAAGAAGGTGCGGCTCTAGCTACAGGGTCCAGATGAGCTGATATGTATGCCACAGGTCTCTGTTTGTTTCCATGTTTTTGTGTGAGCACCCCTGTAGCATGTGAGGATATCTCAGCTGCCATCAATTGAAAAGGTTTAGTGTAGTCTGGGAGTCCCAAAGCCGGAGCTGATACCAGTGCTGTTTTCAAAG